>NW_026644705.1:2896258-3218065 GCF_030020395.1 Manis pentadactyla
ATCGCTCTGTCTGTCTGCATATCTATCTATCTTTCTATATATCCTTCTTTCTATCTCTCTATCCTCTCTATTTATCTATCCATCTATCTAGCTTCCTGTCTTCTATCATGTGTATAATCTATCGATCATCTGTCATCTATCTATCTGTCTATCTATGAAACAATCTTCTTTCTGTCTGTCCATCTATCCTTATGTACAGAACAGTTAACTACATCAACTATGTCACTTCCCTACATTATGCTTTCAAAAACATTGCAAGGTCACTAGGCCGTAGGGAGAGCACTGGGCTCACTGAGACAATTGCAGATCGAATCAGCCGCGTGTGCTTACAAAACCAGTAAATGGTGGTGCAGGGACTTGAACCCGTATCTCTGTCCTCTGTCCTCTTAAACCTCCTTCTCGCTTGCTAACTGTATTTAGCCACATTCATTGACTAAGTCCTCACTGAAGACCCCAATTATACTTCCTCTGTTCCTGTTGTAGACAGAAAAGTATACTTGGTGCTTTACTCACCACCATGTTTGAGGGACATTGGCATGTTCACCACTGATAGGAGGAGGGACAAATAAAAAGGAACACCTATTTCTAGACAGGAGCATTTTTGAGCAAAGTGTGTGTTGTGGAGAGACGTGTTTGGTTGAGTGTCCAAACTTCCCTCTTTATGTGGTTATTACTTCTTTACAATCGTGGATATCATAAAACCCAGTGATTTCAAAAGCCCAGACGCATATTATTACAGCAATTCATTTGTTGATGTGAGAAAAATGAGAAGGACATTGCAGTACCACTAAATCTATACCTGGGCACTGCTGATACCAAACAAAAGGAATTCACGGTGGCTAGGTAGGACTATTTTCTAGTGACTGTCTCTGGGGTCTCAAACAGAAACCATTTGTTTCTTTGTTTCAAAGATTCACTTGTATAGGGTACCTGTCCCCGCCCCTTCAGCTTGTAGTTTGTCTGTGTCCTTGGATCACAAGTGAGTCTCCAGTAAGGGAGCACTTAGGTGATCTTGAGTTTTCATCAGTTCTTCTAACCCTGTGTCTTTTGATTGGAGCAGTGAAAGCCTGTACTTTTATTCTGATATTTGATAGCTAGGTTCTTACTGCTCTTTGAAATTTTTTTTGTTCTCATTAATATACAATCACATGCAGAACAATATGTTAACTAGTCTAACCCCTTCACCAAGTCCTCGCCAAATCCCAGTTTCAGTCGCTGTCCGTCAGCGTGTCGTAAGATGCTCTAGAATCACTACTTGTCTTCTCTGTGTTGTATAGCCCTCCCAATGACCCTTCACCCTACACATTATTCATGCTAATCCTAATGCCCCCATTCTTTTTCCCCGCCCTTATCAATCCCTTCCCACAAACACTACCCAGTCCCTTTCTCTTTGGTAACACTTAGTCCACTCTCGGGTACTGTGTATATGCTGCTTTTGCTTCCTTCAGTTTTTCTTTGTTATCGTACTCCACACATGAGTTAAATCATTTGGTACATGTATTTCTCCGACTGGCCTATTTGACTGAGCATAATACCCTCTAGCTCCATCCAAGTTATTGCCAATGATAGGATTTGTTTTCTTCTTATGGCTGCTTACTGCACTTTGTAAACTGGATTTTATACTTCTTTTTCGTTTGTAGATTGCTATGTGCTTCAACCATTGCTCTCATGGTTATGAGCAATAGCTTTGTGTTAATCGATATGAACCTATATCTATCTATCTGTCTGTCTATCAATCAATCAATCAATCAATCAATCATCTTTCTGTCTGCCCATCTGTCCTTGTGTACAGAACAGGTAACCACATATCCTATGTCACTTTCCTACATTATGCTTCCGAAAATCCTGCAAGGTAACTAGGCTGTAGGGAGAGCACTGGGTTCACCGAGACACTTGCAGGTCGTGTCGGCCGAGTGTACCTACAAAACCAGGAAATGGTTGTGCAGGGACTTGAACCCGTGTCTCTATCCTCTGTCCTCTTTCATCTCCTTCTCACTTCCTGTCTGTATATAGCCACATTCATTCACTAAGTGCTCCCTGAAGACCACAAGTATCCTTCCTCTGGGCCTGTGGACGACAGAAACGTAAAATTGTTGCTTTGCTCACCACCATGTTTGAAGGACATCTATGTGAACACCACTGATAGGATGGAGGGTCAAATAAAAAGGAACACCAATTTCTAGACAGGAGCAGTTGGGAGCTAAGAGTGTATTGTGGAGTGGCATATTTATTTGAGTGTCCAAACTTCCCTCATTAGGTGGTTATTACTTCACATTCGTGAAGATCATAAAACCCACAGATTTCAAAGGCCCAGATTCTTATTATTTCAGCAACCCAGTTGTTGAGGTGAGAGAAAATGAGAAGGACGTTGCTCCACCACTAAATCTATGGCTGGGCCTTGCTGAAAACAAACAAAAAGAATTCACGGTGGCCAGATAGTGCTATTTTCTACTGACTGTCTCTGGGGGCTCAAACAGAATCCATTTGTTTGATTGTTTGTTTTTCAGTTTCACTCGTGTAGGGTACTTGTCCCCACACCTTCAGCTTGTAGTTTGTCTTTGTCCTTGGATCTCAAGTGAGTCTCCTGTAAGGAAGCACGTAGGTTTCCTGTGTTTTCATCCGTTCTTTTAACCCTGTGTCTTTTGTTTGCAGCACTCAGAGCCTGACCTTTTTTTTCTGATGATTCAGTGCTGTGCCCTTATTGCACTTAAAAAATTTTTTTTGTTATCATTAATCTACAATCACGTGAAGAACATTATGTTTACTATGCTCCCCCTTATCCAAGTCCACCAGCAAAAACCTCTTAAAGTCGCTGTCCATCAGCATAGTTGGATGTTTTAAACCCCTTCAGCATGTACCCCTTCAAAGACACCGATACAGTCGCTGTCAATCATGGAGTAGTAAGATGCTATATAACCTCTACTAGTCTTCTCTGTGTTGTACAGCACTCCCCATGTCCCGCGCGACCCCACGCAATATACATGGTAATCCTAATGCCCCCAATCTTTCTCCCCACACTTATCCCTCCCTTCAGAACCACCCTGTGCAGTCCTTTTCCCTTTGGCAACTTTTAGTCAACTCTCGGGTTCTGTGAGTATCCTGCTGTTTTTTTCCTTCAGTTTCTCTTTGTTGTTATACTCCACACATGAGTGATATCATTTGATATTGTCTTTCTCCGCCTGACCTATTTTTCTGAACATACTACTGTCTAGCTCCATCCACGTCATTGCAAATGGTAGGATTTGTTTTCTTCTTATGGCTGCTTACTGCACTTTGTAAACTGGATTTCAGTCTTCCTATTTGTTTGTATTTTAGCTATGTGATTTCACCATTCATCTCCTGGTTATGAGCAACAGCTTTGTGTCAATCGGTATGTATCTGTATCTATCTATTGCTCTGTCTGTCTGCATATCTATCTATCTTTCTATATATCCTTCTTTCTATCTCTCTATCCTCTCTATTTATCTATCCATCTATCTAGCCTCCTGTCTTCTATCATGTGTATAATCTATCGATCATCTGTCATCTATCTATCTGTCTATCTATGAAACAATCTTCTTTCTGTCTGTCCATCTATCCTTATGTACAGAACAGTTAACTACATCAACTATGTCACTTCCCTACATTATGCTTTCAAAAACATTGCAAGGTCACTAGGCCGTAGGGAGAGCACTGGGCTCACTGAGACAATTGCAGATCGAATCAGCCGCGTGTGCTTACAAAACCAGTAAATGGTGGTGCAGGGACTTGTACCCGTATCTCTGTCCTCTGTCCTCTTAAACCTCCTTCTCGCTTGCTAACTGTATTTAGCCACATTCATTGACTAAGTCCTCACTGAAGACCCCAATTATACTTCCTCTGGGCCTGTTGTAGACAGAAAAGTATACTTGGTGCTTTACTCACCACCATGTTTGAGGGACATTGGCATGTTCACCACTGATAGGAGGAGGGACAAATAAAAAGGAACACCTATTTCTAGACAGGAGCATTTGGGAGCAAAGTGTGTGTTGTGGAGAGACGTGTTTGGTTGAGTGTCCAAACTTCCCTCTTTATGTGGTTATTACTTCTTTACAATCGTGGATATCATAAAACCCAGTGATTTCAAAAGCCCAGACGCATATTATTACAGCAATTCATTTGTTGATGTGAGAAAAATGAGAAGGACATTGCAGTACCACTAAATCTATACCTGGGCACTGCTGATACCAAACAAAAGGAATTCACGGTGGCTAGGTAGGACTATTTTCTAGTGACTGTCTCTGGGGTCTCAAACAGAATCCATTTGTTTCTTTGTTTCAAAGATTCACTTGTATAGGGTACCTGTCCCCGCCCCTTCAGCTTGTAGTTTGTCTGTGTCCTTGGATCACAAGTGAGTCTCCAGTAAGGGAGCACTTAGGTGATCTTGAGTTTTCATCAGATCTTCTAACCCTGTGTCTTTTGATTGGAGCAGTGAAAGCCTGTACTTTTATTCTGATATTTGATAGCTAGGTTCTTACTGCACTTTGAAATTTTTTTTGTTCTCATTAATATACAATCACATGCAGAACAATATGTTAACTAGTCTAACCCCTTCACCAAGTCCTCGCCAAATCCCAGTTTCAGTCGCTGTCCGTCAGCGTGTCGTAAGATGCTCTAGAATCACTACTTGTCTTCTCTGTGTTGTATAGCCCTCCCAATGACCCTTCACCCTACACATTATTCATGCTAATCCTAATGCCCCCATTCTTTTTCCCCGCCCTTATCAATCCCTTCCCACAAACACTACCCAGTCCCTTTCTCTTTGGTAACACTTAGTCCACTCTCGGGTACTGTGTATATGCTGCTTTTTCTTCCTTCAGTTTTTCTTTGTTATCGTACTCCACACATGAGTTAAATCATTTGGTACATGTATTTCTCCGACTGGCCTATTTGACTGAGCATAATACCCTCTAGCTCCATCCAAGTTATTGCCAATGATAGGATTTGTTTTCTTCTTATGGCTGCTTACTGCACTTTGTAAACTGGATTTTATACTTCTTTTTCGTTTGTAGATTGCTATGTGCTTCAACCATTGCTCTCATGGTTATGAGCAATAGCTTTGTGTTAATCGATATGAACCTATATCTATCTATCTGTCTGTCTATCAATCAATCAATCAATCAATCAATCATCTTTCTGTCTGCCCATCTGTCCTTGTGTACAGAACAGGTAACCACATATCCTATGTCACTTTCCTACATTATGCTTCCGAAAATCCTGCAAGGTAACTAGGCTGTAGGGAGAGCACTGGGTTCACCGAGACACTTGCAGGTCGTGTCGGCCGAGTGTACCTACAAAACCAGGAAATGGTTGTGCAGGGACTTGAACCCGTGTCTCTATCCTCTGTCCTCTTTCATCTCCTTCTCACTTCCTGTCTGTATATAGCCACATTCATTCACTAAGTGCTCCCTGAAGACCACAAGTATCCTTCCTCTGGGCCTGTGGACGACAGAAACGTAAAATTGTTGCTTTGCTCACCACCATGTTTGAAGGACATCTATGTGAACACCACTGATAGGATGGAGGGTCAAATAAAAAGGAACACCAATTTCTAGACAGGAGAAGTTGGGAGCTAAGAGTGTATTGTGGAGTGGCATATTTATTTGAGTGTCCAAACTTCCCTCATTAGGTGGTTATTACTTCACATTCGTGAAGATCATAAAACCCACAGATTTCAAAGGCCCAGATTCTTATTATTTCAGCAACCCAGTTGTTGAGGTGAGAGAAAATGAGAAGGACGTTGCTCCACCACTAAATCTATGGCTGGGCCTTGCTGAAAACAAACAAAAAGAATTCACGGTGGCCAGATAGTGCTATTTTCTACTGACTGTCTCTGGGGGCTCAAACAGAATCCATTTGTTTGATTGTTTGTTTTTCAGTTTCACTCGTGTAGGGTACTTGTCCCCACACCTTCAGCTTGTAGTTTGTCTTTGTCCTTGGATCTCAAGTGAGTCTCCTGTAAGGAAGCACGTAGGTTTCCTGAGTTTTCATCCGTTCTTTTAACCCTGTGTCTTTTGTTTGCAGCACCCAGAGCCTGACCTTTTTTTTCTGATGATTCAGTGCTGTGCCCTTATTGCACTTAAAAAATTTTTTTTGTTATCATTAATCTACAATCACGTGAAGAACATTATGTTTACTATGCTCCCCCTTATCCAAGTCCACCAGCAAAAACCTCTTAAAGTCGCTGTCCATCAGCATAGTTGGATGTTTTAAACCCCTTCAGCATGTACCCCTTCAAAGACACCGATACAGTCGCTGTCAATCATGGAGTAGTAAGATGCTATATAACCTCTACTAGTCTTCTCTGTGTTGTACAGCACTCCCCATGTCCCGCGCGACCCCACGCAATATACATGGTAATCCTAATGCCCCCAATCTTTCTCCCCACACTTATCCCTCCCTTCAGAACCACCCTGTGCAGTCCTTTTCCCTTTGGCAACTTTTAGTCAACTCTCGGGTTCTGTGAGTATCCTGCTGTTTTTTTCCTTCAGTTTCTCTTTGTTGTTATACTCCACACATGAGTGATATCATTTGATATTGTCTTTCTCCGCCTGACCTATTTTTCTGAACATACTACTGTCTAGCTCCATCCACGTCATTGCAAATGGTAGGATTTGTTTTCTTCTTATGGCTGCTTACTGCACTTTGTAAACTGGATTTCAGTCTTCCTATTTGTTTGTAGTTTAGCTATGTGATTTCACCATTCATCTCCTGGTTATGAGCAACAGCTTTGTGTCAATCGATATGTATCTGTATCTATCTATCGCTCTGTCTGTCTGCATATCTATCTATCTTTCTATATATCCTTCTTTCTATCTCTCTATCCTCTCTATTTATCTATCCATCTATCTAGCTTCCTGTCTTCTATCATGTGTATAATCTATCGATCATCTGTCATCTATCTATCTGTCTATCTATGAAACAATCTTCTTTCTGTCTGTCCATCTATCCTTATGTACAGAACAGTTAACTACATCAACTATGTCACTTCCCTACATTATGCTTTCAAAAACATTGCAAGGTCACTAGGCCGTAGGGAGAGCACTGGGCTCACTGAGACAATTGCAGATCGAATCAGCCGCGTGTGCTTACAAAACCAGTAAATGGTGGTGCAGGGACTTGAACCCGTATCTCTGTCCTCTGTCCTCTTAAACCTCCTTCTCGCTTGCTAACTGTATTTAGCCACATTCATTGACTAAGTCCTCACTGAAGACCCCAATTATACTTCCTCTGTTCCTGTTGTAGACAGAAAAGTATACTTGGTGCTTTACTCACCACCATGTTTGAGGGACATTGGCATGTTCACCACTGATAGGAGGAGGGACAAATAAAAAGGAACACCTATTTCTAGACAGGAGCATTTTTGAGCAAAGTGTGTGTTGTGGAGAGACGTGTTTGGTTGAGTGTCCAAACTTCCCTCTTTATGTGGTTATTACTTCTTTACAATCGTGGATATCATAAAACCCAGTGATTTCAAAAGCCCAGACGCATATTATTACAGCAATTCATTTGTTGATGTGAGAAAAATGAGAAGGACATTGCAGTACCACTAAATCTATACCTGGGCACTGCTGATACCAAACAAAAGGAATTCACGGTGGCTAGGTAGGACTATTTTCTAGTGACTGTCTCTGGGGTCTCAAACAGAAACCATTTGTTTCTTTGTTTCAAAGATTCACTTGTATAGGGTACCTGTCCCCGCCCCTTCAGCTTGTAGTTTGTCTGTGTCCTTGGATCACAAGTGAGTCTCCAGTAAGGGAGCACTTAGGTGATCTTGAGTTTTCATCAGATCTTCTAACCCTGTGTCTTTTGATTGGAGCAGTGAAAGCCTGTACTTTTATTCTGATATTTGATAGCTAGGTTCTTACTGCACTTTGAAATTTTTTTTGTTCTCATTAATATACAATCACATGCAGAACAATATGTTAACTAGTCTAACCCCTTCACCAAGTCCTCGCCAAATCCCAGTTTCAGTCGCTGTCCGTCAGCGTGTCGTAAGATGCTCTAGAATCACTACTTGTCTTCTCTGTGTTGTATAGCCCTCCCAATGACCCTTCACCCTACACATTATTCATGCTAATCCTAATGCCCCCATTCTTTTTCCCCGCCCTTATCAATCCCTTCCCACAAACACTACCCAGTCCCTTTCTCTTTGGTAACACTTAGTCCACTCTCGGGTACTGTGTATATGCTGCTTTTTCTTCCTTCAGTTTTTCTTTGTTATCGTACTCCACACATGAGTTAAATCATTTGGTACATGTATTTCTCCGACTGGCCTATTTGACTGAGCATAATACCCTCTAGCTCCATCCAAGTTATTGCCAATGATAGGATTTGTTTTCTTCTTATGGCTGCTTACTGCACTTTGTAAACTGGATTTTATACTTCTTTTTCGTTTGTAGATTGCTATGTGCTTCAACCATTGCTCTCATGGTTATGAGCAATAGCTTTGTGTTAATCGATATGAACCTATATCTATCTATCTGTCTGTCTATCAATCAATCAATCAATCAATCAATCATCTTTCTGTCTGCCCATCTGTCCTTGTGTACAGAACAGGTAACCACATATCCTATGTCACTTTCCTACATTATGCTTCCGAAAATCCTGCAAGGTAACTAGGCTGTAGGGAGAGCACTGGGTTCACCGAGACACTTGCAGGTCGTGTCGGCCGAGTGTACCTACAAAACCAGGAAATGGTTGTGCAGGGACTTGAACCCGTGTCTCTATCCTCTGTCCTCTTTCATCTCCTTCTCACTTCCTGTCTGTATATAGCCACATTCATTCACTAAGTGCTCCCTGAAGACCACAAGTATCCTTCCTCTGGGCCTGTGGACGACAGAAACGTAAAATTGTTGCTTTGCTCACCACCATGTTTGAAGGACATCTATGTGAACACCACTGATAGGATGGAGGGTCAAATAAAAAGGAACACCAATTTCTAGACAGGAGCAGTTGGGAGCTAAGAGTGTATTGTGGAGTGGCATATTTATTTGAGTGTCCAAACTTCCCTCATTAGGTGGTTATTATTCACATTCGTGAAGATCATAAAACCCACAGATTTCAAAGGCCCAGATTCTTATTATTTCAGCAACCCAGTTGTTGAGGTGAGAGAAAGTGAGAAGGACGTTGCTCCACCACTAAATCTATGGCTGGGCCTTGCTGAAAACAAACAAAAAGAATTCACGGTGGCCAGATAGTGCTATTTTCTACTGACTGTCTCTGGGGGCTCAAACAGAATCCATTTGTTTGATTGTTTGTTTTTCAGTTTCACTCGTGTAGGGTACTTGTCCCCACACCTTCAGCTTGTAGTTTGTCTTTGTCCTTGGATCTCAAGTGAGTCTCCTGTAAGGAAGCACGTAGGTTTCTTGAGTTTTCATCCGTTCTTTTAACCCTGTGTCTTTTGTTTGCAGCACCCAGAGCCTGACCTTTTTTTTCTGATGATTCAGTGCTGTGCCCTTATTGCACTTAAAAAATTTTTTTTGTTATCATTAATCTACAATCACGTGAAGAACATTATGTTTACTATGCTCCCCCTTATCCAAGTCCACCAGCAAAAACCTCTTAAAGTCGCTGTCCATCAGCATAGTTGGATGTTTTAAACCCCTTCAGCATGTACCCCTTCAAAGACACCGATACAGTCGCTGTCAATCATGGAGTAGTAAGATGCTATATAACCTCTACTAGTCTTCTCTGTGTTGTACAGCACTCCCCATGTCCCGCGCGACCCCACGCAATATACATGGTAATCCTAATGCCCCCAATCTTTCTCCCCACACTTATCCCTCCCTTCAGAACCACCCTGTGCAGTCCTTTTCCCTTTGGCAACTTTTAGTCAACTCTCGGGTTCTGTGAGTATCCTGCTGTTTTTTTCCTTCAGTTTCTCTTTGTTGTTATACTCCACACATGAGTGATATCATTTGATATTGTCTTTCTCCGCCTGACCTATTTTTCTGAACATACTACTGTCTAGCTCCATCCACGTCATTGCAAATGGTAGGATTTGTTTTCTTCTTATGGCTGCTTACTGCACTTTGTAAACTGGATTTCAGTCTTCCTATTTGTTTGTAGTTTAGCTATGTGATTTCACCATTCATCTCCTGGTTATGAGCAACAGCTTTGTGTCAATCGATATGTATCTGTATCTATCTATCGCTCTGTCTGTCTGCATATCTATCTATCTTTCTATATATCCTTCTTTCTATCTCTCTATCCTCTCTATTTATCTATCCATCTATCTAGCTTCCTGTCTTCTATCATGTGTATAATCTATCGATCATCTGTCATCTATCTATCTGTCTATCTATGAAACAATCTTCTTTCTGTCTGTCCATCTATCCTTATGTACAGAACAGTTAACTACATCAACTATGTCACTTCCCTACATTATGCTTTCAAAAACATTGCAAGGTCACTAGGCCGTAGGGAGAGCACTGGGCTCACTGAGACAATTGCAGATCGAATCAGCCGCGTGTGCTTACAAAACCAGTAAATGGTGGTGCAGGGACTTGAACCCGTATCTCTGTCCTCTGTCCTCTTAAACCTCCTTCTCGCTTGCTAACTGTATTTAGCCACATTCATTGACTAAGTCCTCACTGAAGACCCCAATTATACTTCCTCTGGGCCTGTTGTAGACAGAGAAGTATACTTGGTGCTTTACTCACCACCATGTTTGAGGGACATTGGCATGTTCACCACTGATAGGAGGAGGGACAAATAAAAAGGAACACCTATTTCTAGACAGGAGCATTTGGGAGCAAAGTGTGTGTTGTGGAGAGACGTGTTTGGTTGAGTGTCCAAACTTCCCTCTTTATGTGGTTATTACTTCTTTACAATCGTGGATATCATAAAACCCAGTGATTTCAAAAGCCCAGACGCATATTATTACAGCAATTCATTTGTTGATGTGAGAAAAATGAGAAGGACATTGCAGTACCACTAAATCTATACCTGGGCACTGCTGATACCAAACAAAAGGAATTCACGGTGGCTAGGTAGGACTATTTTCTAGTGACTGTCTCTGGGGTCTCAAACAGAATCCATTTGTTTCTTTGCTTCAAAGATTCACTTGTATAGGGTACCTGTCCCCGCCCCTTCAGCTTGTAGTTTGTCTGTGTCCTTGGATCACAAGTGAGTCTCCAGTAAGGGAGCACTTAGGTGATCTTGAGTTTTCATCAGTTCTTCTAACCCTGTGTCTTTTGATTGGAGCAGTGAAAGCCTGTACTTTTATTCTGATATTTGATAGCTAGGTTCTTACTGCTCTTTGAAATTTTTTTTGTTCTCATTAATATACAATCACATGCAGAACAATATGTTAACTAGTCTAACCCCTTCACCAAGTCCTCGCCAAATCCCAGTTTCAGTCGCTGTCCGTCAGCGTGTCGTAAGATGCTCTAGAATCACTACTTGTCTTCTCTGTGTTGTATAGCCCTCCCAATGACCCTTCACCCTACACATTATTCATGCTAATCCTAATGCCCCCATTCTTTTTCCCCGCCCTTATCAATCCCTTCCCACAAACACTACCCAGTCCCTTTCTCTTTGGTAACACTTAGTCCACTCTCGGGTACTGTGTATATGCTGCTTTTTCTTCCTTCAGTTTTTCTTTGTTATCGTACTCCACACATGAGTTAAATCATTTGGTACATGTATTTCTCCGACTGGCCTATTTGACTGAGCATAATACCCTCTAGCTCCATCCAAGTTATTGCCAATGATAGGATTTGTTTTCTTCTTATGGCTGCTTACTGAACTTTGTAAACTGGATTTTATACTTCTTTTTCGTTTGTAGATTGCTATGTGCTTCAACCATTGCTCTCATGGTTATGAGCAATAGCTTTGTGTTAATCGATATGAACCTATATCTATCTATCTGTCTGTCTATCAATCAATCAATCAATCAATCAATCATCTTTCTGTCTGCCCATCTGTCCTTGTGTACAGAACAGGTAACCACATATCCTATGTCACTTTCCTACATTATGCTTCCGAAAATCCTGCAAGGTAACTAGGCTGTAGGGAGAGCACTGGGTTCACCGAGACACTTGCAGGTCGTGTCGGCCGAGTGTACCTACAAAACCAGGAAATGGTTGTGCAGGGACTTGAACCCGTGTCTCTATCCTCTGTCCTCTTTCATCTCCTTCTCACTTCCTGTCTGTATATAGCCACATTCATTCACTAAGTGCTCCCTGAAGACCACAAGTATCCTTCCTCTGGGCCTGTGGACGACAGAAACGTAAAATTGTTGCTTTGCTCACCACCATGTTTGAAGGACATCTATGTGAACACCACTGATAGGATGGAGGGTCAAATAAAAAGGAACACCAATTTCTAGACAGGAGCAGTTGGGAGCTAAGAGTGTATTGTGGAGTGGCATATTTATTTGAGTGTCCAAACTTCCCTCATTAGGTGGTTATTATTCACATTCGTGAAGATCATAAAACCCACAGATTTCAAAGGCCCAGATTCTTATTATTTCAGCAACCCAGTTGTTGAGGTGAGAGAAAGTGAGAAGGACGTTGCTCCACCACTAAATCTATGGCTGGGCCTTGCTGAAAACAAACAAAAAGAATTCACGGTGGCCAGATAGTGCTATTTTCTACTGACTGTCTCTGGGGGCTCAAACAGAATCCATTTGTTTGATTGTTTGTTTTTCAGTTTCACTCGTGTAGGGTACTTGTCCCCACACCTTCAGCTTGTAGTTTGTCTTTGTCCTTGGATCTCAAGTGAGTCTCCTGTAAGGAAGCACGTAGGTTTCTTGAGTTTTCATCCGTTCTTTTAACCCTGTGTCTTTTGTTTGCAGCACCCAGAGCCTGACCTTTTTTTTCTGATGATTCAGTGCTGTGCCCTTATTGCACTTAAAAAATTTTTTTTGTTATCATTAATCTACAATCACGTGAAGAACATTATGTTTACTATGCTCCCCCTTATCCAAGTCCACCAGCAAAAACCTCTTAAAGTCGCTGTCCATCAGCATAGTTGGATGTTTTAAACCCCTTCAGCATGTACCCCTTCAAAGACACCGATACAGTCGCTGTCAATCATGGAGTAGTAAGATGCTATATAACCTCTACTAGTCTTCTCTGTGTTGTACAGCACTCCCCATGTCCCGCGCGACCCCACGCAATATACATGGTAATCCTAATGCCCCCAATCTTTCTCCCCACACTTATCCCTCCCTTCAGAACCACCCTGTGCAGTCCTTTTCCCTTTTGCAACTTTTAGTCAACTCTCGGGTTCTGTGAGTATCCTGCTGTTTTTTTCCTTCAGTTTCTCTTTGTTGTTATACTCCACACATGAGTGATATCATTTGATATTGTCTTTCTCCGCCTGACCTATTTTTCTGAACATACTACTGTCTAGCTCCATCCACGCATTGCAAATGGTAGGATTTGTTTTCTTCTTATGGCTGCTTACTGCACTTTGTAAACTGGATTTCAGTCTTCCTATTTGTTTGTAGTTTAGCTATGTGATTTCACCATTCATCTCCTGGTTATGAGCAACAGCTTTGTGTCAATCGATATGTATCTGTATCTATCTATCGCTCTGTCTGTCTGCATATCTATCTATCTTTCTATATATCCTTCTTTCTATCTCTCTATCCTCTCTATTTATCTATCCATCTATCTAGCTTCCTGTCTTCTATCATGTGTATAATCTATCGATCATCTGTCATCTATCTATCTGTCTATCTATGAAACAATCTTCTTTCTGTCTGTCCATCTATCCTTATGTACAGAACAGTTAACTACATCAACTATGTCACTTCCCTACATTATGCTTTCAAAAACATTGCAAGGTCACTAGGCCGTAGGGAGAGCACTGGGCTCACTGAGACAATTGCAGATCGAATCAGCCGCGTGTGCTTACAAAACCAGTAAATGGTGGTGCAGGGACTTGAACCCGTATCTCTGTCCTCTGTCCTCTTAAACCTCCTTCTCGCTTGCTAACTGTATTTAGCCACATTCATTGACTAAGTCCTCACTGAAGACCCCAATTATACTTCCTCTGGGCCTGTTGTAGACAGAAAAGTATACTTGGTGCTTTACTCACCACCATGTTTGAGGGACATTGGCATGTTCACCACTGATAGGAGGAGGGACAAATAAAAAGGAACACCTATTTCTAGACAGGAGCATTTGGGAGCAAAGTGTGTGTTGTGGAGAGACGTGTTTGGTTGAGTGTCCAAACTTCCCTCTTTATGTGGTTATTACTTCTTTACAATCGTGGATATCATAAAACCCAGTGATTTCAAAAGCCCAGACGCATATTATTACAGCAATTCATTTGTTGATGTGAGAAAAATGAGAAGGACATTGCAGTACCACTAAATCTATACCTGGGCACTGCTGATACCAAACAAAAGGAATTCACGGTGGCTAGGTAGGACTATTTTCTAGTGACTGTCTCTGGGGTCTCAAACAGAATCCATTTGTTTCTTTGCTTCAAAGATTCACTTGTATAGGGTACCTGTCCCCGCCCCTTCAGCTTGTAGTTTGTCTGTGTCCTTGGATCACAAGTGAGTCTCCAGTAAGGGAGCACTTAGGTGATCTTGAGTTTTCATCAGTTCTTCTAACCCTGTGTCTTTTGATTGGAGCAGTGAAAGCCTGTACTTTTATTCTGATATTTGATAGCTAGGTTCTTACTGCTCTTTGAAATTTTTTTTGTTCTCATTAATATACAATCACATGCAGAACAATATGTTAACTAGTCTAACCCCTTCACCAAGTCCTCGCCAAATCCCAGTTTCAGTCGCTGTCCGTCAGCGTGTCGTAAGATGCTCTAGAATCACTACTTGTCTTCTCTGTGTTGTATAGCCCTCCCAATGACCCTTCACCCTACACATTATTCATGCTAATCCTAATGCCCCCATTCTTTTTCCCCGCCCTTATCAATCCCTTCCCACAAACACTACCCAGTCCCTTTCTCTTTGGTAACACTTAGTCCACTCTCGGGTACTGTGTATATGCTGCTTTTTCTTCCTTCAGTTTTTCTTTGTTATCGTACTCCACACATGAGTTAAATCATTTGGTACATGTATTTCTCCGACTGGCCTATTTGACTGAGCATAATACCCTCTAGCTCCATCCAAGTTATTGCCAATGATAGGATTTGTTTTCTTCTTATGGCTGCTTACTGAACTTTGTAAACTGGATTTTATACTTCTTTTTCGTTTGTAGATTGCTATGTGCTTCAACCATTGCTCTCATGGTTATGAGCAATAGCTTTGTGTTAATCGATGTGAACCTATATCTATCTATCTGTCTGTCTATCAATCAATCAATCAATCAATCAATCATCTTTCTGTCTGCCCATCTGTCCTTGTGTACAGAACAGGTAACCACATATCCTATGTCACTTTCCTACATTATGCTTCCGAAAATCCTGCAAGGTAACTAGGCTGTAGGGAGAGCACTGGGTTCACCGAGACACTTGCAGGTCGTGTCGGCCGAGTGTACCTACAAAACCAGGAAATGGTTGTGCAGGGACTTGAACCCGTGTCTCTATCCTCTGTCCTCTTTCATCTCCTTCTCACTTCCTGTCTGTATATAGCCACATTCATTCACTAAGTGCTCCCTGAAGACCACAAGTATCCTTCCTCTGGGCCTGTGGACGACAGAAACGTAAAATTGTTGCTTTGCTCACCACCATGTTTGAAGGACATCTATGTGAACACCACTGATAGGATGGAGGGTCAAATAAAAAGGAACACCAATTTCTAGACAGGAGCAGTTGGGAGCTAAGAGTGTATTGTGGAGTGGCATATTTATTTGAGTGTCCAAACTTCCCTCATTAGGTGGTTATTACTTCACATTCGTGAAGATCATAAAACCCACAGATTTCAAAGGCCCAGATTCTTATTATTTCAGCAACCCAGTTGTTGAGGTGAGAGAAAATGAGAAGGACGTTGCTCCACCACTAAATCTATGGCTGGGCCTTGCTGAAAACAAACAAAAAGAATTCACGGTGGCCAGATAGTGCTATTTTCTACTGACTGTCTCTGGGGGCTCAAACAGAATCCATTTGTTTGATTGTTTGTTTTTCAGTTTCACTCGTGTAGGGTACTTGTCCCCACACCTTCAGCTTGTAGTTTGTCTTTGTCCTTGGATCTCAAGTGAGTCTCCTGTAAGGAAGCACGTAGGTTTCCTGAATTTTCATCCGTTCTTTTAACCCTGTGTCTTTTGTTTGCAGCACTCAGAGCCTGACCTTTTTTTTCTGATGATTCAGTGCTGTGCCCTTATTGCACTTAAAAATTTTTTTTTGTTATCATTAATCTACAATCACGTGAAGAACATTATGTTTACTATGCTCCCCCTTATCCAAGTCCACCAGCAAAAACCTCTTAAAGTCGCTGTCCATCAGCATAGTTGGATGTTTTAAACCCCTTCAGCATGTACCCCTTCAAAGACACCGATACAGTCGCTGTCAATCATGGAGTAGTAAGATGCTATATAACCTCTACTAGTCTTCTCTGTGTTGTACAGCACTCCCCATGTCCCGCGCGACCCCACGCAATATACATGGTAATCCTAATGCCCCCAATCTTTCTCCCCACACTTATCCCTCCCTTCAGAACCACCCTGTGCAGTCCTTTTCCCTTTGGCAACTTTTAGTCAACTCTCGGGTTCTGTGAGTATCCTGCTGTTTTTTTCCTTCAGTTTCTCTTTGTTGTTATACTCCACACATGAGTGATATCATTTGATATTGTCTTTCTCCGCCTGACCTATTTTTCTGAACATACTACTGTCTAGCTCCATCCACGTCATTGCAAATGGTAGGATTTGTTTTCTTCTTATGGCTGCTTACTGCACTTTGTAAACTGGATTTCAGTCTTCCTATTTGTTTGTAGTTTAGCTATGTGATTTCACCATTCATCTCCTGGTTATGAGCAACAGCTTTGTGTCAATCGATATGTATCTGTATCTATCTATCGCTCTGTCTGTCTGCATATCTATCTATCTTTCTATATATCCTTCTTTCTATCTCTCTATCCTCTCTATTTATCTATCCATCTATCTAGCTTCCTGTCTTCTATCATGTGTATAATCTATCGATCATCTGTCATCTATCTATCTGTCTATCTATGAAACAATCTTCTTTCTGTCTGTCCATCTATCCTTATGTACAGAACAGTTAACTACATCAACTATGTCACTTCCCTACATTATGCTTTCAAAAACATTGCAAGGTCACTAGGCCGTAGGGAGAGCACTGGGCTCACTGAGACAATTGCAGATCGAATCAGCCGCGTGTGCTTACAAAACCAGTAAATGGTGGTGCAGGGACTTGAACCCGTATCTCTGTCCTCTGTCCTCTTAAACCTCCTTCTCGCTTGCTAACTGTATTTAGCCACATTCATTGACTAAGTCCTCACTGAAGACCCCAATTATACTTCCTCTGGGCCTGTTGTAGACAGAAAAGTATACTTGGTGCTTTACTCACCACCATGTTTGAGGGACATTGGCATGTTCACCACTGATAGGAGGAGGGACAAATAAAAAGGAACACCTATTTCTAGACAGGAGCATTTGGGAGCAAAGTGTGTGTTGTGGAGAGACGTGTTTGGTTGAGTGTCCAAACTTCCCTCTTTATGTGGTTATTACTTCTTTACAATCGTGGATATCATAAAACCCAGTGATTTCAAAAGCCCAGACGCATATTATTACAGCAATTCATTTGTTGATGTGAGAAAAATGAGAAGGACATTGCAGTACCACTAAATCTATACCTGGGCACTGCTGATACCAAACAAAAGGAATTCACGGTGGCTAGGTAGGACTATTTTCTAGTGACTGTCTCTGGGGTCTCAAACAGAATCCATTTGTTTCTTTGTTTCAAAGATTCACTTGTATAGGGTACCTGTCCCCGCCCCTTCAGCTTGTAGTTTGTCTGTGTCCTTGGATCACAAGTGAGTCTCCAGTAAGGGAGCACTTAGGTGATCTTGAGTTTTCATCAGATCTTCTAACCCTGTGTCTTTTGATTGGAGCAGTGAAAGCCTGTACTTTTATTCTGATATTTGATAGCTAGGTTCTTACTGCACTTTGAAATTTTTTTTGTTCTCATTAATATACAATCACATGCAGAACAATATGTTAACTAGTCTAACCCCTTCACCAAGTCCTCGCCAAATCCCAGTTTCAGTCGCTGTCCGTCAGCGTGTCGTAAGATGCTCTAGAATCACTACTTGTCTTCTCTGTGTTGTATAGCCCTCCCAATGACCCTTCACCCTACACATTATTCATGCTAATCCTAATGCCCCCATTCTTTTTCCCCGCCCTTATCAATCCCTTCCCACAAACACTACCCAGTCCCTTTCTCTTTGGTAACACTTAGTCCACTCTCGGGTACTGTGTATATGCTGCTTTTGCTTCCTTCAGTTTTTCTTTGTTATCGTACTCCACACATGAGTTAAATCATTTGGTACATGTATTTCTCCGACTGGCCTATTTGACTGAGCATAATACCCTCTAGCTCCATCCAAGTTATTGCCAATGATAGGATTTGTTTTCTTCTTATGGCTGCTTACTGCACTTTGTAAACTGGATTTTATACTTCTTTTTCGTTTGTAGATTGCTATGTGCTTCAACCATTGCTCTCATGGTTATGAGCAATAGCTTTGTGTTAATCGATATGAACCTATATCTATCTATCTGTCTGTCTATCAATCAATCAATCAATCAATCAATCATCTTTCTGTCTGCCCATCTGTCCTTGTGTACAGAACAGGTAACCACATATCCTATGTCACTTTCCTACATTATGCTTCCGAAAATCCTGCAAGGTAACTAGGCTGTAGGGAGAGCACTGGGTTCACCGAGACACTTGCAGGTCGTGTCGGCCGAGTGTACCTACAAAACCAGGAAATGGTTGTGCAGGGACTTGAACCCGTGTCTCTATCCTCTGTCCTCTTTCATCTCCTTCTCACTTCCTGTCTGTATATAGCCACATTCATTCACTAAGTGCTCCCTGAAGACCACAAGTATCCTTCCTCTGGGCCTGTGGACGACAGAAACGTAAAATTGTTGCTTTGCTCACCACCATGTTTGAAGGACATCTATGTGAACACCACTGATAGGATGGAGGGTCAAATAAAAAGGAACACCAATTTCTAGACAGGAGCAGTTGGGAGCTAAGAGTGTATTGTGGAGTGGCATATTTATTTGAGTGTCCAAACTTCCCTCATTAGGTGGTTATTACTTCACATTCGTGAAGATCATAAAACCCACAGATTTCAAAGGCCCAGATTCTTATTATTTCAGCAACCCAGTTGTTGAGGTGAGAGAAAATGAGAAGGACGTTACTCCACCACTAAATCTATGGCTGGGCCTTGCTGAAAACAAACAAAAAGAATTCACGGTGGCCAGATAGTGCTATTTTCTACTGACTGTCTCTGGGGGCTCAAACAGAATCCATTTGTTTGATTGTTTGTTTTTCAGTTTCACTCGTGTAGGGTACTTGTCCCCACACCTTCAGCTTGTAGTTTGTCTTTGTCCTTGGATCTCAAGTGAGTCTCCTGTAAGGAAGCACGTAGGTTTCTTGAGTTTTCATCCGTTCTTTTAACCCTGTGTCTTTTGTTTGCAGCACCCAGAGCCTGACCTTTTTTTTCTGATGATTCAGTGCTGTGCCCTTATTGCACTTAAAAAAATTTTTTTTGTTATCATTAATCTACAATCACGTGAAGAACATTATGTTTACTATGCTCCCCCTTATCCAAGTCCACCAGCAAAAACCTCTTAAAGTCGCTGTCCATCAGCATAGTTGGATGTTTTAAACCCCTTCAGCATGTACCCCTTCAAAGACACCGATACAGTCGCTGTCAATCATGGAGTAGTAAGATGCTATATAACCTCTACTAGTCTTCTCTGTGTTGTACAGCACTCCCCATGTCCCGCGCGACCCCACGCAATATACATGGTAATCCTAATGCCCCCAATCTTTCTCCCCACACTTATCCCTCCCTTCAGAACCACCCTGTGCAGTCCTTTTCCCTTTGGCAACTTTTAGTCAACTCTCGGGTTCTGTGAGTATCCTGCTGTTTTTTTCCTTCAGTTTCTCTTTGTTGTTATACTCCACACATGAGTGATATCATTTGATATTGTCTTTCTCCGCCTGACCTATTTTTCTGAACATACTACTGTCTAGCTCCATCCACGTCATTGCAAATGGTAGGATTTGTTTTCTTCTTATGGCTGCTTACTGCACTTTGTAAACTGGATTTCAGTCTTCCTATTTGTTTGTATTTTAGCTATGTGATTTCACCATTCATCTCCTGGTTATGAGCAACAGCTTTCTGTCAATCGGTATGTATCTGTATCTATCTATCGCTCTGTCTGTCTGCATATCTATCTATCTTTCTATATATCCTTCTTTCTATCTCTCTATCCTCTCTATTTATCTATCCATCTATCTAGCTTCCTGTCTTCTATCATGTGTATAATCTATCGATCATCTGTCATCTATCTATCTGTCTATCTATGAAACAATCTTCTTTCTGTCTGTCCATCTATCCTTATGTACAGAACAGTTAACTACATCAACTATGTCACTTCCCTACATTATGCTTTCAAAAACATTGCAAGGTCACTAGGCCGTAGGGAGAGCACTGGGCTCACTGAGACAATTGCAGATCGAATCAGCCGCGTGTGCTTACAAAACCAGTAAATGGTGGTGCAGGGACTTGAACCCGTATCTCTGTCCTCTGTCCTCTTAAACCTCCTTCTCGCTTGCTAACTGTATTTAGCCACATTCATTGACTAAGTCCTCACTGAAGACCCCAATTATACTTCCTCTGGGCCTGTTGTAGACAGAAAAGTATACTTGGTGCTTTACTCACCACCATGTTTGAGGGACATTGGCATGTTCACCACTGATAGGAGGAGGGACAAATAAAAAGGAACACCTATTTCTAGACAGGAGCATTTGGGAGCAAAGTGTGTGTTGTGGAGAGACGTGTTTGGTTGAGTGTCCAAACTTCCCTCTTTATGTGGTTATTACTTCTTTACAATCGTGGATATCATAAAACCCAGTGATTTCAAAAGCCCAGACGCATATTATTACAGCAATTCATTTGTTGATGTGAGAAAAATGAGAAGGACATTGCAGTACCACTAAATCTATACCTGGGCACTGCTGATACCAAACAAAAGGAATTCACGGTGGCTAGGTAGGACTATTTTCTAGTGACTGTCTCTGGGGTCTCAAACAGAATCCATTTGTTTCTTTGTTTCAAAGATTCACTTGTATAGGGTACCTGTCCCCGCCCCTTCAGCTTGTAGTTTGTCTGTGTCCTTGGATCACAAGTGAGTCTCCAGTAAGGGAGCACTTAGGTGATCTTGAGTTTTCATCAGATCTTCTAACCCTGTGTCTTTTGATTGGAGCAGTGAAAGCCTGTACTTTTATTCTGATATTTGATAGCTAGGTTCTTACTGCACTTTGAAATTTTTTTTGTTCTCATTAATATACAATCACATGCAGAACAATATGTTAACTAGTCTAACCCCTTCACCAAGTCCTCGCCAAATCCCAGTTTCAGTCGCTGTCCGTCAGCGTGTCGTAAGATGCTCTAGAATCACTACTTGTCTTCTCTGTGTTGTATAGCCCTCCCAATGACCCTTCACCCTACACATTATTCATGCTAATCCTAATGCCCCCATTCTTTTTCCCCGCCCTTATCAATCCCTTCCCACAAACACTACCCAGTCCCTTTCTCTTTGGTAACACTTAGTCCACTCTCGGGTACTGTGTATATGCTGCTTTTTCTTCCTTCAGTTTTTCTTTGTTATCGTACTCCACACATGAGTTAAATCATTTGGTACATGTATTTCTCCGACTGGCCTATTTGACTGAGCATAATACCCTCTAGCTCCATCCAAGTTATTGCCAATGATAGGATTTGTTTTCTTCTTATGGCTGCTTACTGCACTTTGTAAACTGGATTTTATACTTCTTTTTCGTTTGTAGATTGCTATGTGCTTCAACCATTGCTCTCATGGTTATGAGCAATAGCTTTGTGTTAATCGATATGAACCTATATCTATCTATCTGTCTGTCTATCAATCAATCAATCAATCAATCAATCATCTTTCTGTCTGCCCATCTGTCCTTGTGTACAGAACAGGTAACCACATATCCTATGTCACTTTCCTACATTATGCTTCCGAAAATCCTGCAAGGTAACTAGGCTGTAGGGAGAGCACTGGGTTCACCGAGACACTTGCAGGTCGTGTCGGCCGAGTGTACCTACAAAACCAGGAAATGGTTGTGCAGGGACTTGAACCCGTGTCTCTATCCTCTGTCCTCTTTCATCTCCTTCTCACTTCCTGTCTGTATATAGCCACATTCATTCACTAAGTGCTCCCTGAAGACCACAAGTATCCTTCCTCTGGGCCTGTGGACGACAGAAACGTAAAATTGTTGCTTTGCTCACCACCATGTTTGAAGGACATCTATGTGAACACCACTGATAGGATGGAGGGTCAAATAAAAAGGAACACCAATTTCTAGACAGGAGCAGTTGGGAGCTAAGAGTGTATTGTGGAGTGGCATATTTATTTGAGTGTCCAAACTTCCCTCATTAGGTGGTTATTACTTCACATTCGTGAAGATCATAAAACCCACAGATTTCAAAGGCCCAGATTCTTATTATTTCAGCAACCCAGTTGTTGAGGTGAGAGAAAATGAGAAGGACGTTGCTCCACCACTAAATCTATGGCTGGGCCTTGCTGAAAACAAACAAAAAGAATTCACGGTGGCCAGATAGTGCTATTTTCTACTGACTGTCTCTGGGGGCTCAAACAGAATCCATTTGTTTGATTGTTTGTTTTTCAGTTTCACTCGTGTAGGGTACTTGTCCCCACACCTTCAGCTTGTAGTTTGTCTTTGTCCTTGGATCTCAAGTGAGTCTCCTGTAAGGAAGCACGTAGGTTTCTTGAGTTTTCATCCGTTCTTTTAACCCTGTGTCTTTTGTTTGCAGCACCCAGAGCCTGACCTTTTTTTTCTGATGATTCAGTGCTGTGCCCTTATTGCACTTAAAAAATTTTTTTTGTTATCATTAATCTACAATCACGTGAAGAACATTATGTTTACTATGCTCCCCCTTATCCAAGTCCACCAGCAAAAACCTCTTAAAGTCGCTGTCCATCAGCATAGTTGGATGTTTTAAACCCCTTCAGCATGTACCCCTTCAAAGACACCGATACAGTCGCTGTCAATCATGGAGTAGTAAGATGCTATATAACCTCTACTAGTCTTCTCTGTGTTGTACAGCACTCCCCATGTCCCGCGCGACCCCACGCAATATACATGGTAATCCTAATGCCCCCAATCTTTCTCCCCACACTTATCCCTCCCTTCAGAACCACCCTGTGCAGTCCTTTTCCCTTTGGCAACTTTTAGTCAACTCTCGGGTTCTGTGAGTATCCTGCTGTTTTTTTCCTTCAGTTTCTCTTTGTTGTTATACTCCACACATGAGTGATATCATTTGATATTGTCTTTCTCCGCCTGACCTATTTTTCTGAACATACTACTGTCTAGCTCCATCCACGTCATTGCAAATGGTAGGATTTTTTTTCTTCTTATGGCTGCTTACTGCACTTTGTAAACTGGATTTCAGTCTTCCTATTTGTTTGTATTTTAGCTATGTGATTTCACCATTCATCTCCTGGTTATGAGCAACAGCTTTGTGTCAATCGGTATGTATCTGTATCTATCTATCGCTCTGTCTGTCTGCATATCTATCTATCTTTCTATATATCCTTCTTTCTATCTCTCTATCCTCTCTATTTATCTATCCATCTATCTAGCTTCCTGTCTTCTATCATGTGTATAATCTATCGATCATCTGTCATCTATCTATCTGTCTATCTATGAAACAATCTTCTTTCTGTCTGTCCATCTATCCTTATGTACAGAACAGTTAACTACATCAACTATGTCACTTCCCTACATTATGCTTTCAAAAACATTGCAAGGTCACTAGGCCGTAGGGAGAGCACTGGGCTCACTGAGACAATTGCAGATCGAATCAGCCGCGTGTGCTTACAAAACCAGTAAATGGTGGTGCAGGGACTTGAACCCGTATCTCTGTCCTCTGTCCTCTTAAACCTCCTTCTCGCTTGCTAACTGTATTTAGCCACATTCATTGACTAAGTCCTCACTGAAGACCCCAATTATACTTCCTCTGGGCCTGTTGTAGACAGAAAAGTATACTTGGTGCTTTACTCACCACCATGTTTGAGGGACATTGGCATGTTCACCACTGATAGGAGGAGGGACAAATAAAAAGGAACACCTATTTCTAGACAGGAGCATTTGGGAGCAAAGTGTGTGTTGTGGAGAGACGTGTTTGGTTGAGTGTCCAAACTTCCCTCTTTATGTGGTTATTACTTCTTTACAATCGTGGATATCATAAAACCCAGTGATTTCAAAAGCCCAGACGCATATTATTACAGCAATTCATTTGTTGATGTGAGAAAAATGAGAAGGACATTGCAGTACCACTAAATCTATACCTGGGCACTGCTGATACCAAACAAAAGGAATTCACGGTGGCTAGGTAGGACTATTTTCTAGTGACTGTCTCTGGGGTCTCAAACAGAATCCATTTGTTTCTTTGTTTCAAAGATTCACTTGTATAGGGTACCTGTCCCCGCCCCTTCAGCTTGTAGTTTGTCTGTGTCCTTGGATCACAAGTGAGTCTCCAGTAAGGGAGCACTTAGGTGATCTTGAGTTTTCATCAGATCTTCTAACCCTGTGTCTTTTGATTGGAGCAGTGAAAGCCTGTACTTTTATTCTGATATTTGATAGCTAGGTTCTTACTGCACTTTGAAATTTTTTTTGTTCTCATTAATATACAATCACATGCAGAACAATATGTTAACTAGTCTAACCCCTTCACCAAGTCCTCGCCAAATCCCAGTTTCAGTCGCTGTCCGTCAGCGTGTCGTAAGATGCTCTAGAATCACTACTTGTCTTCTCTGTGTTGTATAGCCCTCCCAATGACCCTTCACCCTACACATTATTCATGCTAATCCTAATGCCCCCATTCTTTTTCCCCGCCCTTATCAATCCCTTCCCACAAACACTACCCAGTCCCTTTCTCTTTGGTAACACTTAGTCCACTCTCGGGTACTGTGTATATGCTGCTTTTTCTTCCTTCAGTTTTTCTTTGTTATCGTACTCCACACATGAGTTAAATCATTTGGTACATGTATTTCTCCGACTGGCCTATTTGACTGAGCATAATACCCTCTAGCTCCATCCAAGTTATTGCCAATGATAGGATTTGTTTTCTTCTTATGGCTGCTTACTGCACTTTGTAAACTGGATTTTATACTTCTTTTTCGTTTGTAGATTGCTATGTGCTTCAACCATTGCTCTCATGGTTATGAGCAATAGCTTTGTGTTAATCGATATGAACCTATATCTATCTATCTGTCTGTCTATCAATCAATCAATCAATCAATCAATCATCTTTCTGTCTGCCCATCTGTCCTTGTGTACAGAACAGGTAACCACATATCCTATGTCACTTTCCTACATTATGCTTCCGAAAATCCTGCAAGGTAACTAGGCTGTAGGGAGAGCACTGGGTTCACCGAGACACTTGCAGGTCGTGTCGGCCGAGTGTACCTACAAAACCAGGAAATGGTTGTGCAGGGACTTGAACCCGTGTCTCTATCCTCTGTCCTCTTTCATCTCCTTCTCACTTCCTGTCTGTATATAGCCACATTCATTCACTAAGTGCTCCCTGAAGACCACAAGTATCCTTCCTCTGGGCCTGTGGACGACAGAAACGTAAAATTGTTGCTTTGCTCACCACCATGTTTGAAGGACATCTATGTGAACACCACTGATAGGATGGAGGGTCAAATAAAAAGGAACACCAATTTCTAGACAGGAGCAGTTGGGAGCTAAGAGTGTATTGTGGAGTGGCATATTTATTTGAGTGTCCAAACTTCCCTCATTAGGTGGTTATTACTTCACATTCGTGAAGATCATAAAACCCACAGATTTCAAAGGCCCAGATTCTTATTATTTCAGCAACCCAGTTGTTGAGGTGAGAGAAAATGAGAAGGACGTTGCTCCACCACTAAATCTATGGCTGGGCCTTGCTGAAAACAAACAAAAAGAATTCACGGTGGCCAGATAGTGCTATTTTCTACTGACTGTCTCTGGGGGCTCAAACAGAATCCATTTGTTTGATTGTTTGTTTTTCAGTTTCACTCGTGTAGGGTACTTGTCCCCACACCTTCAGCTTGTAGTTTGTCTTTGTCCTTGGATCTCAAGTGAGTCTCCTGTAAGGAAGCACGTAGGTTTCTTGAGTTTTCATCCGTTCTTTTAACCCTGTGTCTTTTGTTTGCAGCACCCAGAGCCTGACCTTTTTTTTCTGATGATTCAGTGCTGTGCCCTTATTGCACTTAAAAAATTTTTTTTGTTATCATTAATCTACAATCACGTGAAGAACATTATGTTTACTATGCTCCCCCTTATCCAAGTCCACCAGCAAAAACCTCTTAAAGTCGCTGTCCATCAGCATAGTTGGATGTTTTAAACCCCTTCAGCATGTACCCCTTCAAAGACACCGATACAGTCGCTGTCAATCATGGAGTAGTAAGATGCTATATAACCTCTACTAGTCTTCTCTGTGTTGTACAGCACTCCCCATGTCCCGCGCGACCCCACGCAATATACATGGTAATCCTAATGCCCCCAATCTTTCTCCCCACACTTATCCCTCCCTTCAGAACCACCCTGTGCAGTCCTTTTCCCTTTGGCAACTTTTAGTCAACTCTCGGGTTCTGTGAGTATCCTGCTGTTTTTTTCCTTCAGTTTCTCTTTGTTGTTATACTCCACACATGAGTGATATCATTTGATATTGTCTTTCTCCGCCTGACCTATTTTTCTGAACATACTACTGTCTAGCTCCATCCACGTCATTGCAAATGGTAGGATTTTTTTTCTTCTTATGGCTGCTTACTGCACTTTGTAAACTGGATTTCAGTCTTCCTATTTGTTTGTATTTTAGCTATGTGATTTCACCATTCATCTCCTGGTTATGAGCAACAGCTTTGTGTCAATCGGTATGTATCTGTATCTATCTATCGCTCTGTCTGTCTGCATATCTATCTATCTTTCTATATATCCTTCTTTCTATCTCTCTATCCTCTCTATTTATCTATCCATCTATCTAGCTTCCTGTCTTCTATCATGTGTATAATCTATCGATCATCTGTCATCTATCTATCTGTCTATCTATGAAACAATCTTCTTTCTGTCTGTCCATCTATCCTTATGTACAGAACAGTTAACTACATCAACTATGTCACTTCCCTACATTATGCTTTCAAAAACATTGCAAGGTCACTAGGCCGTAGGGAGAGCACTGGGCTCACTGAGACAATTGCAGATCGAATCAGCCGCGTGTGCTTACAAAACCAGTAAATGGTGGTGCAGGGACTTGAACCCGTATCTCTGTCCTCTGTCCTCTTAAACCTCCTTCTCGCTTGCTAACTGTATTTAGCCACATTCATTGACTAAGTCCTCACTGAAGACCCCAATTATACTTCCTCTGGGCCTGTTGTAGACAGAAAAGTATACTTGGTGCTTTACTCACCACCATGTTTGAGGGACATTGGCATGTTCACCACTGATAGGAGGAGGGACAAATAAAAAGGAACACCTATTTCTAGACAGGAGCATTTGGGAGCAAAGTGTGTGTTGTGGAGAGACGTGTTTGGTTGAGTGTCCAAACTTCCCTCTTTATGTGGTTATTACTTCTTTACAATCGTGGATATCATAAAACCCAGTGATTTCAAAAGCCCAGACGCATATTATTACAGCAATTCATTTGTTGATGTGAGAAAAATGAGAAGGACATTGCAGTACCACTAAATCTATACCTGGGCACTGCTGATACCAAACAAAAGGAATTCACGGTGGCTAGGTAGGACTATTTTCTAGTGACTGTCTCTGGGGTCTCAAACAGAATCCATTTGTTTCTTTGTTTCAAAGATTCACTTGTATAGGGTACCTGTCCCCGCCCCTTCAGCTTGTAGTTTGTCTGTGTCCTTGGATCACAAGTGAGTCTCCAGTAAGGGAGCACTTAGGTGATCTTGAGTTTTCATCAGATCTTCTAACCCTGTGTCTTTTGATTGGAGCAGTGAAAGCCTGTACTTTTATTCTGATATTTGATAGCTAGGTTCTTACTGCACTTTGAAATTTTTTTTGTTCTCATTAATATACAATCACATGCAGAACAATATGTTAACTAGTCTAACCCCTTCACCAAGTCCTCGCCAAATCCCAGTTTCAGTCGCTGTCCGTCAGCGTGTCGTAAGATGCTCTAGAATCACTACTTGTCTTCTCTGTGTTGTATAGCCCTCCCAATGACCCTTCACCCTACACATTATTCATGCTAATCCTAATGCCCCCATTCTTTTTCCCCGCCCTTATCAATCCCTTCCCACAAACACTACCCAGTCCCTTTCTCTTTGGTAACACTTAGTCCACTCTCGGGTACTGTGTATATGCTGCTTTTTCTTCCTTCAGTTTTTCTTTGTTATCGTACTCCACACATGAGTTAAATCATTTGGTACATGTATTTCTCCGACTGGCCTATTTGACTGAGCATAATACCCTCTAGCTCCATCCAAGTTATTGCCAATGATAGGATTTGTTTTCTTCTTATGGCTGCTTACTGCACTTTGTAAACTGGATTTTATACTTCTTTTTCGTTTGTAGATTGCTATGTGCTTCAACCATTGCTCTCATGGTTATGAGCAATAGCTTTGTGTTAATCGATATGAACCTATATCTATCTATCTGTCTGTCTATCAATCAATCAATCAATCAATCAATCATCTTTCTGTCTGCCCATCTGTCCTTGTGTACAGAACAGGTAACCACATATCCTATGTCACTTTCCTACATTATGCTTCCGAAAATCCTGCAAGGTAACTAGGCTGTAGGGAGAGCACTGGGTTCACCGAGACACTTGCAGGTCGTGTCGGCCGAGTGTACCTACAAAACCAGGAAATGGTTGTGCAGGGACTTGAACCCGTGTCTCTATCCTCTGTCCTCTTTCATCTCCTTCTCACTTCCTGTCTGTATATAGCCACATTCATTCACTAAGTGCTCCCTGAAGACCACAAGTATCCTTCCTCTGGGCCTGTGGACGACAGAAACGTAAAATTGTTGCTTTGCTCACCACCATGTTTGAAGGACATCTATGTGAACACCACTGATAGGATGGAGGGTCAAATAAAAAGGAACGCCAATTTCTAGACAGGAGCAGTTGGGAGCTAAGAGTGTATTGTGGAGTGGCATATTTATTTGAGTGTCCAAACTTCCCTCATTAGGTGGTTATTACTTCACATTCGTGAAGATCATAAAACCCACAGATTTCAAAGGCCCAGATTCTTATTATTTCAGCAACCCAGTTGTTGAGGTGAGAGAAAATGAGAAGGACGTTGCTCCACCACTAAATCTATGGCTGGGCCTTGCTGAAAACAAACAAAAAGAATTCACGGTGGCCAGATAGTGCTATTTTCTACTGACTGTCTCTGGGGGCTCAAACAGAATCCATTTGTTTGATTGTTTGTTTTTCAGTTTCACTCGTGTAGGGTACTTGTCCCCACACCTTCAGCTTGTAGTTTGTCTTTGTCCTTGGATCTCAAGTGAGTCTCCTGTAAGGAAGCACGTAGGTTTCTTGAGTTTTCATCCGTTCTTTTAACCCTGTGTCTTTTGTTTGCAGCACCCAGAGCCTGACCTTTTTTTTCTGATGATTCAGTGCTGTGCCCTTATTGCACTTAAAAAATTTTTTTTGTTATCATTAATCTACAATCACGTGAAGAACATTATGTTTACTATGCTCCCCCTTATCCAAGTCCACCAGCAAAAACCTCTTAAAGTCGCTGTCCATCAGCATAGTTGGATGTTTTAAACCCCTTCAGCATGTACCCCTTCAAAGACACCGATACAGTCGCTGTCAATCATGGAGTAGTAAGATGCTATATAACCTCTACTAGTCTTCTCTGTGTTGTACAGCACTCCCCATGTCCCGCGCGACCCCACGCAATATACATGGTAATCCTAATGCCCCCAATCTTTCTCCCCACACTTATCCCTCCCTTCAGAACCACCCTGTGCAGTCCTTTTCCCTTTGGCAACTTTTAGTCAACTCTCGGGTTCTGTGAGTATCCTGCTGTTTTTTTCCTTCAGTTTCTCTTTGTTGTTATACTCCACACATGAGTGATATCATTTGATATTGTCTTTCTCCGCCTGACCTATTTTTCTGAACATACTACTGTCTAGCTCCATCCACGTCATTGCAAATGGTAGGATTTGTTTTCTTCTTATGGCTGCTTACTGCACTTTGTAAACTGGATTTCAGTCTTCCTATTTGTTTGTATTTTAGCTATGTGATTTCACCATTCATCTCCTGGTTATGAGCAACAGCTTTGTGTCAATCGGTATGTATCTGTATCTATCTATCGCTCTGTCTGTCTGCATATCTATCTATCTTTCTATATATCCTTCTTTCTATCTCTCTATCCTCTCTATTTATCTATCCATCTATCTAGCTTCCTGTCTTCTATCATGTGTATAATCTATCGATCATCTGTCATCTATCTATCTGTCTATCTATGAAACAATCTTCTTTCTGTCTGTCCATCTATCCTTATGTACAGAACAGTTAACTACATCAACTATGTCACTTCCCTACATTATGCTTTCAAAAACATTGCAAGGTCACTAGGCCGTAGGGAGAGCACTGGGCTCACTGAGACAATTGCAGATCGAATCAGCCGCGTGTGCTTACAAAACCAGTAAATGGTGGTGCAGGGACTTGAACCCGTATCTCTGTCCTCTGTCCTCTTAAACCTCCTTCTCGCTTGCTAACTGTATTTAGCCACATTCATTGACTAAGTCCTCACTGAAGACCCCAATTATACTTCCTCTGGGCCTGTTGTAGACAGAAAAGTATACTTGGTGCTTTACTCACCACCATGTTTGAGGGACATTGGCATGTTCACCACTGATAGGAGGAGGGACAAATAAAAAGGAACACCTATTTCTAGACAGGAGCATTTGGGAGCAAAGTGTGTGTTGTGGAGAGACGTGTTTGGTTGAGTGTCCAAACTTCCCTCTTTATGTGGTTATTACTTCTTTACAATCGTGGATATCATAAAACCCAGTGATTTCAAAAGCCCAGACGCATATTATTACAGCAATTCATTTGTTGATGTGAGAAAAATGAGAAGGACATTGCAGTACCACTAAATCTATACCTGGGCACTGCTGATACCAAACAAAAGGAATTCACGGTGGCTAGGTAGGACTATTTTCTAGTGACTGTCTCTGGGGTCTCAAACAGAATCCATTTGTTTCTTTGTTTCAAAGATTCACTTGTATAGGGTACCTGTCCCCGCCCCTTCAGCTTGTAGTTTGTCTGTGTCCTTGGATCACAAGTGAGTCTCCAGTAAGGGAGCACTTAGGTGATCTTGAGTTTTCATCAGATCTTCTAACCCTGTGTCTTTTGATTGGAGCAGTGAAAGCCTGTACTTTTATTCTGATATTTGATAGCTAGGTTCTTACTGCACTTTGAAATTTTTTTTGTTCTCATTAATATACAATCACATGCAGAACAATATGTTAACTAGTCTAACCCCTTCACCAAGTCCTCGCCAAATCCCAGTTTCAGTCGCTGTCCGTCAGCGTGTCGTAAGATGCTCTAGAATCACTACTTGTCTTCTCTGTGTTGTATAGCCCTCCCAATGACCCTTCACCCTACACATTATTCATGCTAATCCTAATGCCCCCATTCTTTTTCCCCGCCCTTATCAATCCCTTCCCACAAACACTACCCAGTCCCTTTCTCTTTGGTAACACTTAGTCCACTCTCGGGTACTGTGTATATGCTGCTTTTTCTTCCTTCAGTTTTTCTTTGTTATCGTACTCCACACATGAGTTAAATCATTTGGTACATGTATTTCTCCGACTGGCCTATTTGACTGAGCATAATACCCTCTAGCTCCATCCAAGTTATTGCCAATGATAGGATTTGTTTTCTTCTTATGGCTGCTTACTGCACTTTGTAAACTGGATTTTATACTTCTTTTTCGTTTGTAGATTGCTATGTGCTTCAACCATTGCTCTCATGGTTATGAGCAATAGCTTTGTGTTAATCGATATGAACCTATATCTATCTATCTGTCTGTCTATCAATCAATCAATCAATCAATCAATCATCTTTCTGTCTGCCCATCTGTCCTTGTGTACAGAACAGGTAACCACATATCCTATGTCACTTTCCTACATTATGCTTCCGAAAATCCTGCAAGGTAACTAGGCTGTAGGGAGAGCACTGGGTTCACCGAGACACTTGCAGGTCGTGTCGGCCGAGTGTACCTACAAAACCAGGAAATGGTTGTGCAGGGACTTGAACCCGTGTCTCTATCCTCTGTCCTCTTTCATCTCCTTCTCACTTCCTGTCTGTATATAGCCACATTCATTCACTAAGTGCTCCCTGAAGACCACAAGTATCCTTCCTCTGGGCCTGTGGACGACAGAAACGTAAAATTGTTGCTTTGCTCACCACCATGTTTGAAGGACATCTATGTGAACACCACTGATAGGATGGAGGGTCAAATAAAAAGGAACACCAATTTCTAGACAGGAGCAGTTGGGAGCTAAGAGTGTATTGTGGAGTGGCATATTTATTTGAGTGTCCAAACTTCCCTCATTAGGTGGTTATTACTTCACATTCGTGAAGATCATAAAACCCACAGATTTCAAAGGCCCAGATTCTTATTATTTCAGCAACCCAGTTGTTGAGGTGAGAGAAAATGAGAAGGACGTTGCTCCACCACTAAATCTATGGCTGGGCCTTGCTGAAAACAAACAAAAAGAATTCACGGTGGCCAGATAGTGCTATTTTCTACTGACTGTCTCTGGGGGCTCAAACAGAATCCATTTGTTTGATTGTTTGTTTTTCAGTTTCACTCGTGTAGGGTACTTGTCCCCACACCTTCAGCTTGTAGTTTGTCTTTGTCCTTGGATCTCAAGTGAGTCTCCTGTAAGGAAGCACGTAGGTTTCCTGAGTTTTCATCCGTTCTTTTAACCCTGTGTCTTTTGTTTGCAGCACTCAGAGCCTGACCTTTTTTTTCTGATGATTCAGTGCTGTGCCCTTATTGCACTTAAAAAATTTTTTTTGTTATCATTAATCTACAATCACGTGAAGAACATTATGTTTACTATGCTCCCCCTTATCCAAGTCCACCAGCAAAAACCTCTTAAAGTCGCTGTCCATCAGCATAGTTGGATGTTTTAAACCCCTTCAGCATGTACCCCTTCAAAGACACCGATACAGTCGCTGTCAATCATGGAGTAGTAAGATGCTATATAACCTCTACTAGTCTTCTCTGTGTTGTACAGCACTCCCCATGTCCCGCGCGACCCCACGCAATATACATGGTAATCCTAATGCCCCCAATCTTTCTCCCCACACTTATCCCTCCCTTCAGAACCACCCTGTGCAGTCCTTTTCCCTTTGGCAACTTTTAGTCAACTCTCGGGTTCTGTGAGTATCCTGCTGTTTTTTTCCTTCAGTTTCTCTTTGTTGTTATACTCCACACATGAGTGATATCATTTGATATTGTCTTTCTCCGCCAGACCTATTTTTCTGAACATACTACTGTCTAGCTCCATCCACGTCATTGCAAATGGTAGGATTTGTTTTCTTCTTATGGCTGCTTACTGCACTTTGTAAACTGGATTTCAGTCTTCCTATTTGTTTGTATTTTAGCTATGTGATTTCACCATTCATCTCCTGGTTATGAGCAACAGCTTTGTGTCAATCGGTATGTATCTGTATCTATCTATCGCTCTGTCTGTCTGCATATCTATCTATCTTTCTATATATCCTTCTTTCTATCTCTCTATCCTCTCTATTTATCTATCCATCTATCTAGCTTCCTGTCTTCTATCATGTGTATAATCTATCGATCATCTGTCATCTATCTATCTGTCTATCTATGAAACAATCTTCTTTCTGTCTGTCCATCTATCCTTATGTACAGAACAGTTAACTACATCAACTATGTCACTTCCCTACATTATGCTTTCAAAAACATTGCAAGGTCACTAGGCCGTAGGGAGAGCACTGGGCTCACTGAGACAATTGCAGATCGAATCAGCCGCGTGTGCTTACAAAACCAGTAAATGGTGGTGCAGGGACCCTAACCCGTATCTCTGTCCTCTGTCCTCTTAAACCTCCTTCTCGCTTGCTAACTGTATTTAGCCACATTCATTGACTAAGTCCTCACTGAAGACCCCAATTATACTTCCTCTGGGCCTGTTGTAGACAGAAAAGTATACTTGGTGCTTTACTCACCACCATGTTTGAGGGACATTGGCATGTTCACCACTGATAGGAGGAGGGACAAATAAAAAGGAACACCTATTTCTAGACAGGAGCATTTGAGAGCAAAGTGTGTGTTGTGGAGAGACGTGTTTGGTTGAGTGTCCAAACTTCCCTCTTTATGTGGTTATTACTTCTTTACAATCGTGGATATCATAAAACCCAGTGATTTCAAAAGCCCAGACGCATATTATTACAGCAATTCATTTGTTGATGTGAGAAAAATGAGAAGGACATTGCAGTACCACTAAATCTATACCTGGGCACTGCTGATACCAAACAAAAGAAATTCACGGTGGCTAGGTAGGACTATTTTCTAGTGACTGTCTCTGGGGTCTCAAACAGAATCCATTTGTTTCTTTGTTTCAAAGATTCACTTGTATAGGGTACCTGTCCCCGCCCCTTCAGCTTGTAGTTTGTCTGTGTCCTTGGATCACAAGTGAGTCTCCAGTAAGGGAGCACTTAGGTGATCTTGAGTTTTCATCAGATCTTCTAACCCTGTGTCTTTTGATTGGAGCAGTGAAAGCCTGTACTTTTATTCTGATATTTGATAGCTAGGTTCTTACTGCACTTTGAAATTTTTTTTGTTCTCATTAATATACAATCACATGCAGAACAATATGTTAACTAGTCTAACCCCTTCACCAAGTCCTCGCCAAATCCCAGTTTCAGTCGCTGTCCGTCAGCGTGTCGTAAGATGCTCTAGAATCACTACTTGTCTTCTCTGTGTTGTATAGCCCTCCCAATGACCCTTCACCCTACACATTATTCATGCTAATCCTAATGCCCCCATTCTTTTTCCCCGCCCTTATCAATCCCTTCCCACAAACACTACCCAGTCCCTTTCTCTTTGGTAACACTTAGTCCACTCTCGGGTACTGTGTATATGCTGCTTTTTCTTCCTTCAGTTTTTCTTTGTTATCGTACTCCACACATGAGTTAAATCATTTGGTACATGTATTTCTCCGACTGGCCTATTTGACTGAGCATAATACCCTCTAGCTCCATCCAAGTTATTGCCAATGATAGGATTTGTTTTCTTCTTATGGCTGCTTACTGCACTTTGTAAACTGGATTTTATACTTCTTTTTCGTTTGTAGATTGCTATGTGCTTCAACCATTGCTCTCATGGTTATGAGCAATAGCTTTGTGTTAATCGATATGAACCTATATCTATCTATCTGTCTGTCTATCAATCAATCAATCAATCAATCAATCATCTTTCTGTCTGCCCATCTGTCCTTGTGTACAGAACAGGTAACCACATATCCTATGTCACTTTCCTACATTATGCTTCCGAAAATCCTGCAAGGTAACTAGGCTGTAGGGAGAGCACTGGGTTCACCGAGACACTTGCAGGTCGTGTCGGCCGAGTGTACCTACAAAACCAGGAAATGGTTGTGCAGGGACTTGAACCCGTGTCTCTATCCTCTGTCCTCTTTCATCTCCTTCTCACTTCCTGTCTGTATATAGCCACATTCATTCACTAAGTGCTCCCTGAAGACCACAAGTATCCTTCCTCTGGGCCTGTGGACGACAGAAACGTAAAATTGTTGCTTTGCTCACCACCATGTTTGAAGGACATCTATGTGAACACCACTGATAGGATGGAGGGTCAAATAAAAAGGAACACCAATTTCTAGACAGGAGCAGTTGGGAGCTAAGAGTGTATTGTGGAGTGGCATATTTATTTGAGTGTCCAAACTTCCCTCATTAGGTGGTTATTACTTCACATTCGTGAAGATCATAAAACCCACAGATTTCAAAGGCCCAGATTCTTATTATTTCAGCAACCCAGTTGTTGAGGTGAGAGAAAATGAGAAGGACGTTGCTCCACCACTAAATCTATGGCTGGGCCTTGCTGAAAACAAACAAAAAGAATTCACGGTGGCCAGATAGTGCTATTTTCTACTGACTGTCTCTGGGGGCTCAAACAGAATCCATTTGTTTGATTGTTTGTTTTTCAGTTTCACTCGTGTAGGGTACTTGTCCCCACACCTTCAGCTTGTAGTTTGTCTTTGTCCTTGGATCTCAAGTGAGTCTCCTGTAAGGAAGCACGTAGGTTTCTTGAGTTTTCATCCGTTCTTTTAACCCTGTGTCTTTTGTTTGCAGCACCCAGAGCCTGACCTTTTTTTTCTGATGATTCAGTGCTGTGCCCTTATTGCACTTAAAAAATTTTTTTTGTTATCATTAATCTACAATCACGTGAAGAACATTATGTTTACTATGCTCCCCCTTATCCAAGTCCACCAGCAAAAACCTCTTAAAGTCGCTGTCCATCAGCATAGTTGGATGTTTTAAACCCCTTCAGCATGTACCCCTTCAAAGACACCGATACAGTCGCTGTCAATCATGGAGTAGTAAGATGCTATATAACCTCTACTAGTCTTCTCTGTGTTGTACAGCACTCCCCATGTCCCGCGCGACCCCACGCAATATACATGGTAATCCTAATGCCCCCAATATTTCTCCCCACACTTATCCGTACCTTCAGAACCACCCTGTGCAGTCCTTTTCCCTTTGGCAACTTTTAGTCAACTCTCGGGTTCTGTGAGTATCCTGCTGTTTTTTTCCTTCAGTTTCTCTTTGTTGTTATACTCCACACATGAGTGATATCATTTGATATTGTCTTTCTCCGCCTGACCTATTTTTCTGAACATACTACTGTCTAGCTCCATCCACGTCATTGCAAATGGTAGGATTTGTTTTCTTCTTATGGCTGCTTACTGCACTTTGTAAACTGGATTTCAGTCTTCCTATTTGTTTGTATTTTAGCTATGTGATTTCACCATTCATCTCCTGGTTATGAGCAACAGCTTTGTGTCAATCGGTATGTATCTGTATCTATCTATCGCTCTGTCTGTCTGCATATCTATCTATCTTTCTATATATCCTTCTTTCTATCTCTCTATCCTCTCTATTTATCTATCCATCTATCTAGCTTCCTGTCTTCTATCATGTGTATAATCTATCGATCATCTGTCATCTATCTATCTGTCTATCTATGAAACAATCTTCTTTCTGTCTGTCCATCTATCCTTATGTACAGAACAGTTAACTACATCAACTATGTCACTTCCCTACATTATGCTTTCAAAAACATTGCAAGGTCACTAGGCCGTAGGGAGAGCACTGGGCTCACTGAGACAATTGCAGATCGAATCAGCCGCGTGTGCTTACAAAACCAGTAAATGGTGATGCAGGGACTTGAACCCGTATCTCTGTCCTCTGTCCTCTTAAACCTCCTTCTCGCTTGCTAACTGTATTTAGCCACATTCATTGACTAAATCCTCACTGAAGACCCCAATTATACTTCCTCTGGGCCTGTTGTAGACAGAAAAGTATACTTGGTGCTTTACTCACCACCATGTTTGAGGGACATTGGCATGTTCACCACTGATAGGAGGAGGGACAAATAAAAAGGAACACCTATTTCTAGACAGGAGCATTTGGGAGCAAAGTGTGTGTTGTGGAGAGACGTGTTTGGTTGAGTGTCCAAACTTCCCTCTTTATGTGGTTATTACTTCTTTACAATCGTGGATATCATAAAACCCAGTGATTTCAAAAGCCCAGACGCATATTATTACAGCAATTCATTTGTTGATGTGAGAAAAATGAGAAGGACATTGCAGTACCACTAAATCTATACCTGGGCACTGCTGATACCAAACAAAAGGAATTCACGGTGGCTAGGTAGGACTATTTTCTAGTGACTGTCTCTGGGGTCTCAAACAGAATCCATTTGTTTCTTTGTTTCAAAGATTCACTTGTATAGGGTACCTGTCCCCGCCCCTTCAGCTTGTAGTTTGTCTGTGTCCTTGGATCACAAGTGAGTCTCCAGTAAGGGAGCACTTAGGTGATCTTGAGTTTTCATCAGATCTTCTAACCCTGTGTCTTTTGATTGGAGCAGTGAAAGCCTGTACTTTTATTCTGATATTTGATAGCTAGGTTCTTACTGCACTTTGAAATTTTTTTTGTTCTCATTAATATACAATCACATGCAGAACAATATGTTAACTAGTCTAACCCCTTCACCAAGTCCTCGCCAAATCCCAGTTTCAGTCGCTGTCCGTCAGCGTGTCGTAAGATGCTCTAGAATCACTACTTGTCTTCTCTGTGTTGTATAGCCCTCCCAATGACCCTTCACCCTACACATTATTCATGCTAATCCTAATGCCCCCATTCTTTTTCCCCGCCCTTATCAATCCCTTCCCACAAACACTACCCAGTCCCTTTCTCTTTGGTAACACTTAGTCCACTCTCGGGTACTGTGTATATGCTGCTTTTTCTTCCTTCAGTTTTTCTTTGTTATCGTACTCCACACATGAGTTAAATCATTTGGTACATGTATTTCTCCGACTGGCCTATTTGACTGAGCATAATACCCTCTAGCTCCATCCAAGTTATTGCCAATGATAGGATTTGTTTTCTTCTTATGGCTGCTTACTGCACTTTGTAAACTGGATTTTATACTTCTTTTTCGTTTGTAGATTGCTATGTGCTTCAACCATTGCTCTCATGGTTATGAGCAATAGCTTTGTGTTAATCGATATGAACCTATATCTATCTATCTGTCTGTCTATCAATCAATCAATCAATCAATCAATCATCTTTCTGTCTGCCCATCTGTCCTTGTGTACAGAACAGGTAACCACATATCCTATGTCACTTTCCTACATTATGCTTCCGAAAATCCTGCAAGGTAACTAGGCTGTAGGGAGAGCACTGGGTTCACCGAGACACTTGCAGGTCGTGTCGGCCGAGTGTACCTACAAAACCAGGAAATGGTTGTGCAGGGACTTGAACCCGTGTCTCTATCCTCTGTCCTCTTTCATCTCCTTCTCACTTCCTGTCTGTATATAGCCACATTCATTCACTAAGTGCTCCCTGAAGACCACAAGTATCCTTCCTCTGGGCCTGTGGACGACAGAAACGTAAAATTGTTGCTTTGCTCACCACCATGTTTGAAGGACATCTATGTGAACACCACTGATAGGATGGAGGGTCAAATAAAAAGGAACGCCAATTTCTAGACAGGAGCAGTTGGGAGCTAAGAGTGTATTGTGGAGTGGCATATTTATTTGAGTGTCCAAACTTCCCTCATTAGGTGGTTATTACTTCACATTCGTGAAGATCATAAAACCCACAGATTTCAAAGGCCCAGATTCTTATTATTTCAGCAACCCAGTTGTTGAGGTGAGAGAAAATGAGAAGGACGTTGCTCCACCACTAAATCTATGGCTGGGCCTTGCTGAAAACAAACAAAAAGAATTCACGGTGGCCAGATAGTGCTATTTTCTACTGACTGTCTCTGGGGGCTCAAACAGAATCCATTTGTTTGATTGTTTGTTTTTCAGTTTCACTCGTGTAGGGTACTTGTCCCCACACCTTCAGCTTGTAGTTTGTCTTTGTCCTTGGATCTCAAGTGAGTCTCCTGTAAGGAAGCACGTAGGTTTCTTGAGTTTTCATCCGTTCTTTTAACCCTGTGTCTTTTGTTTGCAGCACCCAGAGCCTGACCTTTTTTTTCTGATGATTCAGTGCTGTGCCCTTATTGCACTTAAAAAATTTTTTTTGTTATCATTAATCTACAATCACGTGAAGAACATTATGTTTACTATGCTCCCCCTTATCCAAGTCCACCAGCAAAAACCTCTTAAAGTCGCTGTCCATCAGCATAGTTGGATGTTTTAAACCCCTTCAGCATGTACCCCTTCAAAGACACCGATACAGTCGCTGTCAATCATGGAGTAGTAAGATGCTATATAACCTCTACTAGTCTTCTCTGTGTTGTACAGCACTCCCCATGTCCCGCGCGACCTCACGCAATATACATGGTAATCCTAATGCCCCCAATCTTTCTCCCCACACTTATCCCTCCCTTCAGAACCACCCTGTGCAGTCCTTTTCCCTTTGGCAACTTTTAGTCAACTCTCGGGTTCTGTGAGTATCCTGCTGTTTTTTTCCTTCAGTTTCTCTTTGTTGTTATACTCCACACATGAGTGATATCATTTGATATTGTCTTTCTCCGCCTGACCTATTTTTCTGAACATACTACTGTCTAGCTCCATCCACGTCATTGCAAATGGTAGGATTTTTTTTCTTCTTATGGCTGCTTACTGCACTTTGTAAACTGGATTTCAGTCTTCCTATTTGTTTGTATTTTAGCTATGTGATTTCACCATTCATCTCCTGGTTATGAGCAACAGCTTTGTGTCAATCGGTATGTATCTGTATCTATCTATCGCTCTGTCTGTCTGCATATCTATCTATCTTTCTATATATCCTTCTTTCTATCTCTCTATCCTCTCTATTTATCTATCCATCTATCTAGCTTCCTGTCTTCTATCATGTGTATAATCTATCGATCATCTGTCATCTATCTATCTGTCTATCTATGAAACAATCTTCTTTCTGTCTGTCCATCTATCCTTATGTACAGAACAGTTAACTACATCAACTATGTCACTTCCCTACATTATGCTTTCAAAAACATTGCAAGGTCACTAGGCCGTAGGGAGAGCACTGGGCTCACTGAGACAATTGCAGATCGAATCAGCCGCGTGTGCTTACAAAACCAGTAAATGGTGGTGCAGGGACTTGAACCCGTATCTCTGTCCTCTGTCCTCTTAAACCTCCTTCTCGCTTGCTAACTGTATTTAGCCACATTCATTGACTAAGTCCTCACTGAAGACCCCAATTATACTTCCTCTGGGCCTGTTGTAGACAGAAAAGTATACTTGGTGCTTTACTCACCACCATGTTTGAGGGACATTGGCATGTTCACCACTGATAGGAGGAGGGACAAATAAAAAGGAACACCTATTTCTAGACAGGAGCATTTGGGAGCAAAGTGTGTGTTGTGGAGAGACGTGTTTGGTTGAGTGTCCAAACTTCCCTCTTTATGTGGTTATTACTTCTTTACAATCGTGGATATCATAAAACCCAGTGATTTCAAAAGCCCAGACGCATATTATTACAGCAATTCATTTGTTGATGTGAGAAAAATGAGAAGGACATTGCAGTACCACTAAATCTATACCTGGGCACTGCTGATACCAAACAAAAGGAATTCACGGTGGCTAGGTAGGACTATTTTCTAGTGACTGTCTCTGGGGTCTCAAACAGAATCCATTTGTTTCTTTGTTTCAAAGATTCACTTGTATAGGGTACCTGTCCCCGCCCCTTCAGCTTGTAGTTTGTCTGTGTCCTTGGATCACAAGTGAGTCTCCAGTAAGGGAGCACTTAGGTGATCTTGAGTTTTCATCAGATCTTCTAACCCTGTGTCTTTTGATTGGAGCAGTGAAAGCCTGTACTTTTATTCTGATATTTGATAGCTAGGTTCTTACTGCACTTTGAAATTTTTTTTGTTCTCATTAATATACAATCACATGCAGAACAATATGTTAACTAGTCTAACCCCTTCACCAAGTCCTCGCCAAATCCCAGTTTCAGTCGCTGTCCGTCAGCGTGTCGTAAGATGCTCTAGAATCACTACTTGTCTTCTCTGTGTTGTATAGCCCTCCCAATGACCCTTCACCCTACACATTATTCATGCTAATCCTAATGCCCCCATTCTTTTTCCCCGCCCTTATCAATCCCTTCCCACAAACACTACCCAGTCCCTTTCTCTTTGGTAACACTTAGTCCACTCTCGGGTACTGTGTATATGCTGCTTTTGCTTCCTTCAGTTTTTCTTTGTTATCGTACTCCACACATGAGTTAAATCATTTGGTACATGTATTTCTCCGACTGGCCTATTTGACTGAGCATAATACCCTCTAGCTCCATCCAAGTTATTGCCAATGATATAATTTGTTTTCTTCTTATGGCTGCTTACTGCACTTTGTAAACTGGATTTTATACTTCTTTTTCGTTTGTAGATTGCTATGTGCTTCAACCATTGCTCTCATGGTTATGAGCAATAGCTTTGTGTTAATCGATATGAACCTATATCTATCTATCTGTCTGTCTATCAATCAATCAATCAATCAATCAATCATCTTTCTGTCTGCCCATCTGTCCTTGTGTACAGAACAGGTAACCACATATCCTATGTCACTTTCCTACATTATGCTTCCGAAAATCCTGCAAGGTAACTAGGCTGTAGGGAGAGCACTGGGTTCACCGAGACACTTGCAGGTCGTGTCGGCCGAGTGTACCTACAAAACCAGGAAATGGTTGTGCAGGGACTTGAACCCGTGTCTCTATCCTCTGTCCTCTTTCATCTCCTTCTCACTTCCTGTCTGTATATAGCCACATTCATTCACTAAGTGCTCCCTGAAGACCACAAGTATCCTTCCTCTGGGCCTGTGGACGACAGAAACGTAAAATTGTTGCTTTGCTCACCACCATGTTTGAAGGACATCTATGTGAACACCACTGATAGGATGGAGGGTCAAATAAAAAGGAACACCAATTTCTAGACAGGAGCAGTTGGGAGCTAAGAGTGTATTGTGGAGTGGCATATTTATTTGAGTGTCCAAACTTCCCTCATTAGGTGGTTATTACTTCACATTCGTGAAGATCATAAAACCCACAGATTTCAAAGGCCCAGATTCTTATTATTTCAGCAACCCAGTTGTTGAGGTGAGAGAAAATGAGAAGGACGTTGCTCCACCACTAAATCTATGGCTGGGCCTTGCTGAAAACAAACAAAAAGAATTCACGGTGGCCAGATAGTGCTATTTTCTACTGACTGTCTCTGGGGGCTCAAACAGAATCCATTTGTTTGATTGTTTGTTTTTCAGTTTCACTCGTGTAGGGTACTTGTCCCCACACCTTCAGCTTGTAGTTTGTCTTTGTCCTTGGATCTCAAGTGAGTCTCCTGTAAGGAAGCACGTAGGTTTCTTGAGTTTTCATCCGTTCTTTTAACCCTGTGTCTTTTGTTTGCAGCACCCAGAGCCTGACCTTTTTTTTCTGATGATTCAGTGCTGTGCCCTTATTGCACTTAAAAAATTTTTTTTGTTATCATTAATCTACAATCACGTGAAGAACATTATGTTTACTATGCTCCCCCTTATCCAAGTCCACCAGCAAAAACCTCTTAAAGTCGCTGTCCATCAGCATAGTTGGATGTTTTAAACCCCTTCAGCATGTACCCCTTCAAAGACACCGATACAGTCGCTGTCAATCATGGAGTAGTAAGATGCTATATAACCTCTACTAGTCTTCTCTGTGTTGTACAGCACTCCCCATGTCCCGCGCGACCCCACGCAATATACATGGTAATCCTAATGCCCCCAATCTTTCTCCCCACACTTATCCCTCCCTTCAGAACCACCCTGTGCAGTCCTTTTCCCTTTGGCAACTTTTAGTCAACTCTCGGGTTCTGTGAGTATCCTGCTGTTTTTTTCCTTCAGTTTCTCTTTGTTGTTATACTCCACACATGAGTGATATCATTTGATATTGTCTTTCTCCGCCTGACCTATTTTTCTGAACATACTACTGTCTAGCTCCATCCACGTCATTGCAAATGGTAGGATTTGTTTTCTTCTTATGGCTGCTTACTGCACTTTGTAAACTGGATTTCAGTCTTCCTATTTGTTTGTATTTTAGCTATGTGATTTCACCATTCATCTCCTGGTTATGAGCAACAGCTTTGTGTCAATCGGTATGTATCTGTATCTATCTATCGCTCTGTCTGTCTGCATATCTATCTATCTTTCTATATATCCTTCTTTCTATCTCTCTATCCTCTCTATTTATCTATCCATCTATCTAGCTTCCTGTCTTCTATCATGTGTATAATCTATCGATCATCTGTCATCTATCTATCTGTCTATCTATGAAACAATCTTCTTTCTGTCTGTCCATCTATCCTTATGTACAGAACAGTTAACTACATCAACTATGTCACTTCCCTACATTATGCTTTCAAAAACATTGCAAGGTCACTAGGCCGTAGGGAGAGCACTGGGCTCACTGAGACAATTGCAGATCGAATCAGCCGCGTGTGCTTACAAAACCAGTAAATGGTGGTGCAGGGACTTGAACCCGTATCTCTGTCCTCTGTCCTCTTAAACCTCCTTCTCGCTTGCTAACTGTATTTAGCCACATTCATTGACTAAGTCCTCACTGAAGACCCCAATTATACTTCCTCTGGGCCTGTTGTAGACAGAAAAGTATACTTGGTGCTTTTCTCACCACCATGTTTGAGGGACATTGGCATGTTCACCACTGATAGGAGGAGGGACAAATAAAAAGGAACACCTATTTCTAGACAGGAGCATTTGGGAGCAAAGTGTGTGTTGTGGAGAGACGTGTTTGGTTGAGTGTCCAAACTTCCCTCTTTATGTGGTTATTACTTCTTTACAATCGTGGATATCATAAAACCCAGTGATTTCAAAAGCCCAGACGCATATTATTACAGCAATTCATTTGTTGATGTGAGAAAAATGAGAAGGACATTGCAGTACCACTAAATCTATACCTGGGCACTGCTGATACCAAACAAAAGGAATTCACGGTGGCTAGGTAGGACTATTTTCTAGTGACTGTCTCTGGGGTCTCAAACAGAATCCATTTGTTTCTTTGTTTCAAAGATTCACTTGTATAGGGTACCTGTCCCCGCCCCTTCAGCTTGTAGTTTGTCTGTGTCCTTGGATCACAAGTGAGTCTCCAGTAAGGGAGCACTTAGGTGATCTTGAGTTTTCATCAGATCTTCTAACCCTGTGTCTTTTGATTGGAGCAGTGAAAGCCTGTACTTTTATTCTGATATTTGATAGCTAGGTTCTTACTGCACTTTGAAATTTTTTTTGTTCTCATTAATATACAATCACATGCAGAACAATATGTTAACTAGTCTAACCCCTTCACCAAGTCCTCGCCAAATCCCAGTTTCAGTCGCTGTCCGTCAGCGTGTCGTAAGATGCTCTAGAATCACTACTTGTCTTCTCTGTGTTGTATAGCCCTCCCAATGACCCTTCACCCTACACATTATTCATGCTAATCCTAATGCCCCCATTCTTTTTCCCCGCCCTTATCAATCCCTTCCCACAAACACTACCCAGTCCCTTTCTCTTTGGTAACACTTAGTCCACTCTCGGGTACTGTGTATATGCTGCTTTTTCTTCCTTCAGTTTTTCTTTGTTATCGTACTCCACACATGAGTTAAATCATTTGGTACATGTATTTCTCCGACTGGCCTATTTGACTGAGCATAATACCCTCTAGCTCCATCCAAGTTATTGCCAATGATAGGATTTGTTTTCTTCTTATGGCTGCTTACTGCACTTTGTAAACTGGATTTTATACTTCTTTTTCGTTTGTAGATTGCTATGTGCTTCAACCATTGCTCTCATGGTTATGAGCAATAGCTTTGTGTTAATCGATATGAACCTATATCTATCTATCTGTCTGTCTATCAATCAATCAATCAATCAATCAATCATCTTTCTGTCTGCCCATCTGTCCTTGTGTACAGAACAGGTAACCACATATCCTATGTCACTTTCCTACATTATGCTTCCGAAAATCCTGCAAGGTAACTAGGCTGTAGGGAGAGCACTGGGTTCACCGAGACACTTGCAGGTCGTGTCGGCCGAATGTACCTACAAAACCAGGAAATGGTTGTGCAGGGACTTGAACCCGTGTCTCTATCCTCTGTCCTCTTTCATCTCCTTCTCACTTCCTGTCTGTATATAGCCACATTCATTCACTAAGTGCTCCCTGAAGACCACAAGTATCCTTCCTCTGGGCCTGTGGACGACAGAAACGTAAAATTGTTGCTTTGCTCACCACCATGTTTGAAGGACATCTATGTGAACACCACTGATAGGATGGAGGGTCAAATAAAAAGGAACACCAATTTCTAGACAGGAGCAGTTGGGAGCTAAGAGTGTATTGTGGAGTGGCATATTTATTTGAGTGTCCAAACTTCCCTCATTAGGTGGTTATTACTTCACATTCGTGAAGATCATAAAACCCACAGATTTCAAAGGCCCAGATTCTTATTATTTCAGCAACCCAGTTGTTGAGGTGAGAGAAAATGAGAAGGACGTTGCTCCACCACTAAATCTATGGCTGGGCCTTGCTGAAAACAAACAAAAAGAATTCACGGTGGCCAGATAGTGCTATTTTCTACTGACTGTCTCTGGGGGCTCAAACAGAATCCATTTGTTTGATTGTTTGTTTTTCAGTTTCACTCGTGTAGGGTACTTGTCCCCACACCTTCAGCTTGTAGTTTGTCTTTGTCCTTGGATCTCAAGTGAGTCTCCTGTAAGGAAGCACGTAGGTTTCTTGAGTTTTCATCCGTTCTTTTAACCCTGTGTCTTTTGTTTGCAGCACCCAGAGCCTGACCTTTTTTTTCTGATGATTCAGTGCTGTGCCCTTATTGCACTTAAAAAATTTTTTTTGTTATCATTAATCTACAATCACGTGAAGAACATTATGTTTACTATGCTCCCCCTTATCCAAGTCCACCAGCAAAAACCTCTTAAAGTCGCTGTCCATCAGCATAGTTGGATGTTTTAAACCCCTTCAGCATGTACCCCTTCAAAGACACCGATACAGTCGCTGTCAATCATGGAGTAGTAAGATGCTATATAACCTCTACTAGTCTTCTCTGTGTTGTACAGCACTCCCCATGTCCCGCGTGACCCCACGCAATATACATGGTAATCCTAATGCCCCCAATCTTTCTCCCCACACTTATCCCTCCCTTCAGAACCACCCTGTGCAGTCCTTTTCCCTTTGGCAACTTTTAGTCAACTCTCGGGATCTGTGAGTATCCTGCTGTTTTTTTCCTTCAGTTTCTCTTTGTTGTTATACTCCACACATGAGTGATATCATTTGATATTGTCTTTCTCCGCCTGACCTATTTTTCTGAACATACTACTGTCTAGCTCCATCCACGTCATTGCAAATGGTAGGATTTGTTTTCTTCTTATGGCTGCTTACTGCACTTTGTAAACTGGATTTCAGTCTTCCTATTTGTTTGTATTTTAGCTATGTGATTTCACCATTCATCTCCTGGTTATGAGCAACAGCTTTGTGTCAATCGGTATGTATCTGTATCTATCTATTGCTCTGTCTGTCTGCATATCTATCTATCTTTCTATATATCCTTCTTTCTATCTCTCTATCCTCTCTATTTATCTATCCATCTATCTAGCTTCCTGTCTTCTATCATGTGTATAATCTATCGATCATCTGTCATCTATCTATCTGTCTATCTATGAAACAATCTTCTTTCTGTCTGTCCATCTATCCTTATGTACAGAACAGTTAACTACATCAACTATGTCACTTCCCTACATTATGCTTTCAAAAACATTGCAAGGTCACTAGGCCGTAGGGAGAGCACTGGGCTCACTGAGACAATTGCAGATCGAATCAGCCGCGTGTGCTTACAAAACCAGTAAATGGTGGTGCAGGGACTTGAACCCGTATCTCTGTCCTCTGTCCTCTTAAACCTCCTTCTCGCTTGCTAACTGTATTTAGCCACATTCATTGACTAAGTCCTCACTGAAGACCCCAATTATACTTCCTCTGGGCCTGTTGTAGACAGAAAAGTATACTTGGTGCTTTACTCACCACCATGTTTGAGGGACATTGGCATGTTCACCACTGATAGGAGGAGGGACAAATAAAAAGGAACACCTATTTCTAGACAGGAGCATTTGGGAGCAAAGTGTGTGTTGTGGAGAGACGTGTTTGGTTGAGTGTCCAAACTTCCCTCTTTATGTGGTTATTACTTCTTTACAATCGTGGATATCATAAAACCCAGTGATTTCAAAAGCCCAGACGCATATTATTACAGCAATTCATTTGTTGATGTGAGAAAAATGAGAAGGACATTGCAGTACCACTAAATCTATACCTGGGCACTGCTGATACCAAACAAAAGGAATTCACGGTGGCTAGGTAGGACTATTTTCTAGTGACTGTCTCTGGGGTCTCAAACAGAATCCATTTGTTTCTTTGTTTCAAAGATTCACTTGTATAGGGTACCTGTCCCCGCCCCTTCAGCTTGTAGTTTGTCTGTGTCCTTGGATCACAAGTGAGTCTCCAGTAAGGGAGCACTTAGGTGATCTTGAGTTTTCATCAGATCTTCTAACCCTGTGTCTTTTGATTGGAGCAGTGAAAGCCTGTACTTTTATTCTGATATTTGATAGCTAGGTTCTTACTGCACTTTGAAATTTTTTTTGTTCTCATTAATATACAATCACATGCAGAACAATATGTTAACTAGTCTAACCCCTTCACCAAGTCCTCGCCAAATCCCAGTTTCAGTCGCTGTCCGTCAGCGTGTCGTAAGATGCTCTAGAATCACTACTTGTCTTCTCTGTGTTGTATAGCCCTCCCAATGACCCTTCAACCTACACATTATTCATGCTAATCCTAATGCCCCCATTCTTTTTCCCCCCCCTTATCAATCCCTTCCCACAAACACTACCCAGTCCCTTTCTCTTTGGTAACACTTAGTCCACTCTCGGGTACTGTGTATATGCTGCTTTTTCTTCCTTCAGTTTTTCTTTGTTATCGTACTCCACACATGAGTTAAATCATTTGGTACATGTATTTCTCCGACTGGCCTATTTGACTGAGCATAATACCCTCTAGCTCCATCCAAGTTATTGCCAATGATAGGATTTGTTTTCTTCTTATGGCTGCTTACTGCACTTTGTAAACTGGATTTTATACTTCTTTTTCGTTTGTAGATTGCTATGTGCTTCAACCATTGCTCTCATGGTTATGAGCAATAGCTTTGTGTTAATCGATATGAACCTATATCTATCTATCTGTCTGTCTATCAATCAATCAATCAATCAATCAATCATCTTTCTGTCTGCCCATCTGTCCTTGTGTACAGAACAGGTAACCACATATCCTATGTCACTTTCCTACATTATGCTTCCGAAAATCCTGCAAGGTAACTAGGCTGTAGGGAGAGCACTGGGTTCACCGAGACACTTGCAGGTCGTGTCGGCCGAGTGTACCTACAAAACCAGGAAATGGTTGTGCAGGGACTTGAACCCGTGTCTCTATCCTCTGTCCTCTTTCATCTCCTTCTCACTTCCTGTCTGTATATAGCCACATTCATTCACTAAGTGCTCCCTGAAGACCACAAGTATCCTTCCTCTGGGCCTGTGGACGACAGAAACGTAAAATTGTTGCTTTGCTCACCACCATGTTTGAAGGACATCTATGTGAACACCACTGATAGGATGGAGGGTCAAATAAAAAGGAACACCAATTTCTAGACAGGAGCAGTTGGGAGCTAAGAGTGTATTGTGGAGTGGCATATTTATTTGAGTGTCCAAACTTCCCTCATTAGGTGGTTATTACTTCACATTCGTGAAGATCATAAAACCCACAGATTTCAAAGGCCCAGATTCTTATTATTTCAGCAACCCAGTTGTTGAGGTGAGAGAAAATGAGAAGGACGTTGCTCCACCACTAAATCTATGGCTGGGCCTTGCTGAAAACAAACAAAAAGAATTCACGGTGGCCAGATAGTGCTATTTTCTACTGACTGTCTCTGGGGGCTCAAACAGAATCCATTTGTTTGATTGTTTGTTTTTCAGTTTCACTCGTGTAGGGTACTTGTCCCCACACCTTCAGCTTGTAGTTTGTCTTTGTCCTTGGATCTCAAGTGAGTCTCCTGTAAGGAAGCACGTAGGTTTCTTGAGTTTTCATCCGTTCTTTTAACCCTGTGTCTTTTGTTTGCAGCACCCAGAGCCTGACCTTTTTTTTCTGATGATTCAGTGCTGTGCCCTTATTGCACTTAAAAAATTTTTTTTGTTATCATTAATCTACAATCACGTGAAGAACATTATGTTTACTATGCTCCCCCTTATCCAAGTCCACCAGCAAAAACCTCTTAAAGTCGCTGTCCATCAGCATAGTTGGATGTTTTAAACCCCTTCAGCATGTACCCCTTCAAAGACACCGATACAGTCGCTGTCAATCATGGAGTAGTAAGATGCTATATAACCTCTACTAGTCTTCTCTGTGTTGTACAGCACTCCCCATGTCCCGCGCGACCCCACGCAATATACATGGTAATCCTAATGCCCCCAATCTTTCTCCCCACACTTATCCCTCCCTTCAGAACCACCCTGTGCAGTCCTTTTCCCTTTGGCAACTTTTAGTCAACTCTCGGGTTCTGTGAGTATCCTGCTGTTTTTTTCCTTCAGTTTCTCTTTGTTGTTATACTCCACACATGAGTGATATCATTTGATATTGTCTTTCTCCGCCTGACCTATTTTTCTGAACATACTACTGTCTAGCTCCATCCACGTCATTGCAAATGGTAGGATTTGTTTTCTTCTTATGGCTGCTTACTGCACTTTGTAAACTGGATTTCAGTCTTCCTATTTGTTTGTATTTTAGCTATGTGATTTCACCATTCATCTCCTGGTTATGAGCAACAGCTTTGTGTCAATCGGTATGTATCTGTATCTATCTATCGCTCTGTCTGTCTGCATATCTATCTATCTTTCTATATATCCTTCTTTCTATCTCTCTATCCTCTCTATTTATCTATCCATCTATCTAGCTTCCTGTCTTCTATCATGTGTATAATCTATCGATCATCTGTCATCTATCTATCTGTCTATCTATGAAACAATCTTCTTTCTGTCTGTCCATCTATCCTTATGTACAGAACAGTTAACTACATCAACTATGTCACTTCCCTACATTATGCTTTCAAAAACATTGCAAGGTCACTAGGCCGTAGGGAGAGCACTGGGCTCACTGAGACAATTGCAGATCGAATCAGCCGCGTGTGCTTACAAAACCAGTAAATGGTGGTGCAGGGACTTGAACCCGTATCTCTGTCCTCTGTCCTCTTAAACCTCCTTCTCGCTTGCTAACTGTATTTAGCCACATTCATTGACTAAGTCCTCACTGAAGACCCCAATTATACTTCCTCTGGGCCTGTTGTAGACAGAAAAGTATACTTGGTGCTTTACTCACCACCATGTTTGAGGGACATTGGCATGTTCACCACTGATAGGAGGAGGGACAAATAAAAAGGAACACCTATTTCTAGACAGGAGCATTTGGGAGCAAAGTGTGTGTTGTGGAGAGACGTGTTTGGTTGAGTGTCCAAACTTCCCTCTTTATGTGGTTATTACTTCTTTACAATCGTGGATATCATAAAACCCAGTGATTTCAAAAGCCCAGACGCATATTATTACAGCAATTCATTTGTTGATGTGAGAAAAATGAGAAGGACATTGCAGTACCACTAAATCTATACCTGGGCACTGCTGATACCAAACAAAAGGAATTCACGGTGGCTAGGTAGGACTATTTTCTAGTGACTGTCTCTGGGGTCTCAAACAGAATCCATTTGTTTCTTTGTTTCAAAGATTCACTTGTATAGGGTACCTGTCCCCGCCCCTTCAGCTTGTAGTTTGTCTGTGTCCTTGGATCACAAGTGAGTCTCCAGTAAGGGAGCACTTAGGTGATCTTGAGTTTTCATCAGATCTTCTAACCCTGTGTCTTTTGATTGGAGCAGTGAAAGCCTGTACTTTTATTCTGATATTTGATAGCTAGGTTCTTACTGCACTTTGAAATTTTTTTTGTTCTCATTAATATACAATCACATGCAGAACAATATGTTAACTAGTCTAACCCCTTCACCAAGTCCTCGCCAAATCCCAGTTTCAGTCGCTGTCCGTCAGCGTGTCGTAAGATGCTCTAGAATCACTACTTGTCTTCTCTGTGTTGTATAGCCCTCCCAATGACCCTTCACCCTACACATTATTCATGCTAATCCTAATGCCCCCATTCTTTTTCCCCGCCCTTATCAATCCCTTCCCACAAACACTACCCAGTCCCTTTCTCTTTGGTAACACTTAGTCCACTCTCGGGTACTGTGTATATGCTGCTTTTTCTTCCTTCAGTTTTTCTTTGTTATCGTACTCCACACATGAGTTAAATCATTTGGTACATGTATTTCTCCGACTGGCCTATTTGACTGAGCATAATACCCTCTAGCTCCATCCAAGTTATTGCCAATGATAGGATTTGTTTTCTTCTTATGGCTGCTTACTGCACTTTGTAAACTGGATTTTATACTTCTTTTTCGTTTGTAGATTGCTATGTGCTTCAACCATTGCTCTCATGGTTATGAGCAATAGCTTTGTGTTAATCGATATGAACCTATATCTATCTATCTGTCTGTCTATCAATCAATCAATCAATCAATCAATCATCTTTCTGTCTGCCCATCTGTCCTTGTGTACAGAACAGGTAACCACATATCCTATGTCACTTTCCTACATTATGCTTCCGAAAATCCTGCAAGGTAACTAGGCTGTAGGGAGAGCACTGGGTTCACCGAGACACTTGCAGGTCGTGTCGGCCGAGTGTACCTACAAAACCAGGAAATGGTTGTGCAGGGACTTGAACCCGTGTCTCTATCCTCTGTCCTCTTTCATCTCCTTCTCACTTCCTGTCTGTATATAGCCACATTCATTCACTAAGTGCTCCCTGAAGACTACAAGTATCCTTCCTCTGGGCCTGTGGACGACAGAAACGTAAAATTGTTGCTTTGCTCACCACCATGTTTGAAGGACATCTATGTGAACACCACTGATAGGATGGAGGGTCAAATAAAAAGGAACACCAATTTCTAGACAGGAGCAGTTGGGAGCTAAGAGTGTATTGTGGAGTGGCATATTTATTTGAGTGTCCAAACTTCCCTCATTAGGTGGTTATTACTTCACATTCGTGAAGATCATAAAACCCACAGATTTCAAAGGCCCAGATTCTTATTATTTCAGCAACCCAGTTGTTGAGGTGAGAGAAAATGAGAAGGACGTTGCTCCACCACTAAATCTATGGCTGGGCCTTGCTGAAAACAAACAAAAAGAATTCACGGTGGCCAGATAGTGCTATTTTCTACTGACTGTCTCTGGGGGCTCAAACAGAATCCATTTGTTTGATTGTTTGTTTTTCAGTTTCACTCGTGTAGGGTACTTGTCCCCACACCTTCAGCTTGTAGTTTGTCTTTGTCCTTGGATCTCAAGTGAGTCTCCTGTAAGGAAGCACGTAGGTTTCCTGAGTTTTCATCCGTTCTTTTAACCCTGTGTCTTTTGTTTGCAGCACTCAGAGCCTGACCTTTTTTTTCTGATGATTCAGTGCTGTGCCCTTATTGCACTTAAAAAATTTTTTTTGTTATCATTAATCTACAATCACGTGAAGAACATTATGTTTACTATGCTCCCCCTTATCCAAGTCCACCAGCAAAAACCTCTTAAAGTCGCTGTCCATCAGCATAGTTGGATATTTTAAACCCCTTCAGCATGTACCCCTTCAAAGACACCTATACAGTCGCTGTCAATCATGGAGTAGTAAGATGCTATATAACCTCTACTAGTCTTCTCTGTGTTGTACAGCACTCCCCATGTCCCGCGCGACCCCACGCAATATACATGGTAATCCTAATGCCCCCAATCTTTCTCCCCACACTTATCCCTCCCTTCAGAACCACCCTGTGCAGTCCTTTTCCCTTTGGCAACTTTTAGTCAACTCTCGGGTTCTGTGAGTATCCTGCTGTTTTTTTCCTTCAGTTTCTCTTTGTTGTTATACTCCACACATGAGTGATATCATTTGATATTGTCTTTCTCCGCCTGACCTATTTTTCTGAACATACTACTGTCTAGCTCCATCCACGTCATTGCAAATGGTAGGATTTGTTTTCTTCTTATGGCTGCTTACTGCACTTTGTAAACTGGATTTCAGTCTTCCTATTTGTTTGTATTTTAGCTATGTGATTTCACCATTCATCTCCTGGTTATGAGCAACAGCTTTGTGTCAATCGGTATGTATCTGTATCTATCTATCGCTCTGTCTGTCTGCATATCTATCTATCTTTCTATATATCCTTCTTTCTATCTCTCTATCCTCTCTATTTATCTATCCATCTATCTAGCTTCCTGTCTTCTATCATGTGTATAATCTATCGATCATCTGTCATCTATCTATCTGTCTATCTATGAAACAATCTTCTTTCTGTCTGTCCATCTATCCTTATGTACAGAACAGTTAACTACATCAACTATGTCACTTCCCTACATTATGCTTTCAAAAACATTGCAAGGTCACTAGGCCGTAGGGAGAGCACTGGGCTCACTGAGACAATTGCAGATCGAATCAGCCGCGTGTGCTTACAAAACCAGTAAATGGTGGTGCAGGGACTTGAACCCGTATCTCTGTCCTCTGTCCTCTTAAACCTCCTTCTCGCTTGCTAACTGTATTTAGCCACATTCATTGACTAAGTCCTCACTGAAGACCCCAATTATACTTCCTCTGTTCCTGTTGTAGACAGAAAAGTATACTTGGTGCTTTACTCACCACCAAATTTGAGGGACATTGGCATGTTCACCACTGATAGGAGGAGGGACAAATAAAAAGGAACACCTATTTCTAGACAGGAGCATTTTTGAGCAAAGTGTGTGTTGTGGAGAGACGTGTTTGGTTGAGTGTCCAAACTTCCCTCTTTATGTGGTTATTACTTCTTTACAATCGTGGATATCATAAAACCCAGTGATTTCAAAAGCCCAGACGCATATTATTACAGCAATTCATTTGTTGATGTGAGAAAAATGAGAAGGACATTGCAGTACCACTAAATCTATACCTGGGCACTGCTGATACCAAACAAAAGGAATTCACGGTGGCTAGGTAGGACTATTTTCTAGTGACTGTCTCTGGGGTCTCAAACAGAATCCATTTGTTTCTTTGTTTCAAAGATTCACTTGTATAGGGTACCTGTCCCCGCCCCTTCAGCTTGTAGTTTGTCTGTGTCCTTGGATCACAAGTGAGTCTCCAGTAAGGGAGCACTTAGGTGATCTTGAGTTTTCATCAGATCTTCTAACCCTGTGTCTTTTGATTGGAGCAGTGAAAGCCTGTACTTTTATTCTGATATTTGATAGCTAGGTTCTTACTGCACTTTGAAATTTTTTTTGTTCTCATTAATATACAATCACATGCAGAACAATATGTTAACTAGTCTAACCCCTTCACCAAGTCCTCGCCAAATCCCAGTTTCAGTCGCTGTCCGTCAGCGTGTCGTAAGATGCTCTAGAATCACTACTTGTCTTCTCTGTGTTGTATAGCCCTCCCAATGACCCTTCACCCTACACATTATTCATGCTAATCCTAATGCCCCCATTCTTTTTCCCCGCCCTTATCAATCCCTTCCCACAAACACTACCCAGTCCCTTTCTCTTTGGTAACACTTAGTCCACTCTCGGGTACTGTGTATATGCTGCTTTTTCTTCCTTCAGTTTTTCTTTGTTATCGTACTCCACACATGAGTTAAATCATTTGGTACATGTATTTCTCCGACTGGCCTATTTGACTGAGCATAATACCCTCTAGCTCCATCCAAGTTATTGCCAATGATAGGATTTGTTTTCTTCTTATGGCTGCTTACTGCACTTTGTAAACTGGATTTTATACTTCTTTTTCGTTTGTAGATTGCTATGTGCTTCAACCATTGCTCTCATGGTTATGAGCAATAGCTTTGTGTTAATCGATATGAACCTATATCTATCTATCTGTCTGTCTATCAATCAATCAATCAATCAATCAATCATCTTTCTGTCTGCCCATCTGTCCTTGTGTACAGAACAGGTAACCACATATCCTATGTCACTTTCCTACATTATGCTTCCGACAATCCTGCAAGGTAACTAGGCTGTAGGGAGAGCACTGGGTTCACCGAGACACTTGCAGGTCGTGTCGGCCGAGTGTACCTACAAAACCAGGAAATGGCTGTGCAGGGACTTGAACCCGTGTCTCTATCCTCTGTCCTCTTTCATCTCCTTCTCACTTCCTGTCTGTATATAGCCACATTCATTCACTAAGTGCTCCCTGAAGACCACAAGTATCCTTCCTCTGGGCCTGTGGACGACAGAAACGTAAAATTGTTGCTTTGCTCACCACCATGTTTGAAGGACATCTATGTGAACACCACTGATAGGATGGAGGGTCAAATAAAAAGGAACACCAATTTCTAGACAGGAGCAGTTGGGAGCTAAGAGTGTATTGTGGAGTGGCATATTTATTTGAGTGTCCAAACTTCCCTCATTAGGTGGTTATTACTTCACATTCGTGAAGATCATAAAACCCACAGATTTCAAAGGCCCAGATTCTTATTATTTCAGCAACCCAGTTGTTGAGGTGAGAGAAAATGAGAAGGACGTTGCTCCACCACTAAATCTATGGCTGGGCCTTGCTGAAAACAAACAAAAAGAATTCACGGTGGCCAGATAGTGCTATTTTCTACTGACTGTCTCTGGGGGCTCAAACAGAATCCATTTGTTTGATTGTTTGTTTTTCAGTTTCACTCGTGTAGGGTACTTGTCCCCACACCTTCAGCTTGTAGTTTGTCTTTGTCCTTGGATCTCAAGTGAGTCTCCTGTAAGGAAGCACGTAGGTTTCTTGAGTTTTCATCCGTTCTTTTAACCCTGTGTCTTTTGTTTGCAGCACCCAGAGCCTGACCTTTTTATTCTGATGATTCAGTGCTGTGCCCTTATTGCACTTAAAAAATTTTTTTTGTTATCATTAATCTACAATCACGTGAAGAACATTATGTTTACTATGCTCCCCCTTATCCAAGTCCACCAGCAAAAACCTCTTAAAGTCGCTGTCCATCAGCATAGTTGGATGTTTTAAACCCCTTCAGCATGTACCCCTTCAAAGACACCGATACAGTCGCTGTCAATCATGGAGTAGTAAGATGCTATATAACCTCTACTAGTCTTCTCTGTGTTGTACAGCACTCCCCATGTCCCGCGCGACCCCACGCAATATACATGGTAATCCTAATGCCCCCAATCTTTCTCCCCACACTTATCCCTCCCTTCAGAACCACCCTGTGCAGTCCTTTTCCCTTTGGCAACTTTTAGTCAACTCTCGGGTTCTGTGAGTATCCTGCTGTTTTTTTCCTTCAGTTTCTCTTTGTTGTTATACTCCACACATGAGTGATATCATTTGATATTGTCTTTCTCCGCCTGACCTATTTTTCTGAACATACTACTGTCTAGCTCCATCCACGTCATTGCAAATGGTAGGATTTGTTTTCTTCTTATGGCTGCTTACTGCACTTTGTAAACTGGATTTCAGTCTTCCTATTTGTTTGTATTTTAGCTATGTGATTTCACCATTCATCTCCTGGTTATGAGCAACAGCTTTGTGTCAATCGGTATGTATCTGTATCTATCTATCGCTCTGTCTGTCTGCATATCTATCTATCTTTCTATATATCCTTCTTTCTATCTCTCTATCCTCTCTATTTATCTATCCATCTATCTAGCTTCCTGTCTTCTATCATGTGTATAATCTATCGATCATCTGTCATCTATCTATCTGTCTATCTATGAAACAATCTTCTTTCTGTCTGTCCATCTATCCTTATGTACAGAACAGTTAACTACATCAACTATGTCACTTCCCTACATTATGCTTTCAAAAACATTGCAAGGTCACTAGGCCGTAGGGAGAGCACTGGGCTCACTGAGACAATTGCAGATCGAATCAGCCGCGTGTGCTTACAAAACCAGTAAATGGTGGTGCAGGGACTTGAACCCGTATCTCTGTCCTCTGTCCTCTTAAACCTCCTTCTCGCTTGCTAACTGTATTTAGCCACATTCATTGACTAAGTCCTCACTGAAGACCCCAATTATACTTCCTCTGGGCCTGTTGTAGACAGAAAAGTATACTTGGTGCTTTACTCACCACCATGTTTGAGGGACATTGGCATGTTCACCACTGATATGAGGAGGGACAAACAAAAAGGAACACCTATTTCTAGACAGGAGCATTTGGGAGCAAAGTGTGTGTTGTGGAGAGACGTGTTTGGTTGAGTGTCCAAACTTCCCTCTTTATGTGGTTATTACTTCTTTTCAATCGTGGATATCATAAAACCCAGTGATTTCAAAAGCCCAGACGCATATTATTACAGCAATTCATTTGTTGATGTGAGAAAAATGAGAAGGACATTGCAGTACCACTAAATCTATACCTGGGCACTGCTGATACCAAACAAAAGGAATTCACGGTGGCTAGGTAGGACTATTTTCTAGTGACTGTCTCTGGGGTCTCAAACAGAATCCATTTGTTTCTTTGTTTCAAAGATTCACTTGTATAGGGTACCTGTCCCCGCCCCTTCAGCTTGTAGTTTGTCTGTGTCCTTGGATCACAAGTGAGTCTCCAGTAAGGGAGCACTTAGGTGATCTTGAGTTTTCATCAGATCTTCTAACCCTGTGTCTTTTGATTGGAGCAGTGAAAGCCTGTACTTTTATTCTGATATTTGATAGCTAGGTTCTTACTGCACTTTGAAATTTTTTTTGTTCTCATTAATATACAATCACATGCAGAACAATATGTTAACTAGTCTAACCCCTTCACCAAGTCCTCGCCAAATCCCAGTTTCAGTCGCTGTCCGTCAGCGTGTCGTAAGATGCTCTAGAATCACTACTTGTCTTCTCTGTGTTGTATAGCCCTCCCAATGACCCTTCACCCTACACATTATTCATGCTAATCCTAATGCCCCCATTCTTTTTCCCCGCCCTTATCAATCCCTTCCCACAAACACTACCCAGTCCCTTTCTCTTTGGTAACACTTAGTCCACTCTCGGGTACTGTGTATATGCTGCTTTTTCTTCCTTCAGTTTTTCTTTGTTATCGTACTCCACACATGAGTTAAATCATTTGGTACATGTATTTCTCCGACTGGCCTATTTGACTGAGCATAATACCCTCTAGCTCCATCCAAGTTATTGCCAATGATAGGATTTGTTTTCTTCTTATGGCTGCTTACTGCACTTTGTAAACTGGATTTTATACTTCTTTTTCGTTTGTAGATTGCTATGTGCTTCAACCATTGCTCTCATGGTTATGAGCAATAGCTTTGTGTTAATCGATATGAACCTATATCTATCTATCTGTCTGTCTATCAATCAATCAATCAATCAATCAATCATCTTTCTGTCTGCCCATCTGTCCTTGTGTACAGAACAGGTAACCACATATCCTATGTCACTTTCCTACATTATGCTTCCGAAAATCCTGCAAGGTAACTAGGCTGTAGGGAGAGCACTGGGTTCACCGAGACACTTGCAGGTCGTGTCGGCCGAGTGTACCTACAAAACCAGGAAATGGTTGTGCAGGGACTTGAACCCGTGTCTCTATCCTCTGTCCTCTTTCATCTCCTTCTCACTTCCTGTCTGTATATAGCCACATTCATTCACTAAGTGCTCCCTGAAGACCACAAGTATCCTTCCTCTGGGCCTGTGGACGACAGAAACGTAAAATTGTTGCTTTGCTCACCACCATGTTTGAAGGACATCTATGTGAACACCACTGATAGGATGGAGGGTCAAATAAAAAGGAACACCAATTTCTAGACAGGAGCAGTTGGGAGCTAAGAGTGTATTGTGGAGTGGCATATTTATTTGAGTGTCCAAACTTCCCTCATTAGGTGGTTATTACTTCACATTCGTGAAGATCATAAAACCCACAGATTTCAAAGGCCCAGATTCTTATTATTTCAGCAACCCAGTTGTTGAGGTGAGAGAAAATGAGAAGGACGTTGCTCCACCACTAAATCTATGGCTGGGCCTTGCTGAAAACAAACAAAAAGAATTCACGGTGGCCAGATAGTGCTATTTTCTACTGACTGTCTCTGGGGGCTCAAACAGAATCCATTTGTTTGATTGTTTGTTTTTCAGTTTCACTCGTGTAGGGTACTTGTCCCCACACCTTCAGCTTGTAGTTTGTCTTTGTCCTTGGATCTCAAGTGAGTCTCCTGTAAGGAAGCACGTAGGTTTCCTGAGTTTTCATCCGTTCTTTTAACCCTGTGTCTTTTGTTTGCAGCACTCAGAGCCTGACCTTTTTTTTCTGATGATTCAGTGCTGTGCCCTTATTGCACTTAAAAAATTTTTTTTGTTATCATTAATCTACAATCACGTGAAGAACATTATGTTTACTATGCTCCCCCTTATCCAAGTCCACCAGCAAAAACCTCTTAAAGTCGCTGTCCATCAGCATAGTTGGATGTTTTAAACCCCTTCAGCATGTACCCCTTCAAAGACACCTATACAGTCGCTGTCAATCATGGAGTAGTAAGATGCTATATAACCTCTACTAGTCTTCTCTGTGTTGTACAGCACTCCCCATGTCCCGCGCGACACCACGCAATATACATGGTAATCCTAATGCCCCCAATCTTTCTCCCCACACTTATCCCTCCCTTCAGAACCACCCTGTGCAGTCCTTTTCCCTTTGGCAACTTTTAGTCAACTCTCGGGTTCTGTGAGTATCCTGCTGTTTTTTTCCTTCAGTTTCTCTTTGTTGTTATACTCCACACATGAGTGATATCATTTGATATTGTCTTTCTCCGCCTGACCTATTTTTCTGAACATACTACTGTCTAGCTCCATCCACGTCATTGCAAATGGTAGGATTTGTTTTCTTCTTATGGCTGCTTACTGCACTTTGTAAACTGGATTTCAGTCTTCCTATTTGTTTGTAGTTTAGCTATGTGATTTCACCATTCATCTCCTGGTTATGAGCAACAGCTTTGTGTCAATCGGTATGTATCTGTATCTATCTATCGCTCTGTCTGTCTGCATATCTATCTATCTTTCTATATATCCTTCTTTCTATCTCTCTATCCTCTCTATTTATCTATCCATCTATCTAGCTTCCTGTCTTCTATCATGTGTATAATCTATCGATCATCTGTCATCTATCTATCTGTCTATCTATGAAACAATCTTCTTTCTGTCTGTCCATCTATCCTTATGTACAGAACAGTTAACTACATCAACTATGTCACTTCCCTACATTATGCTTTCAAAAACATTGCAAGGTCACTAGGCCGTAGGGAGAGCACTGGGCTCACTGAGACAATTGCAGATCGAATCAGCCGCGTGTGCTTACAAAACCAGTAAATGGTGGTGCAGGGACTTGAACCCGTATCTCTGTCCTCTGTCCTCTTAAACCTCCTTCTCGCTTGCTAACTGTATTTAGCCACATTCATTGACTAAGTCCTCACTGAAGACCCCAATTATACTTCCTCTGGGCCTGTTGTAGACAGAAAAGTATACTTGGTGCTTTACTCACCACCATGTTTGAGGGACATTGGCATGTTCACCACTGATATGAGGAGGGACAAACAAAAAGGAACACCTATTTCTAGACAGGAGCATTTGGGAGCAAAGTGTGTGTTGTGGAGAGACGTGTTTGGTTGAGTGTCCAAACTTCCCTCTTTATGTGGTTATTACTTCTTTTCAATCGTGGATATCATAAAACCCAGTGATTTCAAAAGCCCAGACGCATATTATTACAGCAATTCATTTGTTGATGTGAGAAAAATGAGAAGGACATTGCAGTACCACTAAATCTATACCTGGGCACTGCTGATACCAAACAAAAGGAATTCACGGTGGCTAGGTAGGACTATTTTCTAGTGACTGTCTCTGGGGTCTCAAACAGAATCCATTTGTTTCTTTGTTTCAAAGATTCACTTGTATAGGGTACCTGTCCCCGCCCCTTCAGCTTGTAGTTTGTCTGTGTCCTTGGATCACAAGTGAGTCTCCAGTAAGGGAGCACTTAGGTGATCTTGAGTTTTCATCAGATCTTCTAACCCTGTGTCTTTTGATTGGAGCAGTGAAAGCCTGTACTTTTATTCTGATATTTGATAGCTAGGTTCTTACTGCACTTTGAAATTTTTTTTGTTCTCATTAATATACAATCACATGCAGAACAATATGTTAACTAGTCTAACCCCTTCACCAAGTCCTCGCCAAATCCCAGTTTCAGTCGCTGTCCGTCAGCGTGTCGTAAGATGCTCTAGAATCACTACTTGTCTTCTCTGTGTTGTATAGCCCTCCCAATGACCCTTCACCCTACACATTATTCATGCTAATCCTAATGCCCCCATTCTTTTTCCCCGCCCTTATCAATCCCTTCCCACAAACACTACCCAGTCCCTTTCTCTTTGGTAACACTTAGTCCACTCTCGGGTACTGTGTATATGCTGCTTTTTCTTCCTTCAGTTTTTCTTTGTTATCGTACTCCACACATGAGTTAAATCATTTGGTACATGTATTTCTCCGACTGGCCTATTTGACTGAGCATAATACCCTCTAGCTCCATCCAAGTTATTGCCAATGATAGGATTTGTTTTCTTCTTATGGCTGCTTACTGCACTTTGTAAACTGGATTTTATACTTCTTTTTCGTTTGTAGATTGCTATGTGCTTCAACCATTGCTCTCATGGTTATGAGCAATAGCTTTGTGTTAATCGATATGAACCTATATCTATCTATCTGTCTGTCTATCAATCAATCAATCAATCAATCAATCATCTTTCTGTCTGCCCATCTGTCCTTGTGTACAGAACAGGTAACCACATATCCTATGTCACTTTCCTACATTATGCTTCCGAAAATCCTGCAAGGTAACTAGGCTGTAGGGAGAGCACTGGGTTCACCGAGACACTTGCAGGTCGTGTCGGCCGAGTGTACCTACAAAACCAGGAAATGGTTGTGCAGGGACTTGAACCCGTGTCTCTATCCTCTGTCCTCTTTCATCTCCTTCTCACTTCCTGTCTGTATATAGCCACATTCATTCACTAAGTGCTCCCTGAAGACCACAAGTATCCTTCCTCTGGGCCTGTGGACGACAGAAACGTAAAATTGTTGCTTTGCTCACCACCATGTTTGAAGGACATCTATGTGAACACCACTGATAGGATGGAGGGTCAAATAAAAAGGAACACCAATTTCTAGACAGGAGCAGTTGGGAGCTAAGAGTGTATTGTGGAGTGGCATATTTATTTGAGTGTCCAAACTTCCCTCATTAGGTGGTTATTACTTCACATTCGTGAAGATCATAAAACCCACAGATTTCAAAGGCCCAGATTCTTATTATTTCAGCAACCCAGTTGTTGAGGTGAGAGAAAATGAGAAGGACGTTGCTCCACCACTAAATCTATGGCTGGGCCTTGCTGAAAACAAACAAAAAGAATTCACGGTGGCCAGATAGTGCTATTTTCTACTGACTGTCTCTGGGGGCTCAAACAGAATCCATTTGTTTGATTGTTTGTTTTTCAGTTTCACTCGTGTAGGGTACTTGTCCCCACACCTTCAGCTTGTAGTTTGTCTTTGTCCTTGGATCTCAAGTGAGTCTCCTGTAAGGAAGCACGTAGGTTTCCTGAGTTTTCATCCGTTCTTTTAACCCTGTGTCTTTTGTTTGCAGCACTCAGAGCCTGACCTTTTTTTTCTGATGATTCAGTGCTGTGCCCTTATTGCACTTAAAAAATTTTTTTTGTTATCATTAATCTACAATCACGTGAAGAACATTATGTTTACTATGCTCCCCCTTATCCAAGTCCACCAGCAAAAACCTCTTAAAGTCGCTGTCCATCAGCATAGTTGGATGTTTTAAACCCCTTCAGCATGTACCCCTTCAAAGACACCTATACAGTCGCTGTCAATCATGGAGTAGTAAGATGCTATATAACCTCTACTAGTCTTCTCTGTGTTGTACAGCACTCCCCATGTCCCGCGCGACACCACGCAATATACATGGTAATCCTAATGCCCCCAATCTTTCTCCCCACACTTATCCCTCCCTTCAGAACCACCCTGTGCAGTCCTTTTCCCTTTGGCAACTTTTAGTCAACTCTCGGGTTCTGTGAGTATCCTGCTGTTTTTTTCCTTCAGTTTCTCTTTGTTGTTATACTCCACACATGAGTGATATCATTTGATATTGTCTTTCTCCGCCTGACCTATTTTTCTGAACATAATACTGTCTAGCTCCATCCACGTCATTGCAAATGGTAGGATTTGTTTTCTTCTTATGGCTGCTTACTGCACTTTGTAAACTGGATTTCAGTCTTCCTATTTGTTTGTAGTTTAGCTATGTGATTTCACCATTCATCTCCTGGTTATGAGCAACAGCTTTGTGTCAATCGGTATGTATCTGTATCTATCTATCGCTCTGTCTGTCTGCATATCTATCTATCTTTCTATATATCCTTCTTTCTATCTCTCTATCCTCTCTATTTATCTATCCATCTATCTAGCTTCCTGTCTTCTATCATGTGTATAATCTATCGATCATCTGTCATCTATCTATCTGTCTATCTATGAAACAATCTTCTTTCTGTCTGTCCATCTATCCTTATGTACAGAACAGTTAACTACATCAACTATGTCACTTCCCTACATTATGCTTTCAAAAACATTGCAAGGTCACTAGGCCGTAGGGAGAGCACTGGGCTCACTGAGACAATTGCAGATCGAATCAGCCGCGTGTGCTTACAAAACCAGTAAATGGTGGTGCAGGGACTTGAACCCGTATCTCTGTCCTCTGTCCTCTTAAACCTCCTTCTCGCTTGCTAACTGTATTTAGCCACATTCATTGACTAAGTCCTCACTGAAGACCCCAATTATACTTCCTCTGGGCCTGTTGTAGACAGAAAAGTATACTTGGTGCTTTACTCACCACCATGTTTGAGGGACATTGGCATGTTCACCACTGATATGAGGAGGGACAAATAAAAAGGAACACCTATTTCTAGACAGGAGCATTTGGGAGCAAAGTGTGTGTTGTGGAGAGACGTGTTTGGTTGAGTGTCCAAACTTCCCTCTTTATGTGGTTATTACTTCTTTACAATCGTGGATATCATAAAACCCAGTGATTTCAAAAGCCCAGACGCATATTATTACAGCAATTCATTTGTTGATGTGAGAAAAATGAGAAGGACATTGCAGTACCACTAAATCTATACCTGGGCACTGCTGATACCAAACAAAAGGAATTCACGGTGGCTAGGTAGGACTATTTTCTAGTGACTGTCTCCGGGGTCTAAACAGAATCCATTTGTTTCTTTGTTTCAAAGATTCACTTGTATAGGGTACCTGTCCCCGCCCCTTCAGCTTGTAGTTTGTCTGTGTCCTTGGATCACAAGTGAGTCTCCAGTAAGGGAGCACTTAGGTGATCTTGAGTTTTCATCAGTTCTTCTAACCCTGTGTCTTTTGATTGGAGCAGTGAAAGCCTGTACTTTTATTCTGATATTTGATAGCTAGGTTCTTACTGCACTTTGAAATATTTTTGTTCTCATTAATATACAATCACATGCAGAACAATATGTTAACTAGTCTAACCCCTTCACCAAGTCCTCGCCAAATCCCAGTTTCAGTCGCTGTCCGTCAGCGTGTCGTAAGATGCTCTAGAATCACTACTTGTCTTCTCTGTGTTGTATAGCCCTCCCAATGACCCTTCACCCTACACATTATTCATGCTAATCCTAATGCCCCCATTCTTTTTCCCCGCCCTTATCAATCCCTTCCCACAAACACTACCCAGTCCCTTTCTCTTTGGTAACACTTAGTCCACTCTCGGGTACTGTGTATATGCTGCTTTTTCTTCCTTCAGTTTTTCTTTGTTATCGTACTCCACACATGAGTTAAATCATTTGGTACATGTATTTCTCCGACTGGCCTATTTGACTGAGCATAATACCCTCTAGCTCCATCCAAGTTATTGCCAATGATAGGATTTGTTTTCTTCTTATGGCTGCTTACTGCACTTTGTAAACTGGATTTTATACTTCTTTTTCGTTTGTAGATTGCTATGTGCTTCAACCATTGCTCTCATGGTTATGAGCAATAGCTTTGTGTTAATCGATATGAACCTATATCTATCTATCTGTCTGTCTATCAATCAATCAATCAATCAATCAATCATCTTTCTGTCTGCCCATCTGTCCTTGTGTACAGAACAGGTAACCACATATCCTATGTCACTTTCCTACATTATGCTTCCGAAAATCCTGCAAGGTAACTAGGCTGTAGGGAGAGCACTGGGTTCACCGAGACACTTGCAGGTCGTGTCGGCCGAGTGTACCTACAAAACCAGGAAATGGTTGTGCAGGGACTTGAACCCGTGTCTCTATCCTCTGTCCTCTTTCATCTCCTTCTCACTTCCTGTCTGTATATAGCCACATTCATTCACTAAGTGCTCCCTGAAGACCACAAGTATCCTTCCTCTGGGCCTGTGGACGACAGAAACGTAAAATTGTTGCTTTGCTCACCACCATGTTTGAAGGACATCTATGTGAACACCACTGATAGGATGGAGGGTCAAATAAAAAGGAACACCAATTTCTAGACAGGAGCAGTTGGGAGCTAAGAGTGTATTGTGGAGTGGCATATTTATTTGAGTGTCCAAACTTCCCTCATTAGGTGGTTATTACTTCACATTCGTGAAGATCATAAAACCCACAGATTTCAAAGGCCCAGATTCTTATTATTTCAGCAACCCAGTTGTTGAGGTGAGAGAAAATGAGAAGGACGTTGCTCCACCACTAAATCTATGGCTGGGCCTTGCTGAAAACAAACAAAAAGAATTCACGGTGGCCAGATAGTGCTATTTTCTACTGACTGTCTCTGGGGGCTCAAACAGAATCCATTTGTTTGATTGTTTGTTTTTCAGTTTCACTCGTGTAGGGTACTTGTCCCCACACCTTCAGCTTGTAGTTTGTCTTTGTCCTTGGATCTCAAGTGAGTCTCCTGTAAGGAAGCACGTAGGTTTCCTGAGTTTTCATCCGTTCTTTTAACCCTGTGTCTTTTGTTTGCAGCACCCAGAGCCTGACCTTTTTTTTCTGATGATTCAGTGCTGTGCCCTTATTGCACTTAAAAAATTTTTTTTGTTATCATTAATCTACAATCACGTGAAGAACATTATGTTTACTATGCTCCCCCTTATCCAAGTCCACCAGCAAAAACCTCTTAAAGTCGCTGTCCATCAGCATAGTTGGATGTTTTAAACCCCTTCAGCATGTACCCCTTCAAAGACACCGATACAGTCGCTGTCAATCATGGAGTAGTAAGATGCTATATAACCTCTACTAGTCTTCTCTGTGTTGTACAGCACTCCCCATGTCCCGCGCGACCCCACGCAATATACATGGTAATCCTAATGCCCCCAATCTTTCTCCCCACACTTATCCCTCCCTTCAGAACCACCCTGTGCAGTCCTTTTCCCTTTGGCAACTTTTAGTCAACTCTCGGGTTCTGTGAGTATCCTGCTGTTTTTTTCCTTCAGTTTCTCTTTATTGTTATACTCCACACATGAGTGATATCATTTGATATTGTCTTTCTCCGCCTGACCTATTTTTCTGAACATACTACTGTCTAGCTCCATTCACGTCATTGCAAATGGTAGGATTTGTTTTCTTCTTATGGCTGCTTACTGCACTTTGTAAACTGGATTTCAGTCTTCCTATTTGTTTGTATTTTAGCTATGTGATTTCACCATTCATCTCCTGGTTATGAGCAACAGCTTTGTGTCAATCGGTATGTATCTGTATCTATCTATCGCTCTGTCTGTCTGCATATCTATCTATCTTTCTATATATCCTTCTTTCTATCTCTCTATCCTCTCTATTTATCTATCCATCTATCTGGCTTCCTGTCTTCTATCATGTGTATAATCTATCGATCATCTGTCATCTATCTATCTGTCTATCTATGAAACAATCTTCTTTCTGTCTGTCCATCTATCCTTATGTACAGAACAGTTAACTACATCAACTATGTCACTTCCCTACATTATGCTTTCAAAAACATTGCAAGGTCACTAGGCCGTAGGGAGAGCACTGGGCTCACTGAGACAATTGCAGATCGAATCAGCCGCGTGTGCTTACAAAACCAGTAAATGGTGGTGCAGGGACTTGAACCCGTATCTCTGTCCTCTGTCCTCTTAAACCTCCTTCTCGCTTGCTAACTGTATTTAGCCACATTCATTGACTAAGTCCTCACTGAAGACCCCAATTATACTTCCTCTGGGCCTGTTGTAGACAGAAAAGTATACTTGGTGCTTTACTCACCACCATGTTTGAGGGACATTGGCATGTTCACCACTAATATGAGGAGGGACAAATAAAAAGGAACACCTATTTCTAGACAGGAGCATTTGGGAGCAAAGTGTGTGTTGTGGAGAGACGTGTTTGGTTGAGTGTCCAAACTTCCCTCTTTATGTGGTTATTACTTCTTTTCAATCGTGGATATCATAAAACCCAGTGATTTCAAAAGCCCAGACGCATATTATTACAGCAATTCATTTGTTGATGTGAGAAAAATGAGAAGGACATTGCAGTACCACTAAATCTATACCTGGGCACTGCTGATACCAAACAAAAGGAATTCACGGTGGCTAGGTAGGACTATTTTCTAGTGACTGTCTCTGGGGTCTCAAACAGAATCCATTTGTTTCTTTGTTTCAAAGATTCACTTGTATAGGGTACCTGTCCCCGCCCCTTCAGCTTGTAGTTTGTCTGTGTCCTTGGATCACAAGTGAGTCTCCAGTAAGGGAGCACTTAGGTGATCTTGAGTTTTCATCAGTTCTTCTAACCCTGTGTCTTTTGATTGGAGCAGTGAAAGCCTGTACTTTTATTCTGATATTTGATAGCTAGGTTCTTACTGCTCTTTGAAATTTTTTTTGTTCTCATTAATATACAATCACATGCAGAACAATATGTTAACTAGTCTAACCCCTTCACCAAGTCCTCGCCAAATCCCAGTTTCAGTCGCTGTCCGTCAGCGTGTCGTAAGATGCTCTAGAATCACTACTTGTCTTCTCTGTGTTGTATAGCCCTCCCAATGACCCTTCACCCTACACATTATTCATGCTAATCCTAATGCCCCCATTCTTTTTCCCCGCCCTTATCAATCCCTTCCCACAAACACTACCCAGTCCCTTTCTCTTTGGTAACACTTAGTCCACTCTCGGGTACTGTGTATATGCTGCTTTTTCTTCCTTCAGTTTTTCTTTGTTATCGTACTCCACACATGAGTTAAATCATTTGGTACATGTATTTCTCCGACTGGCCTATTTGACTGAGCATAATACCCTCTAGCTCCATCCAAGTTATTGCCAATGATAGGATTTGTTTTCTTCTTATGGCTGCTTACTGCACTTTGTAAACTGGATTTTATACTTCTTTTTCGTTTGTAGATTGCTATGTGCTTCAACCATTGCTCTCATGGTTATGAGCAATAGCTTTGTGTTAATCGATATGAACCTATATCTATCTATCTGTCTGTCTATCAATCAATCAATCAATCAATCAATCATCTTTCTGTCTGCCCATCTGTCCTTGTGTACAGAACAGGTAACCACATATCCTATGTCACTTTCCTACATTATGCTTCCGAAAATCCTGCAAGGTAACTAGGCTGTAGGGAGAGCACTGGGTTCACCGAGACACTTGCAGGTCGTGTCGGCCGAGTGTACCTACAAAACCAGGAAATGGTTGTGCAGGGACTTGAACCCGTGTCTCTATCCTCTGTCCTCTTTCATCTCCTTCTCACTTCCTGTCTGTATATAGCCACATTCATTCACTAAGTGCTCCCTGAAGACCACAAGTATCCTTCCTCTGGGCCTGTGGACGACAGAAACGTAAAATTGTTGCTTTGCTCACCACCATGTTTGAAGGACATCTATGTGAACACCACTGATAGGATGGAGGGTCAAATAAAAAGGAACACCAATTTCTAGACAGGAGCAGTTGGGAGCTAAGAGTGTATTGTGGAGTGGCATATTTATTTGAGTGTCCAAACTTCCCTCATTAGGTGGTTATTACTTCACATTCGTGAAGATCATAAAACCCACAGATTTCAAAGGCCCAGATTCTTATTATTTCAGCAACCCAGTTGTTGAGGTGAGAGAAAATGAGAAGGACGTTGCTCCACCACTAAATCTATGGCTGGGCCTTGCTGAAAACAAACAAAAAGAATTCACGGTGGCCAGATAGTGCTATTTTCTACTGACTGTCTCTGGGGGCTCAAACAGAATCCATTTGTTTGATTGTTTGTTTTTCAGTTTCACTCGTGTAGGGTACTTGTCCCCACACCTTCAGCTTGTAGTTTGTCTTTGTCCTTGGATCTCAAGTGAGTCTCCTGTAAGGAAGCACGTAGGTTTCCTGAGTTTTCATCCGTTCTTTTAACCCTGTGTCTTTTGTTTGCAGCACCCAGAGCCTGACCTTTTTTTTCTGATGATTCAGTGCTGTGCCCTTATTGCACTTAAAAAATTTTTTTTGTTATCATTAATCTACAATCACGTGAAGAACATTATGTTTACTATGCTCCCCCTTATCCAAGTCCACCAGCAAAAACCTCTTAAAGTCGCTGTCCATCAGCATAGTTGGATGTTTTAAACCCCTTCAGCATGTACCCCTTCAAAGACACCGATACAGTCGCTGTCAATCATGGAGTAGTAAGATGCTATATAACCTCTACTAGTCTTCTCTGTGTTGTACAGCACTCCCCATGTCCCGCGCGACCCCACGCAATATACATGGTAATCCTAATGCCCCCAATCTTTCTCCCCACACTTATCCCTCCCTTCAGAACCACCCTGTGCAGTCCTTTTCCCTTTGGCAACTTTTAGTCAACTCTCGGGTTCTGTGAGTATCCTGCTGTTTTTTTCCTTCAGTTTCTCTTTGTTGTTATACTCCACACATGAGTGATATCATTTGATATTGTCTTTCTCCGCCTGACCTATTTTTCTGAACATACTACTGTCTAGCTCCATCCACGTCATTGCAAATGGTAGGATTTGTTTTCTTCTTATGGCTGCTTACTGCACTTTGTAAACTGGATTTCAGTCTTCCTATTTGTTTGTATTTTAGCTATGTGATTTCACCATTCATCTCCTGGTTATGAGCAACAGCTTTGTGTCAATCGGTATGTATCTGTATCTATCTATCGCTCTGTCTGTCTGCATATCTATCTATCTTTCTATATATCCTTCTTTCTATCTCTCTATCCTCTCTATTTATCTATCCATCTATCTAGCTTCCTGTCTTCTATCATGTGTATAATCTATCGATCATCTGTCATCTATCTATCTGTCTATCTATGAAACAATCTTCTTTCTGTCTGTCCATCTATCCTTATGTACAGAACAGTTAACTACATCAACTATGTCACTTCCCTACATTATGCTTTCAAAAACATTGCAAGGTCACTAGGCCGTAGGGAGAGCACTGGGCTCACTGAGACAATTGCAGATCGAATCAGCCGCGTGTGCTTACAAAACCAGTAAATGGTGGTGCAGGGACTTGAACCCGTATCTCTGTCCTCTGTCCTCTTAAACCTCCTTCTCGCTTGCTAACTGTATTTAGCCACATTCATTGACTAAGTCCTCACTGAAGACCCCAATTATACTTCCTCTGGGCCTGTTGTAGACAGAAAAGTATACTTGGTGCTTTACTCACCACCATGTTTGAGGGACATTGGCATGTTCACCACTGATATGAGGAGGGACAAATAAAAAGGAACACCTATTTCTAGACAGGAGCATTTGGGAGCAAAGAGTGTGTTGTGGAGAGACGTGTTTGGTTGAGTGTCCAAACTTCCCTCTTTATGTGGTTATTACTTCTTTACAATCGTGGATATCATAAAACCCAGTGATTTCAAAAGCCCAGACGCATATTATTACAGCAATTCATTTGTTGATGTGAGAAAAATGAGAAGGACATTGCAGTACCACTAAATCTATACCTGGGCACTGCTGATACCAAACAAAAGGAATTCACGGTGGCTAGGTAGGACTATTTTCTAGTGACTGTCTCTGGGGTCTCAAACAGAATCCATTTGTTTCTTTGTTTCAAAGATTCACTTGTATAGGGTACCTGTCCCCGCCCCTTCAGCTTGTAGTTTGTCTGTGCCCTTGGATCACAAGTGAGTCTCCAGTAAGGGAGCACTTAGGTGATCTTGAGTTTTCATCAGTTCTTCTAACCCTGTGTCTTTTGATTGGAGCAGTGAAAGCCTGTACTTTTATTCTGATATTTGATAGCTAGGTTCTTACTGCACTTTGAAATATTTTTGTTCTCATTAATATACAATCACATGCAGAACAATATGTTAACTAGTCTAACCCCTTCACCAAGTCCTCGCCAAATCCCAGTTTCAGTCGCTGTCCGTCAGCGTGTCGTAAGATGCTCTAGAATCACTACTTGTCTTCTCTGTGTTGTATAGCCCTCCCAATGACCCTTCACCCTACACATTATTCATGCTAATCCTAATGCCCCCATTCATTTTCCCCGCCCTTATCAATCCCTTCCCACAAACACTACCCAGTCCCTTTCTCTTTGGTAACACTTAGTCCACTCTCGGGTACTGTGTATATGCTGCTTTTTCTTCCTTCAGTTTTTCTTTGTTATCGTACTCCACACATGAGTTAAATCATTTGGTACATGTATTTCTCCGACTGGCCTATTTGACTGAGCATAATACCCTCTAGCTCCATCCAAGTTATTGCCAATGATAGGATTTGTTTTCTTCTTATGGCTGCTTACTGCACTTTGTAAACTGGATTTTATACTTCTTTTTCGTTTGTAGATTGCTATGTGCTTCAACCATTGCTCTCATGGTTATGAGCAATAGCTTTGTGTTAATCGATATGAACCTATATCTATCTATCTGTCTGTCTATCAATCAATCAATCAATCAATCAATCATCTTTCTGTCTGCCCATCTGTCCTTGTGTACAGAACAGGTAACCACATATCCTATGTCACTTTCCTACATTATGCTTCCGAAAATCCTGCAAGGTAACTAGGCTGTAGGGAGAGCACTGGGTTCACCGAGACACTTGCAGGTCGTGTCGGCCGAGTGTACCTACAAAACCAGGAAATGGTTGTGCAGGGACTTGAACCCGTGTCTCTATCCTCTGTCCTCTTTCATCTCCTTCTCACTTCCTGTCTGTATATAGCCACATTCATTCACTAAGTGCTCCCTGAAGACCACAAGTATCCTTCCTCTGGGCCTGTGGACGACAGAAACGTAAAATTGTTGCTTTGCTCACCACCATGTTTGAAGGACATCTATGTGAACACCACTGATAGGATGGAGGGTCAAATAAAAAGGAACACCAATTTCTAGACAGGAGCAGTTGGGAGCTAAGAGTGTATTGTGGAGTGGCATATTTATTTGAGTGTCCAAACTTCCCTCATTAGGTGGTTATTACTTCACATTCGTGAAGATCATAAAACCCACAGATTTCAAAGGCCCAGATTCTTATTATTTCAGCAACCCAGTTGTTGAGGTGAGAGAAAATGAGAAGGACGTTGCTCCACCACTAAATCTATGGCTGGGCCTTGCTGAAAACAAACAAAAAGAATTCACGGTGGCCAGATAGTGCTATTTTCTACTGACTGTCTCTGGGGGCTCAAACAGAATCCATTTGTTTGATTGTTTGTTTTTCAGTTTCACTCGTGTAGGGTACTTGTCCCCACACCTTCAGCTTGTAGTTTGTCTTTGTCCTTGGATCTCAAGTGAGTCTCCTGTAAGGAAGCACGTAGGTTTCCTGAGTTTTCATCCGTTCTTTTAACCCTGTGTCTTTTGTTTGCAGCACCCAGAGCCTGACCTTTTTTTTCTGATGATTCAGTGCTGTGCCCTTATTGCACTTAAAAAATTTTTTTTGTTATCATTAATCTACAATCACGTGAAGAACATTATGTTTACTATGCTCCCCCTTATCCAAGTCCACCAGCAAAAACCTCTTAAAGTCGCTGTCCATCAGCATAGTTGGATGTTTTAAACCCCTTCAGCATTTACCCCTTCAAAGACACCGATACAGTCGCTGTCAATCATGGAGTAGTAAGATGCTATATAACCTCTACTAGTCTTCTCTGTGTTGTACAGCACTCCCCATGTCCCGCGCGACCCCACGCAATATACATGGTAATCCTAATGCCCCCAATCTTTCTCCCCACACTTATCCCTCCCTTCAGAACCACCCTGTGCAGTCCTTTTCCCTTTGGCAACTTTTAGTCAACTCTCGGGTTCTGTGAGTATCCTGCTGTTTTTTTCCTTCAGTTTCTCTTTGTTGTTATACTCCACACATGAGTGATATCATTTGATATTGTCTTTCTCCGCCTGACCTATTTTTCTGAACATACTACTGTATAGCTCCATCCACGTCATTGCAAATGGTAGGATTTGTTTTCTTCTTATGGCTGCTTACTGCACTTTGTAAACTGGATTTCAGTCTTCCTATTTGTTTGTAGTTTAGCTATGTGATTTCACCATTCATCTCCTGGTTATGAGCAACAGCTTTGTGTCAATCGATATGTATCTGTATCTATCTATCGCTCTGTCGGTCTGCATATCTATCTATCTTTCTATATATCCTTCTTTCTATCTCTCTATCCTCTCTATTTATCTATCCATCTATCTAGCTTCCTGTCTTCTATCATGTGTATAATCTATCGATCATCTGTCATCTATCTATCTGTCTATCTATGAAACAATCTTCTTTCTGTCTGTCCATCTATCCTTATGTACAGAACAGTTAACTACATCAACTATGTCACTTCCCTACATTATGCTTTCAAAAACATTGCAAGGTCACTAGGCCGTAGGGAGAGCACTGGGCTCACTGAGACAATTGCAGATCGAATCAGCCGCGTGTGCTTACAAAACCAGTAAATGGTGGTGCAGGGACTTGAACCCGTATCTCTGTCCTCTGTCCTCTTAAACCTCCTTCTCGCTTGCTAACTGTATTTAGCCACATTCATTGACTAAGTCCTCACTGAAGACCCCAATTATACTTCCTCTGGGCCTGTTGTAGACAGAAAACTATACTTGGTGCTTTACTCACCACCATGTTTGTGGGACATTGGCATGTTCACCACTGATAGGAGGAGGGACAAATAAAAAGGAACACCTATTTCTAGACAGGAGCATTTGGGAGCAAAGTGTGTGTTGTGGAGAGACGTGTTTGGTTGAGTGTCCAAACTTCCCTCTTTATGTGGTTATTACTTCTTTACAATCGTGGATATCATAAAACCCAGTGATTTCAAAAGCCCAGACGCATATTATTACAGCAATTCATTTGTTGATGTGAGAAAAATGAGAAGGACATTGCAGTACCACTAAATCTATACCTGGGCACTGCTGATACCAAACAAAAGGAATTCACGGTGGCTAGGTAGGACTATTTTCTAGTGACTGTCTCTGGGGTCTCAAACAGAATCCATTTGTTTCTTTGTTTCAAAGATTCACTTGTATAGGGTACCTGTCCCCGCCCCTTCAGCTTGTAGTTTGTCTGTGTCCTTGGATCACAAGTGAGTCTCCAGTAAGGGAGCACTTAGGTGATCTTGAGTTTTCATCAGTTCTTCTAACCCTGTGTCTTTTGATTGGAGCAGTGAAAGCCTGTACTTTTATTCTGATATTTGATAGCTAGGTTCTTACTGCTCTTTGAAATTTTTTTTGTTCTCATTAATATACAATCACATGCAGAACAATATGTTAACTAGTCTAACCCCTTCACCAAGTCCTCGCCAAATCCCAGTTTCAGTCGCTGTCCGTCAGCGTGTCGTAAGATGCTCTAGAATCACTACTTGTCTTCTCTGTGTTGTATAGCCCTCCCAATGACCCTTCACCCTACACATTATTCATGCTAATCCTAATGCCCCCATTCTTTTTCCCCGCCCTTATCAATCCCATCCCACAAACACTACCCAGTCCCTTTCTCTTTGGTAACACTTAGTCCACTCTCGGGTACTGTGTATATGCTGCTTTTGCTTCCTTCAGTTTTTCTTTGTTATCGTACTCCACACATGAGTTAAATCATTTGGTACATGTATTTCTCCGACTGGCCTATTTGACTGAGCATAATACCCTCTAGCTCCATCCAAGTTATTGCCAATGATAGGATTTGTTTTCTTCTTATGGCTGCTTACTGCACTTTGTAAACTGGATTTTATACTTCTTTTTCGTTTGTAGATTGCTATGTGCTTCAACCATTGCTCTCATGGTTATGAGCAATAGCTTTGTGTTAATCGATATGAACCTATATCTATCTATCTGTCTGTCTATCAATCAATCAATCAATCAATCAATCAATCATCTTTCTGTCTGCCCATCTGTCCTTGTGTACAGAACAGGTAACCACATATCCTATGTCACTTTCCTACATTATGCTTCCGAAAATCCTGCAAGGTAACTAGGCTGTAGGGAGAGCACTGGGTTCACCGAGACACTTGCAGGTCGTGTCGGCCGAGTGTACCTACAAAACCAGGAAATGGTTGTGCAGGGACTTGAACCCGTGTCTCTATCCTCTGTCCTCTTTCATCTCCTTTTCACTTCCTGTCTGTATATAGCCACATTCATTCACTAAGTGCTCCCTGAAGACCACAAGTATCCTTCCTCTGGGCCTGTGGACGACAGAAACGTAAAATTGTTGCTTTGCTCACCACCATGTTTGAAGGACATCTATGTGAACACCACTGATAGGATGGAGGGTCAAATAAAAAGGAACACCAATTTCTAGACAGGAGCAGTTGGGAGCTAAGAGTGTATTGTGGAGTGGCATATTTATTTGAGTGTCCAAACTTCCCTCATTAGGTGGTTATTACTTCACATTCGTGAAGATCATAAAACCCACAGATTTCAAAGGCCCAGATTCTTATTATTTCAGCAACCCAGTTGTTGAGGTGAGAGAAAATGAGAAGGACGTTGCTCCACCACTAAATCTATGGCTGGGCCTTGCTGAAAACAAACAAAAAGAATTCACGGTGGCCAGATAGTGCTATTTTCTACTGACTGTCTCTGGGGGCTCAAACAGAATCCATTTGTTTGATTGTTTGTTTTTCAGTTTCACTCGTGTAGGGTACTTGTCCCCACACCTTCAGCTTGTAGTTTGTCTTTGTCCTTGGATCTCAAGTGAGTCTCCTGTAAGGAAGCACGTAGGTTTCCTGAGTTTTCATCCGTTCTTTTAACCCTGTGTCTTTTGTTTGCAGCACCCAGAGCCTGACCTTTTTTTTCTGATGATTCAGTGCTGTGCCCTTATTGCACTTAAAAAATTTTTTTTGTTATCATTAATCTACAATCACGTGAAGAACATTATGTTTACTATGCTCCCCCTTATCCAAGTCCACCAGCAAAAACCTCTTAAAGTCGCTGTCCATCAGCATAGTTGGATGTTTTAAACCCCTTCAGCATTTACCCCTTCAAAGACACCGATACAGTCGCTGTCAATCATGGAGTAGTAAGATGCTATATAACCTCTACTAGTCTTCTCTGTGTTGTACAGCACTCCCCATGTCCCGCGCGACCCCACGCAATATACATGGTAATCCTAATGCCCCCAATCTTTCTCCCCACACTTATCCCTCCCTTCAGAACCACCCTGTGCAGTCCTTTTCCCTTTGGCAACTTTTAGTCAACTCTCGGGTTCTGTGAGTATCCTGCTGTTTTTTTCCTTCAGTTTCTCTTTGTTGTTATACTCCACACATGAGTGATATCATTTGATATTGTCTTTCTCCGCCTGACCTATTTTTCTGAACATACTACTGTCTAGCTCCATCCACGTCATTGCAAATGGTAGGATTTGTTTTCTTCTTATGGCTGCTTACTGCACTTTGTAAACTGGATTTCAGTCTTCCTATTTGTTTGTATTTTAGCTATGTGATTTCACCATTCATCTCCTGGTTATGAGCAACAGCTTTGTGTCAATCGGTATGTATCTGTATCTATCTATCGCTCTGTCTGTCTGCATATCTATCTATCTTTCTATATATCCTTCTTTCTATCTCTCTATCCTCTCTATTTATCTATCCATCTATCTAGCTTCCTGTCTTCTATCATGTGTATAATCTATCGATCATCTGTCATCTATCTATCTGTCTATCTATGAAACAATCTTCTTTCTGTCTGTCCATCTATCCTTATGTACAGAACAGTTAACTACATCAACTATGTCACTTCCCTACATTATGCTTTCAAAAACATTGCAAGGTCACTAGGCCGTAGGGAGAGCACTGGGCTCACTGAGACAATTGCAGATCGAATCAGCCGCGTGTGCTTACAAAACCAGTAAATGGTGGTGCAGGGACTTGAACCCGTATCTCTGTCCTCTGTCCTCTTAAACCTCCTTCTCGCTTGCTAACTGTATTTAGCCACATTCATTGACTAAGTCCTCACTGAAGACCCCAATTATACTTCCTCTGGGCCTGTTGTAGACAGAAAAGTATACTTGGTGCTTTACTCACCACCATGTTTGAGGGACATTGGCATGTTCACCACTGATATGAGGAGGGACAAATAAAAAGGAACACCTATTTCTAGACAGGAGCATTTGGGAGCAAAGAGTGTGTTGTGGAGAGACGTGTTTGGTTGAGTGTCCAAACTTCCCTCTTTATGTGGTTATTACTTCTTTACAATCGTGGATATCATAAAACCCAGTGATTTCAAAAGCCCAGACGCATATTATTACAGCAATTCATTTGTTGATGTGAGAAAAATGAGAAGGACATTGCAGTACCACTAAATCTATACCTGGGCACTGCTGATACCAAACAAAAGGAATTCACGGTGGCTAGGTAGGACTATTTTCTAGTGACTGTCTCTGGGGTCTCAAACAGAATCCATTTGTTTCTTTGTTTCAAAGATTCACTTGTATAGGGTACCTGTCCCCGCCCCTTCAGCTTGTAGTTTGTCTGTGCCGTTGGATCACAAGTGAGTCTCCAGTAAGGGAGCACTTAGGTGATCTTGAGTTTTCATCAGTTCTTCTAACCCTGTGTCTTTTGATTGGAGCAGTGAAAGCCTGTACTTTTATTCTGATATTTGATAGCTAGGTTCTTACTGCTCTTTTAAATATTTTTGTTCTCATTAATATACAATCACATGCAGAACAATATGTTAACTAGTCTAACCCCTTCACCAAGTCCTCACCAAATCCCAGTTTCAGTCGCTGTCCGTCAGCGTGTCGTAAGATGCTCTAGAATCACTACTTGTCTTCTCTGTGTTGTATAGCCCTCCCAATGACCCTTCACCCTACACATTATTCATGCTAATCCTAATGCCCCCATTCTTTTTCCCCGCCCTTATCAATCCCTTCCCACAAACACTACCCAGTCCCTTTCTCTTTGGTAACACTTAGTCCACTCTCGGGTACTGTGTATATGCTGCTTTTTCTTCCTTCAGTTTTTCTTTGTTATCGTACTCCACACATGAGTTAAATCATTTGGTACATGTATTTCTCCGACTGGCCTATTTGACTGAGCATAATACCCTCTAGCTCCATCCAAGTTATTGCCAATGATAGGATTTGTTTTCTTCTTATGGCTGCTTACTGCACTTTGTAAACTGGATTTTATACTTCTTTTTCGTTTGTAGATTGCTATGTGCTTCAACCATTGCTCTCATGGTTATGAGCAATAGCTTTGTGTTAATCGATATGAACCTATATCTATCTATCTGTCTGTCTATCAATCAATCAATCAATCAATCATCTTTCTGTCTGCCCATCTGTCCTTGTGTACAGAACAGGTAACCACATATCCTATGTCACTTTCCTACATTATGCTTCCGAAAATCCTGCAAGGTAACTAGGCTGTAGGGAGAGCACTGGGTTCACCGAGACACTTGCAGGTCGTGTCGGCCGAGTGTACCTACAAAACCAGGAAATGGTTGTGCAGGGACTTGAACCCGTGTCTCTATCCTCTGTCCTCTTTCATCTCCTTCTCACTTCCTGTCTGTATATAGCCACATTCATTCACTAAGTGCTCCCTGAAGACCACAAGTATCCTTCCTCTGGGCCTGTGGACGACAGAAACGTAAAATTGTTGCTTTGCTCACCACCATGTTTGAAGGACATCTATGTGAACACCACTGATAGGATGGAGGGTCAAATAAAAAGGAACACCAATTTCTAGACAGGAGCAGTTGGGAGCTAAGAGTGTATTGTGGAGTGGCATATTTATTTGAGTGTCCAAACTTCCCTCATTAGGTGGTTATTACTTCACATTCGTGAAGATCATAAAACCCACAGATTTCAAAGGCCCAGATTCTTATTATTTCAGCAACCCAGTTGTTGAGGTGAGAGAAAATGAGAAGGACGTTGCTCCACCACTAAATCTATGGCTGGGCCTTGCTGAAAACAAACAAAAAGAATTCACGGTGGCCAGATAGTGCTATTTTCTACTGACTGTCTCTGGGGGCTCAAACAGAATCCATTTGTTTGATTGTTTGTTTTTCAGTTTCACTCGTGTAGGGTACTTGTCCCCACACCTTCAGCTTGTAGTTTGTCTTTGTCCTTGGATCTCAAGTGAGTCTCCTGTAAGGAAGCACGTAGGTTTCCTGAGTTTTCATCCGTTCTTTTAACCCTGTGTCTTTTGTTTGCAGCACCCAGAGCCTGACCTTTTTTTTCTGATGATTCAGTGCTGTGCCCTTATTGCACTTAAAAAATTTTTTTTGTTATCATTAATCTACAATCACGTGAAGAACATTATGTTTACTATGCTCCCCCTTATCCAAGTCCACCAGCAAAAACCTCTTAAAGTCGCTGTCCATCAGCATAGTTGGATGTTTTAAACCCCTTCAGCATGTACCCCTTCAAAGACACCGATACAGTCGCTGTCAATCATGGAGTAGTAAGATGCTATATAACCTCTACTAGTCTTCTCTGTGTTGTACAGCACTCCCCATGTCCCGCGCGACCCCACGCAATATACATGGTAATCCTAATGCCCCCAATCTTTCTCCCCACACTTATCCCTCCCTTCAGAACCACCCTGTGCAGTCCTTTTCCCTTTGGCAACTTTTAGTCAACTCTCGGGTTCTGTGAGTATCCTGCTGTTTTTTTCCTTCAGTTTCTCTTTGTTGTTATACTCCACACATGAGTGATATCATTTGATATTGTCTTTCTCCGCCTGACCTATTTTTCTGAACATACTACTGTCTAGCTCCATCCACGTCATTGCAAATGGTAGGATTTGTTTTCTTCTTATGGCTGCTTACTGCACTTTGTAAACTGGATTTCAGTCTTCCTATTTGTTTGTAGTTTAGCTATGTGATTTCACCATTCATCTCCTGGTTATGAGCAACAGCTTTGTGTCAATCGATATGTATCTGTATCTATCTATCGCTCTGTCTGTCTGCATATCTATCTATCTTTCTATATATCCTTCTTTCTATCTCTCTATCCTCTCTATTTATCTATCCATCTATCTAGCTTCCTGTCTTCTATCATGTGTATAATCTATCGATCATCTGTCATCTATCTATCTGTCTATCTATGAAACAATCTTCTTTCTGTCTGTCCATCTATCCTTATGTACAGAACAGTTAACTACATCAACTATGTCACTTCCCTACATTATGCTTTCAAAAACATTGCAAGGTCACTAGGCCGTAGGGAGAGCACTGGGCTCACTGAGACAATTGCAGATCGAATCAGCCGCGTGTGCTTACAAAACCAGTAAATGGTGGTGCAGGGACTTGAACCCGTATCTCTGTCCTCTGTCCTCTTAAACCTCCTTCTCGCTTGCTAACTGTATTTAGCCACATTCATTGACTAAGTCCTCACTGAAGACCCCAATTATACTTCCTCTGGGCCTGTTGTAGACAGAAAACTATACTTGGTGCTTTACTCACCACCATGTTTGAGGGACATTGGCATGTTCACCACTGATAGGAGGAGGGACAAATAAAAAGGAACACCTATTTCTAGACAGGAGCATTTGGGAGCAAAGTGTGTGTTGTGGAGAGACGTGTTTGGTTGAGTGTCCAAACTTCCCTCTTTATGTGGTTATTACTTCTTTACAATCGTGGATATCATAAAACCCAGTGATTTCAAAAGCCCAGACGCATATTATTACAGCAATTCATTTGTTGATGTGAGAAAAATGAGAAGGACATTGCAGTACCACTAAATCTATACCTGGGCACTGCTGATACCAAACAAAAGGAATTCACGGTGGCTAGGTAGGACTATTTTCTAGTGACTGTCTCTGGGGTCTCAAACAGAATCCATTTGTTTCTTTGTTTCAAAGATTCACTTGTATAGGGTACCTGTCCCCGCCCCTTCAGCTTGTAGTTTGTCTGTGTCCTTGGATCACAAGTGAGTCTCCAGTAAGGGAGCACTTAGGTGATCTTGAGTTTTCATCAGTTCTTCTAACCCTGTGTCTTTTGATTGGAGCAGTGAAAGCCTGTACTTTTATTCTGATATTTGATAGCTAGGTTCTTACTGCTCTTTGAAATTTTTTTTGTTCTCATTAATATACAATCACATGCAGAACAATATGTTAACTAGTCTAACCCCTTCACCAAGTCCTCGCCAAATCCCAGTTTCAGTCGCTGTCCGTCAGCGTGTCGTAAGATGCTCTAGAATCACTACTTGTCTTCTCTGTGTTGTATAGCCCTCCCAATGACCCTTCACCCTACACATTATTCATGCTAATCCTAATGCCCCCATTCTTTTTCCCCGCCCTTATCAATCCCTTCCCACAAACACTACCCAGTCCCTTTCTCTTTGGTAACACTTAGTCCACTCTCGGGTACTGTGTATATGCTGCTTTTGCTTCCTTCAGTTTTTCTTTGTTATCGTACTCCACACATGAGTTAAATCATTTGGTACATGTATTTCTCCGACTGGCCTATTTGACTGAGCATAATACCCTCTAGCTCCATCCAAGTTATTGCCAATGATAGGATTTGTTTTCTTCTTATGGCTGCTTACTGCACTTTGTAAACTGGATTTTATACTTCTTTTTCGTTTGTAGATTGCTATGTGCTTCAACCATTGCTCTCATGGTTATGAGCAATAGCTTTGTGTTAATCGATATGAACCTATATCTATCTATCTGTCTGTCTATCAATCAATCAATCAATCAATCAATCATCTTTCTGTCTGCCCATCTGTCCTTGTGTACAGAACAGGTAACCACATATCCTATGTCACTTTCCTACATTATGCTTCCGAAAATCCTGCAAGGTAACTAGGCTGTAGGGAGAGCACTGGGTTCACCGAGACACTTGCAGGTCGTGTCGGCCGAGTGTACCTACAAAACCAGGAAATGGTTGTGCAGGGACTTGAACCCGTGTCTCTATCCTCTGTCCTCTTTCATCTCCTTCTCACTTCCTGTCTGTATATAGCCACATTCATTCACTAAGTGCTCCCTGAAGACCACAAGTATCCTTCCTCTGGGCCTGTGGACGACAGAAACGTAAAATTGTTGCTTTGCTCACCACCATGTTTGAAGGACATCTATGTGAACACCACTGATAGGATGGAGGGTCAAATAAAAAGGAACACCAATTTCTAGACAGGAGCAGTTGGGAGCTAAGAGTGTATTGTGGAGTGGCATATTTATTTGAGTGTCCAAACTTCCCTCATTAGGTGGTTATTACTTCACATTCGTGAAGATCATAAAACCCACAGATTTCAAAGGCCCAGATTCTTATTATTTCAGCAACCCAGTTGTTGAGGTGAGAGAAAATGAGAAGGACGTTGCTCCACCACTAAATCTATGGCTGGGCCTTGCTGAAAACAAACAAAAAGAATTCACGGTGGCCAGATAGTGCTATTTTCTACTGACTGTCTCTGGGGGCTCAAACAGAATCCATTTGTTTGATTGTTTGTTTTTCAGTTTCACTCGTGTAGGGTACTTGTCCCCACACCTTCAGCTTGTAGTTTGTCTTTGTCCTTGGATCTCAAGTGAGTCTCCTGTAAGGAAGCACGTAGGTTTCCTGAGTTTTCATCCGTTCTTTTAACCCTGTGTCTTTTGTTTGCAGCACCCAGAGCCTGACCTTTTTTTTCTGATGATTCAGTGCTGTGCCCTTATTGCACTTAAAAAATTTTTTTTGTTATCATTAATCTACAATCACGTGAAGAACATTATGTTTACTATGCTCCCCCTTATCCAAGTCCACCAGCAAAAACCTCTTAAAGTCGCTGTCCATCAGCATAGTTGGATGTTTTAAACCCCTTCAGCATGTACCCCTTCAAAGACACCGATACAGTCGCTGTCAATCATGGAGTAGTAAGATGCTATATAACCTCTACTAGTCTTCTCTGTGTTGTACAGCACTCCCCATGTCCCGCGCGACCCCACGCAATATACATGGTAATCCTAATGCCCCCAATCTTTCTCCCCACACTTATCCCTCCCTTCAGAACCACCCTGTGCAGTCCTTTTCCCTTTGGCAACTTTTAGTCAACTCTCGGGTTCTGTGAGTATCCTGCTGTTTTTTTCCTTCAGTTTCTCTTTGTTGTTATACTCCACACATGAGTGATATCATTTGATATTGTCTTTCTCCGCCTGACCTATTTTTCTGAACATACTACTGTCTAGCTCCATCCACGTCATTGCAAATGGTAGGATTTGTTTTCTTCTTATGGCTGCTTACTGCACTTTGTAAACTGGATTTCAGTCTTCCTATTTGTTTGTATTTTAGCTATGTGATTTCACCATTCATCTCCTGGTTATGAGCAACAGCTTTGTGTCAATCGGTATGTATCTGTATCTATCTATCGCTCTGTCTGTCTGCATATCTATCTATCTTTCTATATATCCTTCTTTCTATCTCTCTATCCTCTCTATTTATCTATCCATCTATCTAGCTTCCTGTCTTCTATCATGTGTATAATCTATCGATCATCTGTCATCTATCTATCTGTCTATCTATGAAACAATCTTCTTTCTGTCTGTCCATCTATCCTTATGTACAGAACAGTTAACTACATCAACTATGTCACTTCCCTACATTATGCTTTCAAAAACATTGCAAGGTCACTAGGCCGTAGGGAGAGCACTGGGCTCACTGAGACAATTGCAGATCGAATCAGCCGCGTGTGCTTACAAAACCAGTAAATGGTGGTGCAGGGACTTGAACCCGTATCTCTGTCCTCTGTCCTCTTAAACCTCCTTCTCGCTTGCTAACTGTATTTAGCCACATTCATTGACTAAGTCCTCACTGAAGACCCCAATTATACTTCCTCTGGGCCTGTTGTAGACAGAAAACTATACTTGGTGCTTTACTCACCACCATGTTTGAGGGACATTGGCATGTTCACCACTGATAGGAGGAGGGACAAATAAAAAGGAACACCTATTTCTAGACAGGAGCATTTGGGAGCAAAGTGTGTGTTGTGGAGAGACGTGTTTGGTTGAGTGTCCAAACTTCCCTCTTTATGTGGTTATTACTTCTTTACAATCGTGGATATCATAAAACCCAGTGATTTCAAAAGCCCAGACGCATATTATTACAGCAATTCATTTGTTGATGTGAGAAAAATGAGAAGGACATTGCAGTACCACTAAATCTATACCTGGGCACTGCTGATACCAAACAAAAGGAATTCACGGTGGCTAGGTAGGACTATTTTCTAGTGACTGTCTCTGGGGTCTCAAACAGAATCCATTTGTTTCTTTGTTTCAAAGATTCACTTGTATAGGGTACCTGTCCCCGCCCCTTCAGCTTGTAGTTTGTCTGTGTCCTTGGATCACAAGTGAGTCTCCAGTAAGGGAGCACTTAGGTGATCTTGAGTTTTCATCAGTTCTTCTAACCCTGTGTCTTTTGATTGGAGCAGTGAAAGCCTGTACTTTTATTCTGATATTTGATAGCTAGGTTCTTACTGCTCTTTGAAATTTTTTTTGTTCTCATTAATATACAATCACATGCAGAACAATATGTTAACTAGTCTAACCCCTTCACCAAGTCCTCGCCAAATCCCAGTTTCAGTCGCTGTCCGTCAGCGTGTCGTAAGATGCTCTAGAATCACTACTTGTCTTCTCTGTGTTGTATAGCCCTCCCAATGACCCTTCACCCTACACATTATTCATGCTAATCCTAATGCCCCCATTCTTTTTCCCCGCCCTTATCAATCCCTTCCCACAAACACTACCCAGTCCCTTTCTCTTTGGTAACACTTAGTCCACTCTCGGGTACTGTGTATATGCTGCTTTTTCTTCCTTCAGTTTTTCTTTGTTATCGTACTCCACACATGAGTTAAATCATTTGGTACATGTATTTCTCCGACTGGCCTATTTGACTGAGCATAATACCCTCTAGCTCCATCCAAGTTATTGCCAATGATAGGATTTGTTTTCTTCTTATGGCTGCTTACTGCACTTTGTAAACTGGATTTTATACTTCTTTTTCGTTTGTAGATTGCTATGTGCTTCAACCATTGCTCTCATGGTTATGAGCAATAGCTTTGTGTTAATCGATATGAACCTATATCTATCTATCTGTCTGTCTATCAATCAATCAATCAATCAATCAATCATCTTTCTGTCTGCCCATCTGTCCTTGTGTACAGAACAGGTAACCACATATCCTATGTCACTTTCCTACATTATGCTTCAGAAAATCCTGCAAGGTAACTAGGCTGTAGGGAGAGCACTGGGTTCACCGAGACACTTGCAGGTCGTGTCGGCCGAGTGTACCTACAAAACCAGGAAATGGTTGTGCAGGGACTTGAACCCGTGTCTCTATCCTCTGTCCTCTTTCATCTCCTTCTCACTTCCTGTCTGTATATAGCCACATTCATTCACTAAGTGCTCCCTGAAGACCACAAGTATCCTTCCTCTGGGCCTGTGGACGACAGAAACGTAAAATTGTTGCTTTGCTCACCACCATGTTTGAAGGACATCTATGTGAACACCACTGATAGGATGGAGGGTCAAATAAAAAGGAACACCAATTTCTAGACAGGAGCAGTTGGGAGCTAAGAGTGTATTGTGGAGTGGCATATTTATTTGAGTGTCCAAACTTCCCTCATTAGGTGGTTATTACTTCACATTCGTGAAGATCATAAAACCCACAGATTTCAAAGGCGCAGATTCTTATTATTTCAGCAACCCAGTTGTTGAGGTGAGAGAAAATGAGAAGGACGTTGCTCCACCACTAAATCTATGGCTGGGCCTTGCTGAAAACAAACAAAAAGAATTCACGGTGGCCAGATAGTGCTATTTTCTACTGACTGTCTCTGGGGGCTCAAACAGAATCCATTTGTTTGATTGTTTGTTTTTCAGTTTCACTCGTGTAGGGTACTTGTCCCCACACCTTCAGCTTGTAGTTTGTCTTTGTCCTTGGATCTCAAGTGAGTCTCCTGTAAGGAAGCACGTAGGTTTCCTGAGTTTTCATCCGTTCTTTTAACCCTGTGTCTTTTGTTTGCAGCACTCAGAGCCTGACCTTTTTTTTCTGATGATTCAGTGCTGTGCCCTTATTGCACTTAAAAAATTTTTTTTGTTATCATTAATCTACAATCACGTGAAGAACATTATGTTTACTATGCTCCCCCTTATCCAAGTCCACCAGCAAAAACCTCTTAAAGTCGCTGTCCATCAGCATAGTTGGATGTTTTAAACCCCTTCAGCATGTACCCCTTCAAAGACACCGATACAGTCGCTGTCAATCATGGAGTAGTAAGATGCTATATAACCTCTACTAGTCTTCTCTGTGTTGTACAGCACTCCCCATGTCCCGCGCGACCCCACGCAATATACATGGTAATCCTAATGCCCCCAATCTTTCTCCCCACACTTATCCCTCCCTTCAGAACCACCCTGTGCAGTCCTTTTCCCTTTGGCAACTTTTAGTCAACTCTCGGGTTCTGTGAGTATCCTGCTGTTTTTTTCCTTCAGTTTCTCTTTGTTGTTATACTCCACACATGAGTGATATCATTTGATATTGTCTTTCTCCGCCTGACCTATTTTTCTGAACATACTACTGTCTAGCTCCATCCACGTCATTGCAAATGGTAGGATTTGTTTTCTTCTTATGGCTGCTTACTGCACTTTGTAAACTGGATTTCAGTCTTCCTATTTGTTTGTAGTTTAGCTATGTGATTTCACCATTCATCTCCTGGTTATGAGCAACAGCTTTGTGTCAATCGATATGTATCTGTATCTATCTATCGCTCTGTCTGTCTGCATATCTATCTATCTTTCTATATATCCTTCTTTCTATCTCTCTATCCTCTCTATTTATCTATCCATCTATCTAGCTTCCTGTCTTCTATCATGTGTATAATCTATCGATCATCTGTCATCTATCTATCTGTCTATCTATGAAACAATCTTCTTTCTGTCTGTCCATCTATCCTTATGTACAGAACAGTTAACTACATCAACTATGTCACTTCCCTACATTATGCTTTCAAAAACATTGCAAGGTCACTAGGCCGTAGGGAGAGCACTGGGCTCACTGAGACAATTGCAGATCGAATCAGCCGCGTGTGCTTACAAAACCAGTAAATGGTGGTGCAGGGACTTGAACCCGTATCTCTGTCCTCTGTCCTCTTAAACCTCCTTCTCGCTTGCTAACTGTATTTAGCCACATTCATTGACTAAGTCCTCACTGAAGACCCCAATTATACTTCCTCTGGGCCTGTTGTAGACAGAAAAGTATACTTGGTGCTTTACTCACCACCATGTTTGAGGGACATTGGCATGTTCACCACTGATAGGAGGAGGGACAAATAAAAAGGAACACCTATTTCTAGACAGGAGCATTTGGGAGCAAAGTGTGTGTTGTGGAGAGACGTGTTTGGTTGAGTGTCCAAACTTCCCTCTTTATGTGGTTATTACTTCTTTACAATCGTGGATATCATAAAACCCAGTGATTTCAAAAGCCCAGACGCATATTATTACAGCAATTCATTTGTTGATGTGAGAAAAATGAGAAGGACATTGCAGTACCACTAAATCTATACCTGGGCACTGCTGATACCAAACAAAAGGAATTCACGGTGGCTAGGTAGGACTATTTTCTAGTGACTGTCTCTGGGGTCTCAAACAGAATCCATTTGTTTCTTTGTTTCAAAGATTCACTTGTATAGGGTACCTGTCCCCGCCCCTTCAGCTTGTAGTTTGTCTGTGTCCTTGGATCACAAGTGAGTCTCCAGTAAGGGAGCACTTAGGTGATCTTGAGTTTTCATCAGTTCTTCTAACCCTGTGTCTTTTGATTGGAGCAGTGAAAGCCTGTACTTTTATTCTGATATTTGATAGCTAGGTTCTTACTGCTCTTTGAAATTTTTTTTGTTCTCATTAATATACAATCACATGCAGAACAATATGTTAACTAGTCTAACCCCTTCACCAAGTCCTCGCCAAATCCCAGTTTCAGTCGCTGTCCGTCAGCGTGTCGTAAGATGCTCTAGAATCACTACTTGTCTTCTCTGTGTTGTATAGCCCTCCCAATGACCCTTCACCCTACACATTATTCATGCTAATCCTAATGCCCCCATTCTTTTTCCCCGCCCTTATCAATCCCTTCCCACAAACACTACCCAGTCCCTTTCTCTTTGGTAACACTTAGTCCACTCTCGGGTACTGTGTATATGCTGCTTTTGCTTCCTTCAGTTTTTCTTTGTTATCGTACTCCACACATGAGTTAAATCATTTGGTACATGTATTTCTCCGACTGGCCTATTTGACTGAGCATAATACCCTCTAGCTCCATCCAAGTTATTGCCAATGATAGGATTTGTTTTCTTCTTATGGCTGCTTACTGCACTTTGTAAACTGGATTTTATACTTCTTTTTCGTTTGTAGATTGCTATGTGCTTCAACCATTGCTCTCATGGTTATGAGCAATAGCTTTGTGTTAATCGATATGAACCTATATCTATCTATCTGTCTGTCTATCAATCAATCAATCAATCAATCAATCATCTTTCTGTCTGCCCATCTGTCCTTGTGTACAGAACAGGTAACCACATATCCTATGTCACTTTCCTACATTATGCTTCCGAAAATCCTGCAAGGTAACTAGGCTGTAGGGAGAGCACTGGGTTCACCGAGACACTTGCAGGTCGTGTCGGCCGAGTGTACCTACAAAACCAGGAAATGGTTGTGCAGGGACTTGAACCCGTGTCTCTATCCTCTGTCCTCTTTCATCTCCTTCTCACTTCCTGTCTGTATATAGCCACATTCATTCACTAAGTGCTCCCTGAAGACCACAAGTATCCTTCCTCTGGGCCTGTGGACGACAGAAACGTAAAATTGTTGCTTTGCTCACCACCATGTTTGAAGGACATCTATGTGAACACCACTGATAGGATGGAGGGTCAAATAAAAAGGAACACCAATTTCTAGACAGGAGCAGTTGGGAGCTAAGAGTGTATTGTGGAGTGGCATATTTATTTGAGTGTCCAAACTTCCCTCATTAGGTGGTTATTACTTCACATTCGTGAAGATCATAAAACCCACAGATTTCAAAGGCCCAGATTCTTATTATTTCAGCAACCAGTTGTTGAGGTGAGAGAAAATGAGAAGGACGTTGCTCCACCACTAAATCTATGGCTGGGCCTTGCTGAAAACAAACAAAAAGAATTCACGGTGGCCAGATAGTGCTATTTTCTCCTGACTGTCTCTGGGGGCTCAAACAGAATCCATTTGTTTGATTGTTTGTTTTTCAGTTTCACTCGTGTAGGGTACTTGTCCCCACACCTTCAGCTTGTAGTTTGTCTTTGTCCTTGGATCTCAAGTGAGTCTCCTGTAAGGAAGCACGTAGGTTTCCTGAGTTTTCATCCGTTCTTTTAACCCTGTGTCTTTTGTTTGCAGCACTCAGAGCCTGACCTTTTTTTTCTGATGATTCAGTGCTGTGCCCTTATTGCACTTAAAAAATTTTTTTTGTTATCATTAATCTACAATCACGTGAAGAACATTATGTTTACTATGCTCCCCCTTATCCAAGTCCACCAGCAAAAACCTCTTAAAGTCGCTGTCCATCAGCATAGTTGGATGTTTTAAACCCCTTCAGCATGTACCCCTTCAAAGACACCGATACAGTCGCTGTCAATCATGGAGTAGTAAGATGCTATATAACCTCTACTAGTCTTCTCTGTGTTGTACAGCACTCCCCATGTCCCGCGCGACCCCACGCAATATACATGGTAATCCTAATGCCCCCAATCTTTCTCCCCACACTTATCCCTCCCTTCAGAACCACCCTGTGCAGTCCTTTTCCCTTTGGCAACTTTTAGTCAACTCTCGGGTTCTGTGAGTATCCTGCTGTTTTTTTCCTTCAGTTTCTCTTTGTTGTTATACTCCACACATGAGTGATATCATTTGATATTGTCTTTCTCCGCCTGACCTATTTTTCTGAACATACTACTGTCTAGCTCCATCCACGTCATTGCAAATGGTAGGATTTGTTTTCTTCTTATGGCTGCTTACTGCACTTTGTAAACTGGATTTCAGTCTTCCTATTTGTTTGTAGTTTAGCTATGTGATTTCACCATTCATCTCCTGGTTATGAGCAACAGCTTTGTGTCAATCGATATGTATCTGTATCTATCTATCGCTCTGTCTGTCTGCATATCTATCTATCTTTCTATATATCCTTCTTTCTATCTCTCTATCCTCTCTATTTATCTATCCATCTATCTAGCTTCCTGCCTTCTATCATGTGTATAATCTATCGATCATCTGTCATCTATCTATCTGTCTATCTATGAAACAATCTTCTTTCTGTCTGTCCATCTATCCTTATGTACAGAACAGTTAACTACATCAACTATGTCACTTCCCTACATTATGCTTTCAAAAACATTGCAAGGTCACTAGGCCGTAGGGAGAGCACTGGGCTCACTGAGACAATTGCAGATCGAATCAGCCGCATGTGCTTACAAAACCAGTAAATGGTGGTGCAGGGACTTGAACCCGTATCTCTGTCCTCTGTCCTCTTAAACCTCCTTCTCGCTTGCTAACTGTATTTAGCCACATTCATTGACTAAGTCCTCACTGAAGACCCCAATTATACTTCCTCTGGGCCTGTTGTAGACAGAAAAGTATACTTGGTGCTTTACTCACCACCATGTTTGAGGGACATTGGCATGTTCACCACTGATAGGAGGAGGGACAAATAAAAAGGAACACCTATTTCTAGACAGGAGCATTTGGGAGCAAAGTGTGTGTTGTGGAGAGACGTGTTTGGTTGAGTGTCCAAACTTCCCTCTTTATGTGTTTATTACTTCTTTACAATCGTGGATATCATAAAACCCAGTGATTTCAAAAGCCCAGACGCATATTATTACAGCAATTCATTTGTTGATGTGAGAAAAATGAGAAGGACATTGCAGTACCACTAAATCTATACCTGGGCACTGCTGATACCAAACAAAAGGAATTCACGGTGGCTAGGTAGGACTATTTTCTAGTGACTGTCTCTGGGGTCTCAAACAGAATCCATTTGTTTCTTTGTTTCAAAGATTCACTTGTATAGGGTACCTGTCCCCGCCCCTTCAGCTTGTAGTTTGTCTGTGTCCTTGGATCACAAGTGAGTCTCCAGTAAGGGAGCACTTAGGTGATCTTGAGTTTTCATCAGTTCTTCTAACCCTGTGTCTTTTGATTGGAGCAGTGAAAGCCTGTACTTTTATTCTGATATTTGATAGCTAGGTTCTTACTGCTCTTTGAAATTTTTTTTGTTCTCATTAATATACAATCACATGCAGAACAATATGTTAACTAGTCTAACCCCTTCATCAAGTCCTCGCCAAATCCCAGTTTCAGTCGCTGTCCGTCAGCGTGTCGTAAGATGCTCTAGAATCACTACTTGTCTTCTCTGTGTTGTATAGCCCTCCCAATGACCCTTCACCCTACACATTATTCATGCTAATCCTAATGCCCCCATTCTTTTTCCCCGCCCTTATCAATCCCTTCCCACAAACACTACCCAGTCCCTTTCTCTTTGGTAACACTTAGTCCACTCTCGGGTACTGTGTATATGCTGCTTTTGCTTCCTTCAGTTTTTCTTTGTTATCGTACTCCACACATGAGTTAAATCATTTGGTACATGTATTTCTCCGACTGGCCTATTTGATTGAGCATAATACCCTCTAGCTCCATCCAAGTTATTGCCAATGATAGGATTTGTTTTCTTCTTATGGCTGCTTACTGCACTTTGTAAACTGGATTTTATACTTCTTTTTCGTTTGTAGATTGCTATGTGCTTCAACCATTGCTCTCATGGTTATGAGCAATAGCTTTGTGTTAATCGATATGAACCTATATCTATCTATCTGTCTGTCTATCAATCAATCAATCAATCAATCAATCAATCATCTTTCTGTCTGCCCATCTGTCCTTGTGTACAGAACAGGTAACCACATATCCTATGTCACTTTCCTACATTATGCTTCCGAAAATCCTGCAAGGTAACTAGGCTGTAGGGAGAGCACTGGGTTCACCGAGACACTTGCAGGTCGTGTCGGCCGAGTGTACCTACAAAACCAGGAAATGGTTGTGCAGGGACTTGAACCCGTGTCTCTATCCTCTGTCCTCTTTCATCTCCTTCTCACTTCCTGTCTGTATATAGCCACATTCATTCACTAAGTGCTCCCTGAAGACCACAAGTATCCTTCCTCTGGGCCTGTGGACGACAGAAACGTAAAATTGTTGCTTTGCTCACCACCATGTTTGAAGGACATCTATGTGAACACCACTGATAGGATGGAGGGTCAAATAAAAAGGAACACCAATTTCTAGACAGGAGCAGTTGGGAGCTAAGAGTGTATTGTGGAGTGGCATATTTATTTGAGTGTCCAAACTTCCCTCATTAGGTGGTTATTACTTCACATTCGTGAAGATCATAAAACCCACAGATTTCAAAGGCCCAGATTCTTATTATTTCAGCAACCCAGGTGTTGAGGTGAGAGAAAATGAGAAGGACGTTGCTCCACCACTAAATCTATGGCTGGGCCTTGCTGAAAACAAACAAAAAGAATTCACGGTGGCCAGATAGTGCTATTTTCTACTGACTGTCTCTGGGGGCTCAAACAGAATCCATTTGTTTGATTGTTTGTTTTTCAGTTTCACTCGTGTAGGGTACTTGTCCCCACACCTTCAGCTTGTAGTTTGTCTTTGTCCTTGGATCTCAAGTGAGTCTCCTGTAAGGAAGCACGTAGGTTTCCTGAGTTTTCATCCGTTCTTTTAACCCTGTGTCTTTTGTTTGCAGCACTCAGAGCCTGACCTTTTTTTTCTGATGATTCAGTGCTGTGCCCTTATTGCACTTAAAAAATTTTTTTTGTTATCATTAATCTACAATCACGTGAAGAACATTATGTTTACTATGCTCCCCCTTATCCAAGTCCACCAGCAAAAACCTCTTAAAGTCGCTGTCCATCAGCATAGTTGGATGTTTTAAACCCCTTCAGCATGTACCCCTTCAAAGACACCGATACAGTCGCTGTCAATCATGGAGTAGTAAGATGCTATATAACCTCTACTAGTCTTCTCTGTGTTGTACAGCACTCCCCATGTCCCGCGCGACCCCACGCAATATACATGGTAATCCTAATGCCCCCAATCTTTCTCCCCACACTTATCCCTCCCTTCAGAACCACCCTGTGCAGTCCTTTTCCCTTTGGCAACTTTTAGTCAACTCTCGGGTTCTGTGAGTATCCTGCTGTTTTTTTCCTTCAGTTTCTCTTTGTTGTTATACTCCACACATGAGTGATATCATTTGATATTGTCTTTCTCCGCCTGACCTATTTTTCTGAACATACTACTGTCTAGCTCCATCCACGTCATTGCAAATGGTAGGATTTGTTTTCTTCTTATGGCTGCTTACTGCACTTTGTAAACTGGATTTCAGTCTTCCTATTTGTTTGTAGTTTAGCTATGTGATTTCACCATTCATCTCCTGGTTATGAGCAACAGCTTTGTGTCAATCGATATGTATCTGTATCTATCTATCGCTCTGTCGGTCTGCATATCTATCTATCTTTCTATATATCCTTCTTTCTATCTCTCTATCCTCTCTATTTATCTATCCATCTATCTAGCTTCCTGTCTTCTATCATGTGTATAATCTATCGATCATCTGTCATCTATCTATCTGTCTATCTATGAAACAATCTTCTTTCTGTCTGTCCATCTATCCTTATGTACAGAACAGTTAACTACATCAACTATGTCACTTCCCTACATTATGCTTTCAAAAACATTGCAAGGTCACTAGGCCGTAGGGAGAGCACTGGGCTCACTGAGACAATTGCAGATCGAATCAGCCGCGTGTGCTTACAAAACCAGTAAATGGTGGTGCAGGGACTTGAACCCGTATCTCTGTCCTCTGTCCTCTTAAACCTCCTTCTCGCTTGCTAACTGTATTTAGCCACATTCATTGACTAAGTCCTCACTAAAGACCCCAATTATACTTCCTCTGGGCCTGTTGTAGACAGAAAAGTATACTTGGTGCTTTACTCACCACCATGTTTGAGGGACATTGGCATGTTCACCACTGATAGGAGGAGGGACAAATAAAAAGGAACACCTATTTCTAGACAGGAGCATTTGGGAGCAAAGTGTGTGTTGTGGAGAGACGTGTTTGGTTGAGTGTCCAAACTTCCCTCTTTATGTGGTTATTACTTCTATACAATCGTGGATAACATAAAACCCAGTGATTTCAAAAGCCCAGACGCATATTATTACAGCAATTCATTTGTTGATGTGAGAAAAATGAGAAGGACATTGCAGTACCACTAAATCTATACCTGGGCACTGCTGATACCAAACAAAAGGAATTCACGGTGGCTAGGTAGGACTATTTTCTAGTGACTGTCTCTGGGGTCTCAAACAGAATCCATTTGTTTCTTTGTTTCAAAGATTCACTTGTATAGGGTACCTGTCCCCGCCCCTTCAGCTTGTAGTTTGTCTGTGTCCTTGGATCACAAGTGAGTCTCCAGTAAGGGAGCACTTAGGTGATCTTGAGTTTTCATCAGTTCTTCTAACCCTGTGTCTTTTGATTGGAGCAGTGAAAGCCTGTACTTTTATTCTGATATTTGATAGCTAGGTTCTTACTGCTCTTTGAAATTTTTTTTTTGTTCTCATTAATATACAATCACATGCAGAACAATATGTTAACTAGTCTAACCCCTTCACCAAGTCCTCGCCAAATCCCAGTTTCAGTCGCTGTCCGTCAGCGTGTCGTAAGATGCTCTAGAATCACTACTTGTCTTCTCTGTGTTGTATAGCCCTCCCAATGACCCTTCACCCTACACATTATTCATGCTAATCCTAATGCCCCCATTCTTTTTCCCCGCCCTTATCAATCCCTTCCCACAAACACTACCCAGTCCCTTTCTCTTTGGTAACACTTAGTCCACTCTCGGGTACTGTGTATATGCTGCTTTTTCTTCCTTCAGTTTTTCTTTGTTATCGTACTCCACACATGAGTTAAATCATTTGGTACATGTATTTCTCCGACTGGCCTATTTGACTGAGCATAATACCCTCTAGCTCCATCCAAGTTATTGCCAATGATAGGATTTGTTTTCTTCTTATGGCTGCTTACTGCACTTTGTAAACTGGATTTTATACTTCTTTTTCGTTTGTAGATTGCTATGTGCTTCAACCATTGCTCTCATGGTTATGAGCAATAGCTTTGTGTTAATCGATATGAACCTATATCTATCTATCTGTCTGTCTATCAATCAATCAATCAATCAATCAATCAATCATCTTTCTGTCTGCCCATCTGTCCTTGTGTACAGAACAGGTAACCACATATCCTATGTCACTTTCCTACATTATGCTTCCGAAAATCCTGCAAGGTAACTAGGCTGTAGGGAGAGCACTGGGTTCACCGAGACACTTGCAGGTCGTGTCGGCCGAGTGTACCTACAAAACCAGGAAATGGTTGTGCAGGGACTTGAACCCGTGTCTCTATCCTCTGTCCTCTTTCATCTCCTTCTCACTTCCTGTCTGTATATAGCCACATTCATTCACTAAGTGCTCCCTGAAGACCACAAGTATCCTTCCTCTGGGCCTGTGGACGACAGAAACGTAAAATTGTTGCTTTGCTCACCACCATGTTTGAAGGACATCTATGTGAACACCACAGATAGGATGGAGGGTCAAATAAAAAGGAACACCAATTTCTAGACAGGAGCAGTTGGGAGCTAAGAGTGTATTGTGGAGTGGCATATTTATTTGAGTGTCCAAACTTCCCTCATTAGGTGGTTATTACTTCACATTCGTGAAGATCATAAAACCCACAGATTTCAAAGGCCCAGATTCTTATTATTTCAGCAACCCAGTTGTTGAGGTGAGAGAAAATGAGAAGGACGTTGCTCCACCACTAAATCTATGGCTGGGCCTTGCTGAAAACAAACAAAAAGAATTCACGGTGGCCAGATAGTGCTATTTTCTACTGACTGTCTCTGGGGGCTCAAACAGAATCCATTTGTTTGATTGTTTGTTTTTCAGTTTCACTCGTGTAGGGTACTTGTCCCCACACCTTCAGCTTGTAGTTTGTCTTTGTCCTTGGATCTCAAGTGAGTCTCCTGTAAGGAAGCACGTAGGTTTCCTGAGTTTTCATCCGTTCTTTTAACCCTGTGTCTTTTGTTTGCAGCACTCAGAGCCTGACCTTTTTTTTCTGATGATTCAGTGCTGTGCCCTTATTGCACTTAAAAAATTTTTTTTGTTATCATTAATCTACAATCACGTGAAGAACATTATGTTTACTATGCTCCCCCTTATCCAAGTCCACCAGCAAAAACCTCTTAAAGTCGCTGTCCATCAGCATAGTTGGATGTTTTAAACCCCTTCAGCATGTACCCCTTCAAAGACACCGATACAGTCGCTGTCAATCATGGAGTAGTAAGATGCTATATAACCTCTACTAGTCTTCTCTGTGTTGTACAGCACTCCCCATGTCCCGCGCGACCCCACGCAATATACATGGTAATCCTAATGCCCCCAATCTTTCTCCCCACACTTATCCCTCCCTTCAGAACCACCCTGTGCAGTCCTTTTCCCTTTGGCAACTTTTAGTCAACTCTCGGGTTCTGTGAGTATCCTGCTGGTTTTTTCCTTCAGTTTCTCTTTGTTGTTATACTCCACACATGAGTGATATCATTTGATATTGTCTTTCTCCGCCTGACCTATTTTTCTGAACATACTACTGTCTAGCTCCATCCACGTCATTGCAAATGGTAGGATTTGTTTTCTTCTTATGGCTGCTTACTGCACTTTGTAAACTGGATTTCAGTCTTCCTATTTGTTTGTAGTTTAGCTATGTGATTTCACCATTCATCTCCTGGTTATGAGCAACAGCTTTGTGTCAATCGATATGTATCTGTATCTATCTATCGCTCTGTCGGTCTGCATATCTATCTATCTTTCTATATATCCTTCTTTCTATCTCTCTATCCTCTCTATTTATCTATCCATCTATCTAGCTTCCTGTCTTCTATCATGTGTATAATCTATCGATCATCTGTCATCTATCTATCTGTCTATCTATGAAACAATCTTCTTTCTGTCTGTCCATCTATCCTTATGTACAGAACAGTTAACTACATCAACTATGTCACTTCCCTACATTATGCTTTCAAAAACATTGCAAGGTCACTAGGCCGTAGGGAGAGCACTGGGCTCACTGAGACAATTGCAGATCGAATCAGCCGCGTGTGCTTACAAAACCAGTAAATGGTGGTGCAGGGACTTGAACCCGTATCTCTGTCCTCTGTCCTCTTAAACCTCCTTCTCGCTTGCTAACTGTATTTAGCCACATTCATTGACTAAGTCCTCACTAAAGACCCCAATTATACTTCCTCTGGGCCTGTTGTAGACAGAAAACTATACTTGGTGCTTTACTCACCACCATGTTTGAGGGACATTGGCATGTTCACCACTGATAGGAGGAGGGACAAATAAAAAGGAACACCTATTTCTAGACAGGAGCATTTGGGAGCAAAGTGTGTGTTGTGGAGAGACGTGTTTGGTTGAGTGTCCAAACTTCCCTCTTTATGTGGTTATTACTTCTTTACAATCGTGGATAACATAAAACCCAGTGATTTCAAAAGCCCAGACGCATATTATTACAGCAATTCATTTGTTGATGTGAGAAAAATGAGAAGGACATTGCAGTACCACTAAATCTATACCTGGGCACTGCTGATACCAAACAAAAGGAATTCACGGTGGCTAGGTAGGACTATTTTCTAGTGACTGTCTCTGGGGTCTCAAACAGAATCCATTTGTTTCTTTGTTTCAAAGATTCACTTGTATAGGGTACCTGTCCCCGCCCCTTCAGCTTGTAGTTTGTCTGTGTCCTTGGATCACAAGTGAGTCTCCAGTAAGGGAGCACTTAGGTGATCTTGAGTTTTCATCAGTTCTTCTAACCCTGTGTCTTTTGATTGGAGCAGTGAAAGCCTGTACTTTTATTCTGATATTTGATAGCTAGGTTCTTACTGCTCTTTGAAATTTTTTTTTTGTTCTCATTAATATACAATCACATGCAGAACAATATGTTAACTAGTCTAACCCCTTCACCAAGTCCTCGCCAAATCCCAGTTTCAGTCGCTGTCCGTCAGCGTGTCGTAAGATGCTCTAGAATCACTACTTGTCTTCTCTGTGTTGTATAGCCCTCCCAATGACCCTTCACCCTACACATTATTCATGCTAATCCTAATGCCCCCATTCTTTTTCCCCGCCCTTATCAATCCCTTCCCACAAACACTACCCAGTCCCTTTCTCTTTGGTAACACTTAGTCCACTCTCGGGTACTGTGTATATGCTGCTTTTGCTTCCTTCAGTTTTTCTTTGTTATCGTACTCCACACATGAGTTAAATCATTTGGTACATGTATTTCTCCGACTGGCCTATTTGACTGAGCATAATACCCTCTAGCTCCATCCAAGTTATTGCCAATGATAGGATTTGTTTTCTTCTTATGGCTGCTTACTGCACTTTGTAAACTGGATTTTATACTTCTTTTTCGTTTGTAGATTGCTATGTGCTTCAACCATTGCTCTCATGGTTATGAGCAATAGCTTTGTGTTAATCGATATGAACCTATATCTATCTATCTGTCTGTCTATCAATCAATCAATCAATCAATCAATCATCTTTCTGTCTGCCCATCTGTCCTTGTGTACAGAACAGGTAACCACATATCCTATGTCACTTTCCTACATTATGCTTCCGAAAATCCTGCAAGGTAACTAGGCTGTAGGGAGAGCACTGGGTTCACCGAGACACTTGCAGGTCGTGTCGGCCGAGTGTACCTACAAAACCAGGAAATGGTTGTGCAGGGACTTGAACCCGTGTCTCTATCCTCTGTCCTCTTTCATCTCCTTCTCACTTCCTGTCTGTATATAGCCACATTCATTCACTAAGTGCTCCCTGAAGACCACAAGTATCCTTCCTCTGGGCCTGTGGACGACAGAAACGTAAAATTGTTGCTTTGCTCACCACCATGTTTGAAGGACATCTATGTGAACACCACAGATAGGATGGAGGGTCAAATAAAAAGGAACACCAATTTCTAGACAGGAGCAGTTGGGAGCTAAGAGTGTATTGTGGAGTGGCATATTTATTTGAGTGTCCAAACTTCCCTCATTAGGTGGTTATTACTTCACATTCGTGAAGATCATAAAACCCACAGATTTCAAAGGCCCAGATTCTTATTATTTCAGCAACCCAGTTGTTGAGGTGAGAGAAAATGAGAAGGACGTTGCTCCACCACTAAATCTATGGCTGGGCCTTGCTGAAAACAAACAAAAAGAATTCACGGTGGCCAGATAGTGCTATTTTCTACTGACTGTCTCTGGGGGCTCAAACAGAATCCATTTGTTTGATTGTTTGTTTTTCAGTTTCACTCGTGTAGGGTACTTGTCCCCACACCTTCAGCTTGTAGTTTGTCTTTGTCCTTGGATCTCAAGTGAGTCTCCTGTAAGGAAGCACGTAGGTTTCCTGAGTTTTCATCCGTTCTTTTAACCCTGTGTCTTTTGTTTGCAGCACTCAGAGCCTGACCTTTTTTTTCTGATGATTCAGTGCTGTGCCCTTATTGCACTTAAAAAATTTTTTTTGTTATCATTAATCTACAATCACGTGAAGAACATTATGTTTACTATGCTCCCCCTTATCCAAGTCCACCAGCAAAAACCTCTTAAAGTCGCTGTCCATCAGCATAGTTGGATGTTTTAAACCCCTTCAGCATGTACCCCTTCAAAGACACCGATACAGTCGCTGTCAATCATGGAGTAGTAAGATGCTATATAACCTCTACTAGTCTTCTCTGTGTTGTACAGCACTCCCCATGTCCCGCGCGACCCCACGCAATATACATGGTAATCCTAATGCCCCCAATCTTTCTCCCCACACTTATCCCTCCCTTCAGAACCACCCTGTGCAGTCCTTTTCCCTTTGGCAACTTTTAGTCAACTCTCGGGTTCTGTGAGTATCCTGCTGTTTTTTTCCTTCAGTTTCTCTTTGTTGTTATACTCCACACATGAGTGATATCATTTGATATTGTCTTTCTCCGCCTGACCTATTTTTCTGAACATACTACTGTCTAGCTCCATCCACGTCATTGCAAATGGTAGGATTTGTTTTCTTCTTATGGCTGCTTACTGCACTTTGTAAACTGGATTTCAGTCTTCCTATTTGTTTGTAGTTTAGCTATGTGATTTCACCATTCATCTCCTGGTTATGAGCAACAGCTTTGTGTCAATCGATATGTATCTGTATCTATCTATCGCTCTGTCTGTCTGCATATCTATCTATCTTTCTATATATCCTTCTTTCTATCTCTCTATCCTCTCTATTTATCTATCCATCTATCTAGCTTCCTGTCTTCTATCATGTGTATAATCTATCGATCATCTGTCATCTATCTATCTGTCTATCTATGAAACAATCTTCTTTCTGTCTGTCCATCTATCCTTATGTACAGAACAGTTAACTACATCAACTATGTCACTTCCCTACATTATGCTTTCAAAAACATTGCAAGGTCACTAGGCCGTAGGGAGAGCACTGGGCTCACTGAGACAATTGCAGATCGAATCAGCCGCGTGTGCTTACAAAACCAGTAAATGGTGGTGCAGGGACTTGAACCCGTATCTCTGTCCTCTGTCCTCTTAAACCTCCTTCTCGCTTGCTAACTGTATTTAGCCACATTCATTGACTAAGTCCTCACTAAAGACCCCAATTATACTTCCTCTGGGCCTGTTGTAGACAGAAAACTATACTTGGTGCTTTACTCACCACCATGTTTGAGGGACATTGGCATGTTCACCACTGATAGGAGGAGGGACAAATAAAAAGGAACACCTATTTCTAGACAGGAGCATTTGGGAGCAAAGTGTGTGTTGTGCAGAGACGTGTTTGGTTGAGTGTCCAAACTTCCCTCTTTATGTGGTTATTACTTCTTTACAATCGTGGATATCATAAAACCCAGTGATTTCAAAAGCCCAGACGCATATTATTACAGCAATTCATTTGTTGATGTGAGAAAAATGAGAAGGACATTGCAGTACCACTAAATCTATACCTGGGCACTGCTGATACCAAACAAAAGGAATTCACGGTGGCTAGGTAGGACTATTTTCTAGTGACTGTCTCTGGGGTCTCAAACAGAATCCATTTGTTTCTTTGTTTCAAAGATTCACTTGTATAGGGTACCTGTCCCCGCCCCTTCAGCTTGTAGTTTGTCTGTGTCCTTGGATCACAAGTGAGTCTCCAGTAAGGGAGCACTTAGGTGATCTTGAGTTTTCATCAGTTCTTCTAACCCTGTGTCTTTTGATTGGAGCAGTGAAAGCCTGTACTTTTATTCTGATATTTGATAGCTAGGTTCTTACTGCTCTTTGAAATTTTTTTTGTTCTCATTAATATACAATCACATGCAGAACAATATGTTAACTAGTCTAACCCCTTCACCAAGTCCTCGCCAAATCCCAGTTTCAGTCGCTGTCCGTCAGCGTGTCGTAAGATGCTCTAGAATCACTACTTGTCTTCTCTGTGTTGTATAGCCCTCCCAATGACCCTTCACCCTACACATTATTCATGCTAATCCTAATGCCCCCATTCTTTTTCCCCGCCCTTATCAATCCCTTCCCACAAACACTACCCAGTCCCTTTCTCTTTGGTAACACTTAGTCCACTCTCGGGTACTGTGTATATGCTGCTTTTTCTTCCTTCAGTTTTTCTTTGTTATCGTACTCCACACATGAGTTAAATCATTTGGTACATGTATTTCTCCGACTGGCCTATTTGACTGAGCATAATACCCTCTAGCTCCATCCAAGTTATTGCCAATGATAGGATTTGTTTTCTTCTTATGGCTGCTTACTGCACTTTGTAAACTGGATTTTATACTTCTTTTTCGTTTGTAGATTGCTATGTGCTTCAACCATTGCTCTCATGGTTATGAGCAATAGCTTTGTGTTAATCGATATGAACCTATATCTATCTATCTGTCTGTCTATCAATCAATCAATCAATCAATCAATCATCTTTCTGTCTGCCCATCTGTCCTTGTGTACAGAACAGGTAACCACATATCCTATGTCACTTTCCTACATTATGCTTCCGAAAATCCTGCAAGGTAACTAGGCTGTAGGGAGAGCACTGGGTTCACCGAGACACTTGCAGGTCGTGTCGGCCGAGTGTACCTACAAAACCAGGAAATGGTTGTGCAGGGACTTGAACCCGTGTCTCTATCCTCTGTCCTCCTTCATCTCCTTCTCACTTCCTGTCTGTATATAGCCACATTCATTCACTAAGTGCTCCCTGAAGACCACAAGTATCCTTCCTCTGGGCCTGTGGACGACAGAAACGTAAAATTGTTGCTTTGCTCACCACCATGTTTGAAGGACATCTATGTGAACACCACTGATAGGATGGAGGGTCAAATAAAAAGGAACACCAATTTCTAGACAGGAGCAGTTGGGAGCTAAGAGTGTATTGTGGAGTGGCATATTTATTTGAGTGTCCAAACTTCCCTCATTAGGTGGTTATTACTTCACATTCGTGAAGATCATAAAACCCACAGATTTCAAAGGCCCAGATTCTTATTATTTCAGCAACCCAGTTGTTGAGGTGAGAGAAAATGAGAAGGACGTTGCTCCACCACTAAATCTATGGCTGGGCCTTGCTGAAAACAAACAAAAAGAATTCACGGTGGCCAGATAGTGCTATTTTCTACTGACTGTCTCTGGGGGCTCAAACAGAATCCATTTGTTTGATTGTTTGTTTTTCAGTTTCACTCGTGTAGGGTACTTGTCCCCACACCTTCAGCTTGTAGTTTGTCTTTGTCCTTGGATCTCAAGTGAGTCTCCTGAAAGGAAGCACGTAGGTTTCCTGAGTTTTCATCCGTTCTTTTAACCCTGTGTCTTTTGTTTGCAGCACTCAGAGCCTGACCTTTTTTTTCTGATGATTCAGTGCTGTGCCCTTATTGCACTTAAAAAATTTTTTTTGTTATCATTAATCTACAATCACGTGAAGAACATTATGTTTACTATGCTCCCCCTTATCCAAGTCCACCAGCAAAAACCTCTTAAAGTCGCTGTCCATCAGCATAGTTGGATGTTTTAAACCCCTTCAGCATGTACCCCTTCAAAGACACCGATACAGTCGCTGTCAATCATGGAGTAGTAAGATGCTATATAACCTCTACTAGTCTTCTCTGTGTTGTACAGCACTCCCCATGTCCCGCGCGACCCCACGCAATATACATGGTAATCCTAATGCCCCCAATCTTTCTCCCCACACTTATCCCTCCCTTCAGAACCACCCTGTGCAGTCCTTTTCCCTTTGGCAACTTTTAGTCAACTCTCGGGTTCTGTGAGTATCCTGCTGTTTTTTTCCTTCAGTTTCTCTTTGTTGTTATACTCCACACATGAGTGATATCATTTGATATTGTCTTTCTCCGCCTGACCTATTTTTCTGAACATACTACTGTCTAGCTCCATCCACGTCATTGCAAATGGTAGGATTTGTTTTCTTCTTATGGCTGCTTACTGCACTTTGTAAACTGGATTTCAGTCTTCCTATTTGTTTGTAGTTTAGCTATGTGATTTCACCATTCATCTCCTGGTTATGAGCAACAGCTTTGTGTCAATCGATATGTATCTGTATCTATCTATCGCTCTGTCTGTCTGCATATCTATCTATCTTTCTATATATCCTTCTTTCTATCTCTCTATCCTCTCTATTTATCTATCCATCTATCTAGCTTCCTGTCTTCTATCATGTGTATAATCTATCGATCATCTGTCATCTATCTATCTGTCTATCTATGAAACAATCTTCTTTCTGTCTGTCCATCTATCCTTATGTACAGAACAGTTAACTACATCAACTATGTCACTTCCCTACATTATGCTTTCAAAAACATTGCAAGGTCACTAGGCCGTAGGGAGAGCACTGGGCTCACTGAGACAATTGCAGATCGAATCAGCCGCGTGTGCTTACAAAACCAGTAAATGGTGGTGCAGGGACTTGAACCCGTATCTCTGTCCTCTGTCCTCTTAAACCTCCTTCTCGCTTGCTAACTGTATTTAGCCACATTCATTGACTAAGTCCTCACTGAAGACCCCAATTATACTTCCTCTGGGCCTGTTGTAGACAGAAAAGTATACTTGGTGCTTTACTCACCACCATGTTTGAGGGACATTGGCATGTTCACCACTGATAGGAGGAGGGACAAATAAAAAGGAACACCTATTTCTAGACAGGAGCATTTGGGAGCAAAGTGTGTGTTGTGGAGAGACGTGTTTGGTTGAGTGTCCAAACTTCCCTCTTTATGTGGTTATTACTTCTTTACAATCGTGGATATCATAAAACCCAGTGATTTCAAAAGCCCAGACGCATATTATTACAGCAATTCATTTGTTGATGTGAGAAAAATGAGAAGGACATTGCAGTACCACTAAATCTATACCTGGGCACTGCTGATACCAAACAAAAGGAATTCACGGTGGCTAGGTAGGACTATTTTCTAGTGACTGTCCCTGGGGTCTCAAACAGAATCCATTTGTTTCTTTGTTTCAAAGATTCACTTGTATAGGGTACCTGTCCCCGCCCCTTCAGCTTGTAGTTTGTCTGTGTCCTTGGATCACAAGTGAGTCTCCAGTAAGGGAGCACTTAGGTGATCTTGAGTTTTCATCAGTTCTTCTAACCCTGTGTCTTTTGATTGGAGCAGTGAAAGCCTGTACTTTTATTCTGATATTTGATAGCTAGGTTCTTACTGCTCTTTGAAATTTTTTTTGTTCTCATTAATATACAATCACATGCAGAACAATATGTTAACTAGTCTAACCCCTTCACCAAGTCCTCGCCAAATCCCAGTTTCAGTCGCTGTCCGTCAGCGTGTCGTAAGATGCTCTAGAATCACTACTTGTCTTCTCTGTGTTGTATAGCCCTCCCAATGACCCTTCACCCTACACATTATTCATGCTAATCCTAATGCCCCCATTCTTTTTCCCCGCCCTTATCAATCCCTTCCCACAAACACTACCCAGTCCCTTTCTCTTTGGTAACACTTAGTCCACTCTCGGGTACTGTGTATATGCTGCTTTTTCTTCCTTCAGTTTTTCTTTGTTATCGTACTCCACACATGAGTTAAATCATTTGGTACATGTATTTCTCCGACTGGCCTATTTGACTGAGCATAATACCCTCTGGCTCCATCCAAGTTATTGCCAATGATAGGATTTGTTTTCTTCTTATGGCTGCTTACTGCACTTTGTAAACTGGATTTTATACTTCTTTTTCGTTTGTAGATTGCTATGTGCTTCAACCATTGCTCTCATGGTTATGAGCAATAGCTTTGTGTTAATCGATATGAACCTATATCTATCTATCTGTCTGTCTATCAATCAATCAATCAATCAATCATCTTTCTGTCTGCCCATCTGTCCTTGTGTACAGAACAGGTAACCACATATCCTATGTCACTTTCCTACATTATGCTTCCGAAAATCCTGCAAGGTAACTAGGCTGTAGGGAGAGCACTGGGTTCACCGAGACACTTGCAGGTCGTGTCGGCCGAGTGTACCTACAAAACCAGGAAATGGTTGTGCAGGGACTTGAACCCGTGTCTCTATCCTCTGTCCTCTTTCATCTCCTTCTCACTTCCTGTCTGTATATAGCCACATTCATTCACTAAGTGCTCCCTGAAGACCACAAGTATCCTTCCTCTGGGCCTGTGGACGACAGAAACGTAAAATTGTTGCTTTGCTCACCACCATGTTTGAAGGACATCTATGTGAACACCACTGATAGGATGGAGGGTCAAATAAAAAGGAACACCAATTTCTAGACAGGAGCAGTTGGGAGCTAAGAGTGTATTGTGGAGTGGCATATTTATTTGAGTGTCCAAACTTCCCTCATTAGGTGGTTATTACTTCACATTCGTGAAGATCATAAAACCCACAGATTTCAAAGGCCCAGATTCTTATTATTTCAGCAACCCAGTTGTTGAGGTGAGAGAAAATGAGAAGGACGTTGCTCCACCACTAAATCTATGGCTGGGCCTTGCTGAAAACAAACAAAAAGAATTCACGTTGGCCAGATAGTGCTATTTTCTACTGACTGTCTCTGGGGGCTCAAACAGAATCCATTTGTTTGATTGTTTGTTTTTCAGTTTCACTCGTGTAGGGTACTTGTCCCCACACCTTCAGCTTGTAGTTTGTCTTTGTCCTTGGATCTCAAGTGAGTCTCCTGTAAGGAAGCACGTAGGTTTCCTGAGTTTTCATCCGTTCTTTTAACCCTGTGTCTTTTGTTTGCAGCACTCAGAGCCTGACCTTTTTTTTCTGATGATTCAGTGCTGTGCCCTTATTGCACTTAAAAAATTTTTTTTGTTATCATTAATCTACAATCACGTGAAGAACATTATGTTTACTATGCTCCCCCTTATCCAAGTCCACCAGCAAAAACCTCTTAAAGTCGCTGTCCATCAGCATAGTTGGATGTTTTAAACCCCTTCAGCATGTACCCCTTCAAAGACACCGATACAGTCGCTGTCAATCATGGAGTAGTAAGATGCTATATAACCTCTACTAGTCTTCTCTGTGTTGTACAGCACTCCCCATGTCCCGCGCGACCCCACGCAATATACATGGTAATCCTAATGCCCCCAATCTTTCTCCCCACACTTATCCCTCCCTTCAGAACCACCCTGTGCAGTCCTTTTCCCTTTGGCAACTTTTAGTCAACTCTCGGGTTCTGTGAGTATCCTGCTGTTTTTTTCCTTCAGTTTCTCTTTGTTGTTATACTCCACACATGAGTGATATCATTTGATATTGTCTTTCTCCGCCTGACCTATTTTTCTGAACATACTACTGTCTAGCTCCATCCACGTCATTGCAAATGGTAGGATTTGTTTTCTTCTTATGGCTGCTTACTGCACTTTGTAAACTGGATTTCAGTCTTCCTATTTGTTTGTAGTTTAGCTATGTGATTTCACCATTCATCTCCTGGTTATGAGCAACAGCTTTGTGTCAATCGATATGTATCTGTATCTATCTATCGCTCTGTCTGTCTGCATATCTATCTATCTTTCTATATATCCTTCTTTCTATCTCTCTATCCTCTCTATTTATCTATCCATCTATCTAGCTTCCTGCCTTCTATCATGTGTATAATCTATCGATCATCTGTCATCTATCTATCTGTCTATCTATGAAACAATCTTCTTTCTGTCTGTCCATCTATCCTTATGTACAGAACAGTTAACTACATCAACTATGTCACTTCCCTACATTATGCTTTCAAAAACATTGCAAGGTCACTAGGCCGTAGGGAGAGCACTGGGCTCACTGAGACAATTGCAGATCGAATCAGCCGCATGTGCTTACAAAACCAGTAAATGGTGGTGCAGGGACTTGAACCCGTATCTCTGTCCTCTGTCCTCTTAAACCTCCTTCTCGCTTGCTAACTGTATTTAGCCACATTCATTGACTAAGTCCTCACTGAAGACCCCAATTATACTTCCTCTGGGCCTGTTGTAGACAGAAAAGTATACTTGGTGCTTTACTCACCACCATGTTTGAGGGACATTGGCATGTTCACCACTGATAGGAGGAGGGACAAATAAAAAGGAACACCTATTTCTAGACAGGAGCATTTGGGAGCAAAGTGTGTGTTGTGGAGAGACGTGTTTGGTTGAGTGTCCAAACTTCCCTCTTTATGTGTTTATTACTTCTTTACAATCGTGGATATCATAAAACCCAGTGATTTCAAAAGCCCAGACGCATATTATTACAGCAATTCATTTGTTGATGTGAGAAAAATGAGAAGGACATTGCAGTACCACTAAATCTATACCTGGGCACTGCTGATACCAAACAAAAGGAATTCACGGTGGCTAGGTAGGACTATTTTCTAGTGACTGTCTCTGGGGTCTCAAACAGAATCCATTTGTTTCTTTGTTTCAAAGATTCACTTGTATAGGGTACCTGTCCCCGCCCCTTCAGCTTGTAGTTTGTCTGTGTCCTTGGATCACAAGTGAGTCTCCAGTAAGGGGGCACTTAGGTGATCTTGAGTTTTCATCAGTTCTTCTAACCCTGTGTCTTTTGATTGGAGCAGTGAAAGCCTGTACTTTTATTCTGATATTTGATAGCTAGGTTCTTACTGCTCTTTGAAATTTTTTTTGTTCTCATTAATATACAATCACATGCAGAACAATATGTTAACTAGTCTAACCCCTTCATCAAGTCCTCGCCAAATCCCAGTTTCAGTCGCTGTCCGTCAGCGTGTCGTAAGATGCTCTAGAATCACTACTTGTCTTCTCTGTGTTGTATAGCCCTCCCAATGACCCTTCACCCTACACATTATTCATGCTAATCCTAATGCCCCCATTCTTTTTCCCCGCCCTTATCAATCCCTTCCCACAAACACTACCCAGTCCCTTTCTCTTTGGTAACACTTAGTCCACTCTCGGGTACTGTGTATATGCTGCTTTTGCTTCCTTCAGTTTTTCTTTGTTATCGTACTCCACACATGAGTTAAATCATTTGGTACATGTATTTCTCCGACTGGCCTATTTGATTGAGCATAATACCCTCTAGCTCCATCCAAGTTATTGCCAATGATAGGATTTGTTTTCTTCTTATGGCTGCTTACTGCACTTTGTAAACTGGATTTTATACTTCTTTTTCGTTTGTAGATTGCTATGTGCTTCAACCATTGCTCTCATGGTTATGAGCAATAGCTTTGTGTTAATCGATATGAACCTATATCTATCTATCTGTCTGTCTATCAATCAATCAATCAATCAATCAATCAATCATCTTTCTGTCTGCCCATCTGTCCTTGTGTACAGAACAGGTAACCACATATCCTATGTCACTTTCCTACATTATGCTTCCGAAAATCCTGCAAGGTAACTAGGCTGTAGGGAGAGCACTGGGTTCACCGAGACACTTGCAGGTCGTGTCGGCCGAGTGTACCTACAAAACCAGGAAATGGTTGTGCAGGGACTTGAACCCGTGTCTCTATCCTCTGTCCTCTTTCATCTCCTTCTCACTTCCTGTCTGTATATAGCCACATTCATTCACTAAGTGCTCCCTGAAGACCACAAGTATCCTTCCTCTGGGCCTGTGGACGACAGAAACGTAAAATTGTTGCTTTGCTCACCACCATGTTTGAAGGACATCTATGTGAACACCACTGATAGGATGGAGGGTCAAATAAAAAGGAACACCAATTTCTAGACAGGAGCAGTTGGGAGCTAAGAGTGTATTGTGGAGTGGCATATTTATTTGAGTGTCCAAACTTCCCTCATTAGGTGGTTATTACTTCACATTCGTGAAGATCATAAAACCCACAGATTTCAAAGGCCCAGATTCTTATTATTTCAGCAACCCAGGTGTTGAGGTGAGAGAAAATGAGAAGGACGTTGCTCCACCACTAAATCTATGGCTGGGCCTTGCTGAAAACAAACAAAAAGAATTCACGGTGGCCAGATAGTGCTATTTTCTACTGACTGTCTCTGGGGGCTCAAACAGAATCCATTTGTTTGATTGTTTGTTTTTCAGTTTCACTCGTGTAGGGTACTTGTCCCCACACCTTCAGCTTGTAGTTTGTCTTTGTCCTTGGATCTCAAGTGAGTCTCCTGTAAGGAAGCACGTAGGTTTCCTGAGTTTTCATCCGTTCTTTTAACCCTGTGTCTTTTGTTTGCAGCACTCAGAGCCTGACCTTTTTTTTCTGATGATTCAGTGCTGTGCCCTTATTGCACTTAAAAAATTTTTTTTGTTATCATTAATCTACAATCACGTGAAGAACATTATGTTTACTATGCTCCCCCTTATCCAAGTCCACCAGCAAAAACCTCTTAAAGTCGCTGTCCATCAGCATAGTTGGATGTTTTAAACCCCTTCAGCATGTACCCCTTCAAAGACACCGATACAGTCGCTGTCAATCATGGAGTAGTAAGATGCTATATAACCTCTACTAGTCTTCTCTGTGTTGTACAGCACTCCCCATGTCCCGCGCGACACCACGCAATATACATGGTAATCCTAATGCCCCCAATCTTTCTCCCCACACTTATCCCTCCCTTCAGAACCACCCTGTGCAGTCCTTTTCCCTTTGGCAACTTTTAGTCAACTCTCGGGTTCTGTGAGTATCCTGCTGTTTTTTTCCTTCAGTTTCTCTTTGTTGTTATACTCCACACATGAGTGATATCATTTGATATTGTCTTTCTCCGCCTGACCTATTTTTCTGAACATACTACTGTCTAGCTCCATCCACGTCATTGCAAATGGTAGGATTTGTTTTCTTCTTATGGCTGCTTACTGCACTTTGTAAACTGGATTTCAGTCTTCCTATTTGTTTGTAGTTTAGCTATGTGATTTCACCATTCATCTCCTGGTTATGAGCAACAGCTTTGTGTCAATCGATATGTATCTGTATCTATCTATCGCTCTGTCGGTCTGCATATCTATCTATCTTTCTATATATCCTTCTTTCTATCTCTCTATCCTCTCTATTTATCTATCCATCTATCTAGCTTCCTGTCTTCTATCATGTGTATAATCTATCGATCATCTGTCATCTATCTATCTGTCTATCTATGAAACAATCTTCTTTCTGTCTGTCCATCTATCCTTATGTACAGAACAGTTAACTACATCAACTATGTCACTTCCCTACATTATGCTTTCAAAAACATTGCAAGGTCACTAGGCCGTAGGGAGAGCACTGGGCTCACTGAGACAATTGCAGATCGAATCAGCCGCGTGTGCTTACAAAACCAGTAAATGGTGGTGCAGGGACTTGAACCCGTATCTCTGTCCTCTGTCCTCTTAAACCTCCTTCTCGCTTGCTAACTGTATTTAGCCACATTCATTGACTAAGTCCTCACTAAAGACCCCAATTATACTTCCTCTGGGCCTGTTGTAGACAGAAAAGTATACTTGGTGCTTTACTCACCACCATGTTTGAGGGACATTGGCATGTTCACCACTGATAGGAGGAGGGACAAATAAAAAGGAACACCTATTTCTAGACAGGAGCATTTGGGAGCAAAGTGTGTGTTGTGGAGAGACGTGTTTGGTTGAGTGTCCAAACTTCCCTCTTTATGTGGTTATTACTTCTATACAATCGTGGATAACATAAAACCCAGTGATTTCAAAAGCCCAGACGCATATTATTACAGCAATTCATTTGTTGATGTGAGAAAAATGAGAAGGACATTGCAGTACCACTAAATCTATACCTGGGCACTGCTGATACCAAACAAAAGGAATTCACGGTGGCTAGGTAGGACTATTTTCTAGTGACTGTCTCTGGGGTCTCAAACAGAATCCATTTGTTTCTTTGTTTCAAAGATTCACTTGTATAGGGTACCTGTCCCCGCCCCTTCAGCTTGTAGTTTGTCTGTGTCCTTGGATCACAAGTGAGTCTCCAGTAAGGGAGCACTTAGGTGATCTTGAGTTTTCATCAGTTCTTCTAACCCTGTGTCTTTTGATTGGAGCAGTGAAAGCCTGTACTTTTATTCTGATATTTGATAGCTAGGTTCTTACTGCTCTTTGAAATTTTTTTTTTGTTCTCATTAATATACAATCACATGCAGAACAATATGTTAACTAGTCTAACCCCTTCACCAAGTCCTCGCCAAATCCCAGTTTCAGTCGCTGTCCGTCAGCGTGTCGTAAGATGCTCTAGAATCACTACTTGTCTTCTCTGTGTTGTATAGCCCTCCCAATGACCCTTCACCCTACACATTATTCATGCTAATCCTAATGCCCCCATTCTTTTTCCCCGCCCTTATCAATCCCTTCCCACAAACACTACCCAGTCCCTTTCTCTTTGGTAACACTTAGTCCACTCTCGGGTACTGTGTATATGCTGCTTTTTCTTCCTTCAGTTTTTCTTTGTTATCGTACTCCACACATGAGTTAAATCATTTGGTACATGTATTTCTCCGACTGGCCTATTTGACTGAGCATAATACCCTCTAGCTCCATCCAAGTTATTGCCAATGATAGGATTTGTTTTCTTCTTATGGCTGCTTACTGCACTTTGTAAACTGGATTTTATACTTCTTTTTCGTTTGTAGATTGCTATGTGCTTCAACCATTGCTCTCATGGTTATGAGCAATAGCTTTGTGTTAATCGATATGAACCTATATCTATCTATCTGTCTGTCTATCAATCAATCAATCAATCAATCAATCAATCAATCATCTTTCTGTCTGCCCATCTGTCCTTGTGTACAGAACAGGTAACCACATATCCTATGTCACTTTCCTACATTATGCTTCCGAAAATCCTGCAAGGTAACTAGGCTGTAGGGAGAGCACTGGGTTCACCGAGACACTTGCAGGTCGTGTCGGCCGAGTGTACCTACAAAACCAGGAAATGGTTGTGCAGGGACTTGAACCCGTGTCTCTATCCTCTGTCCTCTTTCATCTCCTTCTCACTTCCTGTCTGTATATAGCCACATTCATTCACTAAGTGCTCCCTGAAGACCACAAGTATCCTTCCTCTGGGCCTGTGGACGACAGAAACGTAAAATTGTTGCTTTGCTCACCACCATGTTTGAAGGACATCTATGTGAACACCACTGATAGGATGGAGGGTCAAATAAAAAGGAACACCAATTTCTAGACAGGAGCAGTTGGGAGCTAAGAGTGTATTGTGGAGTGGCATATTTATTTGAGTGTCCAAACTTCCCTCATTAGGTGGTTATTACTTCACATTCGTGAAGATCATAAAACCCACAGATTTCAAAGGCCCAGATTCTTATTATTTCAGCAACCCAGTTGTTGAGGTGAGAGAAAATGAGAAGGACGTTGCTCCACCACTAAATCTATGGCTGGGCCTTGCTGAAAACAAACAAAAAGAATTCACGGTGGCCAGATAGTGCTATTTTCTACTGACTGTCTCTGGGGGCTCAAACAGAATCCATTTGTTTGATTGTTTGTTTTTCAGTTTCACTCGTGTAGGGTACTTGTCCCCACACCTTCAGCTTGTAGTTTGTCTTTGTCCTTGGATCTCAAGTGAGTCTCCTGTAAGGAAGCACGTAGGTTTCCTGAGTTTTCATCCGTTCTTTTAACCCTGTGTCTTTTGTTTGCAGCACTCAGAGCCTGACCTTTTTTTTCTGATGATTCAGTGCTGTGCCCTTATTGCACTTAAAAAATTTTTTTTGTTATCATTAATCTACAATCACGTGAAGAACATTATGTTTACTATGCTCCCCCTTATCCAAGTCCACCAGCAAAAACCTCTTAAAGTCGCTGTCCATCAGCATAGTTGGATGTTTTAAACCCCTTCAGCATGTACCCCTTCAAAGACACCGATACAGTCGCTGTCAATCATGGAGTAGTAAGATGCTATATAACCTCTACTAGTCTTCTCTGTGTTGTACAGCACTCCCCATGTCCCGCGCGACCCCACGCAATATACATGGTAATCCTAATGCCCCCAATCTTTCTCCCCACACTTATCCCTCCCTTCAGAACCACCCTGTGCAGTCCTTTTCCCTTTGGCAACTTTTAGTCAACTCTCGGGTTCTGTGAGTATCCTGCTGGTTTTTTCCTTCAGTTTCTCTTTGTTGTTATACTCCACACATGAGTGATATCATTTGATATTGTCTTTCTCCGCCTGACCTATTTTTCTGAACATACTACTGTCTAGCTCCATCCACGTCATTGCAAATGGTAGGATTTGTTTTCTTCTTATGGCTGCTTACTGCACTTTGTAAACTGGATTTCAGTCTTCCTATTTGTTTGTAGTTTAGCTATGTGATTTCACCATTCATCTCCTGGTTATGAGCAACAGCTTTGTGTCAATCGATATGTATCTGTATCTATCTATCGCTCTGTCTGTCTGCATATCTATCTATCTTTCTATATATCCTTCTTTCTATCTCTCTATCCTCTCTATTTATCTATCCATCTATCTAGCTTCCTGTCTTCTATCATGTGTATAATCTATCGATCATCTGTCATCTATCTATCTGTCTATCTATGAAACAATCTTCTTTCTGTCTGTCCATCTATCCTTATGTACAGAACAGTTAACTACATCAACTATGTCACTTCCCTACATTATGCTTTCAAAAACATTGCAAGGTCACTAGGCCGTAGGGAGAGCACTGGGCTCACTGAGACAATTGCAGATCGAATCAGCCGCGTGTGCTTACAAAACCAGTAAATGGTGGTGCAGGGACTTGAACCCGTATCTCTGTCCTCTGTCCTCTTAAACCTCCTTCTCGCTTGCTAACTGTATTTAGCCACATTCATTGACTAAGTCCTCACTAAAGACCCCAATTATACTTCCTCTGGGCCTGTTGTAGACAGAAAACTATACTTGGTGCTTTACTCACCACCATGTTTGAGGGACATTGGCATGTTCACCACTGATAGGAGGAGGGACAAATAAAAAGGAACACCTATTTCTAGACAGGAGCATTTGGGAGCAAAGTGTGTGTTGTGGAGAGACGTGTTTGGTTGAGTGTCCACACTTCCCTCTTTATGTGGTTATTACTTCTTTACAATCGTGGATAACATAAAACCCAGTGATTTCAAAAGCCCAGACGCATATTATTACAGCAATTCATTTGTTGATGTGAGAAAAATGAGAAGGACATTGCAGTACCACTAAATCTATACCTGGGCACTGCTGATACCAAACAAAAGGAATTCACGGTGGCTAGGTAGGACTATTTTCTAGTGACTGTCTCTGGGGTCTCAAACAGAATCCATTTGTTTCTTTGTTTCAAAGATTCACTTGTATAGGGTACCTGTCCCCGCCCCTTCAGCTTGTAGTTTGTCTGTGTCCTTGGATCACAAGTGAGTCTCCAGTAAGGGAGCACTTAGGTGATCTTGAGTTTTCATCAGTTCTTCTAACCCTGTGTCTTTTGATTGGAGCAGTGAAAGCCTGTACTTTTATTCTGATATTTGATAGCTAGGTTCTTACTGCTCTTTGAAATTTTTTTTTTGTTCTCATTAATATACAATCACATGCAGAACAATATGTTAACTAGTCTAACCCCTTCACCAAGTCCTCGCCAAATCCCAGTTTCAGTCGCTGTCCGTCAGCGTGTCGTAAGATGCTCTAGAATCACTACTTGTCTTCTCTGTGTTGTATAGCCCTCCCAATGACCCTTCACCCTACACATTATTCATGCTAATCCTAATGCCCCCATTCTTTTTCCCCGCCCTTATCAATCCCTTCCCACAAACACTACCCAGTCCCTTTCTCTTTGGTAACACTTAGTCCACTCTCGGGTACTGTGTATATGCTGCTTTTGCTTCCTTCAGTTTTTCTTTGTTATCGTACTCCACACATGAGTTAAATCATTTGGTACATGTATTTCTCCGACTGGCCTATTTGACTGAGCATAATACCCTCTAGCTCCATCCAAGTTATTGCCAATGATAGGATTTGTTTTCTTCTTATGGCTGCTTACTGCACTTTGTAAACTGGATTTTATACTTCTTTTTCGTTTGTAGATTGCTATGTGCTTCAACCATTGCTCTCATGGTTATGAGCAATAGCTTTGTGTTAATCGATATGAACCTATATCTATCTATCTGTCTGTCTATCAATCAATCAATCAATCAATCAATCATCTTTCTGTCTGCCCATCTGTCCTTGTGTACAGAACAGGTAACCACATATCCTATGTCACTTTCCTACATTATGCTTCCGAAAATCCTGCAAGGTAACTAGGCTGTAGGGAGAGCACTGGGTTCACCGAGACACTTGCAGGTCGTGTCGGCCGAGTGTACCTACAAAACCAGGAAATGGTTGTGCAGGGACTTGAACCCGTGTCTCTATCCTCTGTCCTCTTTCATCTCCTTCTCACTTCCTGTCTGTATATAGCCACATTCATTCACTAAGTGCTCCCTGAAGACCACAAGTATCCTTCCTCTGGGCCTGTGGACGACAGAAACGTAAAATTGTTGCTTTGCTCACCACCATGTTTGAAGGACATCTATGTGAACACCACAGATAGGATGGAGGGTCAAATAAAAAGGAACACCAATTTCTAGACAGGAGCAGTTGGGAGCTAAGAGTGTATTGTGGAGTGGCATATTTATTTGAGTGTCCAAACTTCCCTCATTAGGTGGTTATTACTTCACATTCGTGAAGATCATAAAACCCACAGATTTCAAAGGCCCAGATTCTTATTATTTCAGCAACCCAGTTGTTGAGGTGAGAGAAAATGAGAAGGACGTTGCTCCACCACTAAATCTATGGCTGGGCCTTGCTGAAAACAAACAAAAAGAATTCACGGTGGCCAGATAGTGCTATTTTCTACTGACTGTCTCTGGGGGCTCAAACAGAATCCATTTGTTTGATTGTTTGTTTTTCAGTTTCACTCGTGTAGGGTACTTGTCCCCACACCTTCAGCTTGTAGTTTGTCTTTGTCCTTGGATCTCAAGTGAGTCTCCTGTAAGGAAGCACGTAGGTTTCCTGAGTTTTCATCCGTTCTTTTAACCCTGTGTCTTTTGTTTGCAGCACTCAGAGCCTGACCTTTTTTTTCTGATGATTCAGTGCTGTGCCCTTATTGCACTTAAAAAATTTTTTTTGTTATCATTAATCTACAATCACGTGAAGAACATTATGTTTACTATGCTCCCCCTTATCCAAGTCCACCAGCAAAAACCTCTTAAAGTCGCTGTCCATCAGCATAGTTGGATGTTTTAAACCCCTTCAGCATGTACCCCTTCAAAGACACCGATACAGTCGCTGTCAATCATGGAGTAGTAAGATGCTATATAACCTCTACTAGTCTTCTCTGTGTTGTACAGCACTCCCCATGTCCCGCGCGACCCCACGCAATATACATGGTAATCCTAATGCCCCCAATCTTTCTCCCCACACTTATCCCTCCCTTCAGAACCACCCTGTGCAGTCCTTTTCCCTTTGGCAACTTTTAGTCAACTCTCGGGTTCTGTGAGTATCCTGCTGTTTTTTTCCTTCAGTTTCTCTTTGTTGTTATACTCCACACATGAGTGATATCATTTGATATTGTCTTTCTCCGCCTGACCTATTTTTCTGAACATACTACTGTCTAGCTCCATCCACGTCATTGCAAATGGTAGGATTTGTTTTCTTCTTATGGCTGCTTACTGCACTTTGTAAACTGGATTTCAGTCTTCCTATTTGTTTGTAGTTTAGCTATGTGATTTCACCATTCATCTCCTGGTTATGAGCAACAGCTTTGTGTCAATCGATATGTATCTGTATCTATCTATCGCTCTGTCTGTCTGCATATCTATCTATCTTTCTATATATCCTTCTTTCTATCTCTCTATCCTCTCTATTTATCTATCCATCTATCTAGCTTCCTGTCTTCTATCATGTGTATAATCTATCGATCATCTGTCATCTATCTATCTGTCTATCTATGAAACAATCTTCTTTCTGTCTGTCCATCTATCCTTATGTACAGAACAGTTAACTACATCAACTATGTCACTTCCCTACATTATGCTTTCAAAAACATTGCAAGGTCACTAGGCCGTAGGGAGAGCACTGGGCTCACTGAGACAATTGCAGATCGAATCAGCCGCGTGTGCTTACAAAACCAGTAAATGGTGGTGCAGGGACTTGAACCCGTATCTCTGTCCTCTGTCCTCTTAAACCTCCTTCTCGCTTGCTAACTGTATTTAGCCACATTCATTGACTAAGTCCTCACTAAAGACCCCAATTATACTTCCTCTGGGCCTGTTGTAGACAGAAAACTATACTTGGTGCTTTACTCACCACCATGTTTGAGGGACATTGGCATGTTCACCACTGATAGGAGGAGGGACAAATAAAAAGGAACACCTATTTCTAGACAGGAGCATTTGGGAGCAAAGTGTGTGTTGTGCAGAGACGTGTTTGGTTGAGTGTCCAAACTTCCCTCTTTATGTGGTTATTACTTCTTTACAATCGTGGATATCATAAAACCCAGTGATTTCAAAAGCCCAGACGCATATTATTACAGCAATTCATTTGTTGATGTGAGAAAAATGAGAAGGACATTGCAGTACCACTAAATCTATACCTGGGCACTGCTGATACCAAACAAAAGGAATTCACGGTGGCTAGGTAGGACTATTTTCTAGTGACTGTCTCTGGGGTCTCAAACAGAATCCATTTGTTTCTTTGTTTCAAAGATTCACTTGTATAGGGTACCTGTCCCCGCCCCTTCAGCTTGTAGTTTGTCTGTGTCCTTGGATCACAAGTGAGTCTCCAGTAAGGGAGCACTTAGGTGATCTTGAGTTTTCATCAGTTCTTCTAACCCTGTGTCTTTTGATTGGAGCAGTGAAAGCCTGTACTTTTATTCTGATATTTGATAGCTAGGTTCTTACTGCTCTTTGAAATTTTTTTTGTTCTCATTAATATACAATCACATGCAGAACAATATGTTAACTAGTCTAACCCCTTCACCAAGTCCTCGCCAAATCCCAGTTTCAGTCGCTGTCCGTCAGCGTGTCGTAAGATGCTCTAGAATCACTACTTGTCTTCTCTGTGTTGTATAGCCCTCCCAATGACCCTTCACCCTACACATTATTCATGCTAATCCTAATGCCCCCATTCTTTTTCCCCGCCCTTATCAATCCCTTCCCACAAACACTACCCAGTCCCTTTCTCTTTGGTAACACTTAGTCCACTCTCGGGTACTGTGTATATGCTGCTTTTTCTTCCTTCAGTTTTTCTTTGTTATCGTACTCCACACATGAGTTAAATCATTTGGTACATGTATTTCTCCGACTGGCCTATTTGACTGAGCATAATACCCTCTAGCTCCATCCAAGTTATTGCCAATGATAGGATTTGTTTTCTTCTTATGGCTGCTTACTGCACTTTGTAAACTGGATTTTATACTTCTTTTTCGTTTGTAGATTGCTATGTGCTTCAACCATTGCTCTCATGGTTATGAGCAATAGCTTTGTGTTAATCGATATGAACCTATATCTATCTATCTGTCTGTCTATCAATCAATCAATCAATCAATCAATCATCTTTCTGTCTGCCCATCTGTCCTTGTGTACAGAACAGGTAACCACATATCCTATGTCACTTTCCTACATTATGCTTCCGAAAATCCTGCAAGGTAACTAGGCTGTAGGGAGAGCACTGGGTTCACCGAGACACTTGCAGGTCGTGTCGGCCGAGTGTACCTACAAAACCAGGAAATGGTTGTGCAGGGACTTGAACCCGTGTCTCTATCCTCTGTCCTCCTTCATCTCCTTCTCACTTCCTGTCTGTATATAGCCACATTCATTCACTAAGTGCTCCCTGAAGACCACAAGTATCCTTCCTCTGGGCCTGTGGACGACAGAAACGTAAAATTGTTGCTTTGCTCACCACCATGTTTGAAGGACATCTATGTGAACACCACTGATAGGATGGAGGGTCAAATAAAAAGGAACACCAATTTCTAGACAGGAGCAGTTGGGAGCTAAGAGTGTATTGTGGAGTGGCATATTTATTTGAGTGTCCAAACTTCCCTCATTAGGTGGTTATTACTTCACATTCGTGAAGATCATAAAACCCACAGATTTCAAAGGCCCAGATTCTTATTATTTCAGCAACCCAGTTGTTGAGGTGAGAGAAAATGAGAAGGACGTTGCTCCACCACTAAATCTATGGCTGGGCCTTGCTGAAAACAAACAAAAAGAATTCACGGTGGCCAGATAGTGCTATTTTCTACTGACTGTCTCTGGGGGCTCAAACAGAATCCATTTGTTTGATTGTTTGTTTTTCAGTTTCACTCGTGTAGGGTACTTGTCCCCACACCTTCAGCTTGTAGTTTGTCTTTGTCCTTGGATCTCAAGTGAGTCTCCTGTAAGGAAGCACGTAGGTTTCCTGAGTTTTCATCCGTTCTTTTAACCCTGTGTCTTTTGTTTGCAGCACTCAGAGCCTGACCTTTTTTTTCTGATGATTCAGTGCTGTGCCCTTATTGCACTTAAAAAATTTTTTTTGTTATCATCAATCTACAATCACGTGAAGAACATTATGTTTACTATGCTCCCCCTTATCCAAGTCCACCAGCAAAAACCTCTTAAAGTCGCTGTCCATCAGCATAGTTGGATGTTTTAAACCCCTTCAGCATGTACCCCTTCAAAGACACCGATACAGTCGCTGTCAATCATGGAGTAGTAAGATGCTATATAACCTCTACTAGTCTTCTCTGTGTTGTACAGCACTCCCCATGTCCCGCGCGACCCCACGCAATATACATGGTAATCCTAATGCCCCCAATCTTTCTCCCCACACTTATCCCTCCCTTCAGAACCACCCTGTGCAGTCCTTTTCCCTTTGGCAACTTTTAGTCAACTCTCGGGTTCTGTGAGTATCCTGCTGTTTTTTTCCTTCAGTTTCTCTTTGTTGTTATACTCCACACATGAGTGATATCATTTGATATTGTCTTTCTCCGCCTGACCTATTTTTCTGAACATACTACTGTCTAGCTCCATCCACGTCATTGCAAATGGTAGGATTTGTTTTCTTCTTATGGCTGCTTACTGCACTTTGTAAACTGGATTTCAGTCTTCCTATTTGTTTGTAGTTTAGCTATGTGATTTCACCATTCATCTCCTGGTTATGAGCAACAGCTTTGTGTCAATCGATATGTATCTGTATCTATCTATCGCTCTGTCTGTCTGCATATCTATCTATCTTTCTATATATCCTTCTTTCTATCTCTCTATCCTCTCTATTTATCTATCCATCTATCTAGCTTCCTGTCTTCTATCATGTGTATAATCTATCGATCATCTGTCATCTATCTATCTGTCTATCTATGAAACAATCTTCTTTCTGTCTGTCCATCTATCCTTATGTACAGAACAGTTAACTACATCAACTATGTCACTTCCCTACATTATGCTTTCAAAAACATTGCAAGGTCACTAGGCCGTAGGGAGAGCACTGGGCTCACTGAGACAATTGCAGATCGAATCAGCCGCGTGTGCTTACAAAACCAGTAAATGGTGGTGCAGGGACTTGAACCCGTATCTCTGTCCTCTGTCCTCTTAAACCTCCTTCTCGCTTGCTAACTGTATTTAGCCACATTCATTGACTAAGTCCTCACTGAAGACCCCAATTATACTTCCTCTGGGCCTGTTGTAGACAGAAAAGTATACTTGGTGCTTTACTCACCACCATGTTTGAGGGACATTGGCATGTTCACCACTGATAGGAGGAGGGACAAATAAAAAGGAACACCTATTTCTAGACAGGAGCATTTGGGAGCAAAGTGTGTGTTGTGGAGAGACGTGTTTGGTTGAGTGTCCAAACTTCCCTCTTTATGTGGTTATTACTTCTTTACAATCGTGGATATCATAAAACCCAGTGATTTCAAAAGCCCAGACGCATATTATTACAGCAATTCATTTGTTGATGTGAGAAAAATGAGAAGGACATTGCAGTACCACTAAATCTATACCTGGGCACTGCTGATACCAAACAAAAGGAATTCACGGTGGCTAGGTAGGACTATTTTCTAGTGACTGTCCCTGGGGTCTCAAACAGAATCCATTTGTTTCTTTGTTTCAAAGATTCACTTGTATAGGGTACCTGTCCCCGCCCCTTCAGCTTGTAGTTTGTCTGTGTCCTTGGATCACAAGTGAGTCTCCAGTAAGGGAGCACTTAGGTGATCTTGAGTTTTCATCAGTTCTTCTAACCCTGTGTCTTTTGATTGGAGCAGTGAAAGCCTGTACTTTTATTCTGATATTTGATAGCTAGGTTCTTACTGCTCTTTGAAATTTTTTTTGTTCTCATTAATATACAATCACATGCAGAACAATATGTTAACTAGTCTAACCCCTTCACCAAGTCCTCGCCAAATCCCAGTTTCAGTCGCTGTCCGTCAGCGTGTCGTAAGATGCTCTAGAATCACTACTTGTCTTCTCTGTGTTGTATAGCCCTCCCAATGACCCTTCACCCTACACATTATTCATGCTAATCCTAATGCCCCCATTCTTTTTCCCCGCCCTTATCAATCCCTTCCCACAAACACTACCCAGTCCCTTTCTCTTTGGTAACACTTAGTCCACTCTCGGGTACTGTGTATATGCTGCTTTTTCTTCCTTCAGTTTTTCTTTGTTATCGTACTCCACACATGAGTTAAATCATTTGGTACATGTATTTCTCCGACTGGCCTATTTGACTGAGCATAATACCCTCTGGCTCCATCCAAGTTATTGCCAATGATAGGATTTGTTTTCTTCTTATGGCTGCTTACTGCACTTTGTAAACTGGATTTTATACTTCTTTTTCGTTTGTAGATTGCTATGTGCTTCAACCATTGCTCTCATGGTTATGAGCAATAGCTTTGTGTTAATCGATATGAACCTATATCTATCTATCTGTCTGTCTATCAATCAATCAATCAATCAATCATCTTTCTGTCTGCCCATCTGTCCTTGTGTACAGAACAGGTAACCACATATCCTATGTCACTTTCCTACATTATGCTTCCGAAAATCCTGCAAGGTAACTAGGCTGTAGGGAGAGCACTGGGTTCACCGAGACACTTGCAGGTCGTGTCGGCCGAGTGTACCTACAAAACCAGGAAATGGTTGTGCAGGGACTTGAACCCGTGTCTCTATCCTCTGTCCTCTTTCATCTCCTTCTCACTTCCTGTCTGTATATAGCCACATTCATTCACTAAGTGCTCCCTGAAGACCACAAGTATCCTTCCTCTGGGCCTGCGGACGACAGAAACGTAAAATTGTTGCTTTGCTCACCACCATGTTTGAAGGACATCTATGTGAACACCACTGATAGGATGGAGGGTCAAATAAAAAGGAACACCAATTTCTAGACAGGAGCAGTTGGGAGCTAAGAGTGTATTGTGGAGTGGCATATTTATTTGAGTGTCCAAACTTCCCTCATTAGGTGGTTATTACTTCACATTCGTGAAGATCATAAAACCCACAGATTTCAAAGGCCCAGATTCTTATTATTTCAGCAACCCAGTTGTTGAGGTGAGAGAAAATGAGAAGGACGTTGCTCCACCACTAAATCTATGGCTGGGCCTTGCTGAAAACAAACAAAAAGAATTCACGTTGGCCAGATAGTGCTATTTTCTACTGACTGTCTCTGGGGGCTCAAACAGAATCCATTTGTTTGATTGTTTGTTTTTCAGTTTCACTCGTGTAGGGTACTTGTCCCCACACCTTCAGCTTGTAGTTTGTCTTTGTCCTTGGATCTCAAGTGAGTCTCCTGTAAGGAAGCACGTAGGTTTCCTGAGTTTTCATCCGTTCTTTTAACCCTGTGTCTTTTGTTTGCAGCACTCAGAGCCTGACCTTTTTTTTCTGATGATTCAGTGCTGTGCCCTTATTGCACTTAAAAAATTTTTTTTGTTATCATTAATCTACAATCACGTGAAGAACATTATGTTTACTATGCTCCCCCTTATCCAAGTCCACCAGCAAAAACCTCTTAAAGTCGCTGTCCATCAGCATAGTTGGATGTTTTAAACCCCTTCAGCATGTACCCCTTCAAAGACACCGATACAGTCGCTGTCAATCATGGAGTAGTAAGATGCTATATAACCTCTACTAGTCTTCTCTGTGTTGTACAGCACTCCCCATGTCCCGCGCGACCCCACGCAATATACATGGTAATCCTAATGCCCCCAATCTTTCTCCCCACACTTATCCCTCCCTTCAGAACCACCCTGTGCAGTCCTTTTCCCTTTGGCAACTTTTAGTCAACTCTCGGGTTCTGTGAGTATCCTGCTGTTTTTTTCCTTCAGTTTCTCTTTGTTGTTATACTCCACACATGAGTGATATCATTTGATATTGTCTTTCTCCGCCTGACCTATTTTTCTGAACATACTACTGTCTAGCTCCATCCACGTCATTGCAAATGGTAGGATTTGTTTTCTTCTTATGGCTGCTTACTGCACTTTGTAAACTGGATTTCAGTCTTCCTATTTGTTTGTAGTTTAGCTATGTGATTTCACCATTCATCTCCTGGTTATGAGCAACAGCTTTGTGTCAATCGATATGTATCTGTATCTATCTATCGCTCTGTCTGTCTGCATATCTATCTATCTTTCTATATATCCTTCTTTCTATCTCTCTATCCTCTCTATTTATCTATCCATCTATCTAGCTTCCTGTCTTCTATCATGTGTATAATCTATCGATCATCTGTCATCTATCTATCTGTCTATCTATGAAACAATCTTCTTTCTGTCTGTCCATCTATCCTTATGTACAGAACAGTTAACTACATCAACTATGTCACTTCCCTACATTATGCTTTCAAAAACATTGCAAGGTCACTAGGCCGTAGGGAGAGCACTGGGCTCACTGAGACAATTGCAGATCGAATCAGCCGCGTGTGCTTACAAAACCAGTAAATGGTGGTGCAGGGACTTGAACCCGTATCTCTGTCCTCTGTCCTCTTAAACCTCCTTCTCGCTTGCTAACTGTATTTAGCCACATTCATTGACTAAGTCCTCACTGAAGACCCCAATTATACTTCCTCTGGGCCTGTTGTAGACAGAAAAGTATACTTGGTGCTTTACTCACCACCATGTTTGAGGGACATTGGCATGTTCACCACTGATAGGAGGAGGGACAAATAAAAAGGAACACCTATTTCTAGACAGGAGCATTTGGGAGCAAAGTGTGTGTTGTGGAGAGACGTGTTTGGTTGAGTGTCCAAACTTCCCTCTTTATGTGGTTATTACTTCTTTACAATCGTGGATATCATAAAACCCAGTGATTTCAAAAGCCCAGACGCATATTATTACAGCAATTCATTTGTTGATGTGAGAAAAATGAGAAGGACATTGCAGTACCACTAAATCTATACCTGGGCACTGCTGATACCAAACAAAAGGAATTCACGGTGGCTAGGTAGGACTATTTTCTAGTGACTGTCTCTGGGGTCTCAAACAGAATCCATTTGTTTCTTTGTTTCAAAGATTCACTTGTATAGGGTACCTGTCCCCGCCCCTTCAGCTTGTAGTTTGTCTGTGTCCTTGGATCACAAGTGAGTCTCCAGTAAGGGAGCACTTAGGTGATCTTGAGTTTTCATCAGATCTTCTAACCCTGTGTCTTTTGATTGGAGCAGTGAAAGCCTGTACTTTTATTCTGATATTTGATAGCTAGGTTCTTACTGCACTTTGAAATTTTTTTTGTTCTCATTAATATACAATCACATGCAGAACAATATGTTAACTAGTCTAACCCCTTCACCAAGTCCTCGCCAAATCCCAGTTTCAGTCGCTGTCCGTCAGCGTGTCGTAAGATGCTCTAGAATCACTACTTGTCTTCTCTGTGTTGTATAGCCCTCCCAATGACCCTTCACCCTACACATTATTCATGCTAATCCTAATGCCCCCATTCTTTTTCCCCCCCCTTATCAATCCCTTCCCACAAACACTACCCAGTCCCTTTCTCTTTGGTAACACTTAGTCCACTCTCGGGTACTGTGTATATGCTGCTTTTTCTTCCTTCAGTTTTTCTTTGTTATCGTACTCCACACATGAGTTAAATCATTTGGTACATGTATTTCTCCGACTGGCCTATTTGACTGAGCATAATACCCTCTAGCTCCATCCAAGTTATTGCCAATGATAGGATTTGTTTTCTTCTTATGGCTGCTTACTGCACTTTGTAAACTGGATTTTATACTTCTTTTTCGTTTGTAGATTGCTATGTGCTTCAACCATTGCTCTCATGGTTATGAGCAATAGCTTTGTGTTAATCGATATGAACCTATATCTATCTATCTGTCTGTCTATCAATCAATCAATCAATCATCTTTCTGTCTGCCCATCTGTCCTTGTGTACAGAACAGGTAACCACATATCCTATGTCACTTTCCTACATTATGCTTCCGAAAATCCTGCAAGGTAACTAGGCTGTAGGGAGAGCACTGGGTTCACCGAGACACTTGCAGGTCGTGTCGGCCGAGTGTACCTACAAAACCAGGAAATGGTTGTGCAGGGACTTGAACCCGTGTCTCTATCCTCTGTCCTCTTTCATCTCCTTCTCACTTCCTGTCTGTATATAGCCACATTCATTCACTAAGTGCTCCCTGAAGACCACAAGTATCCTTCCTCTGGGCCTGTGGACGACAGAAACGTAAAATTGTTGCTTTGCTCACCACCATGTTTGAAGGACATCTATGTGAACACCACTGATAGGATGGAGGGTCAAATAAAAAGGAACACCAATTTCTAGACAGGAGCAGTTGGGAGCTAAGAGTGTATTGTGGAGTGGCATATTTATTTGAGTGTCCAAACTTCCCTCATTAGGTGGTTATTACTTCACATTCGTGAAGATCATAAAACCCACAGATTTCAAAGGCCCAGATTCTTATTATTTCAGCAACCCAGTTGTTGAGGTGAGAGAAAATGAGAAGGACGTTGCTCCACCACTAAATCTATGGCTGGGCCTTGCTGAAAACAAACAAAAAGAATTCACGGTGGCCAGATAGTGCTATTTTCTACTGACTGTCTCTGGGGGCTCAAACAGAATCCATTTGTTTGATTGTTTGTTTTTCAGTTTCACTCGTGTAGGGTACTTGTCCCCACACCTTCAGCTTGTAGTTTGTCTTTGTCCTTGGATCTCAAGTGAGTCTCCTGTAAGGAAGCACGTAGGTTTCCTGAGTTTTCATCCGTTCTTTTAACCCTGTGTCTTTTGTTTGCAGCACCCAGAGCCTGACCTTTTTTTTCTGATGATTCAGTGCTGTGCCCTTATTGCACTTAAAAAATTTTTTTTGTTATCATTAATCTACAATCACGTGAAGAACATTATGTTTACTATGCTCCCCCTTATCCAAGTCCACCAGCAAAAACCTCTTAAAGTCGCTGTCCATCAGCATAGTTGGATGTTTTAAACCCCTTCAGCATGTACCCCTTCAAAGACACCGATACAGTCGCTGTCAATCATGGAGTAGTAAGATGCTATATAACCTCTACTAGTCTTCTCTGTGTTGTACAGCACTCCCCATGTCCCGCGCGACCCCACGCAATATACATGGTAATCCTAATGCCCCCAATCTTTCTCCCCACACTTATCCCTCCCTTCAGAACCACCCTGTGCAGTCCTTTTCCCTTTGGCAACTTTTAGTCAACTCTCGGGTTCTGTGAGTATCCTGCTGTTTTTTTCCTTCAGTTTCTCTTTGTTGTTATACTCCACACATGAGTGATATCATTTGATATTGTCTTTCTCCGCCTGACCTATTTTTCTGAACATACTACTGTCTAGCTCCATCCACGTCATTGCAAATGGTAGGATTTGTTTTCTTCTTATGGCTGCTTACTGCACTTTGTAAACTGGATTTCAGTCTTCCTATTTGTTTGTATTTTAGCTATGTGATTTCACCATTCATCTCCTGGTTATGAGCAACAGCTTTGTGTCAATCGGTATGTATCTGTATCTATCTATCGCTCTGTCTGTCTGCATATCTATCTATCTTTCTATATATCCTTCTTTCTATCTCTCTATCCTCTCTATTTATCTATCCATCTATCTAGCTTCCTGTCTTCTATCATGTGTATAATCTATCGATCATCTGTCATCTATCTATCTGTCTATCTATGAAACAATCTTCTTTCTGTCTGTCCATCTATCCTTATGTACAGAACAGTTAACTACATCAACTATGTCACTTCCCTACATTATGCTTTCAAAAACATTGCAAGGTCACTAGGCCGTAGGGAGAGCACTGGGCTCACTGAGACAATTGCAGATCGAATCAGCCGCGTGTGCTTACAAAACCAGTAAATGGTGGTGCAGGGACTTGAACCCGTATCTCTGTCCTCTGTCCTCTTAAACCTCCTTCTCGCTTGCTAACTGTATTTAGCCACATTCATTGACTAAGTCCTCACTGAAGACCCCAATTATACTTCCTCTGGGCCTGTTGTAGACAGAAAAGTATACTTGGTGCTTTACTCACCACCATGTTTGAGGGACATTGGCATGTTCACCACTGATAGGAGGAGGGACAAATAAAAAGGAACACCTATTTCTAGACAGGAGCATTTGGGAGCAAAGTGTGTGTTGTGGAGAGACGTGTTTGGTTGAGTGTCCAAACTTCCCTCTTTATGTGGTTATTACTTCTTTACAATCGTGGATATCATAAAACCCAGTGATTTCAAAAGCCCAGACGCATATTATTACAGCAATTCATTTGTTGATGTGAGAAAAATGAGAAGGACATTGCAGTACCACTAAATCTATACCTGGGCACTGCTGATACCAAACAAAAGGAATTCACGGTGGCTAGGTAGGACTATTTTCTAGTGACTGTCTCTGGGGTCTCAAACAGAATCCATTTGTTTCTTTGTTTCAAAGATTCACTTGTATAGGGTACCTGTCCCCGCCCCTTCAGCTTGTAGTTTGTCTGTGTCCTTGGATCACAAGTGAGTCTCCAGTAAGGGAGCACTTAGGTGATCTTGAGTTTTCATCAGTTCTTCTAACCCTGTGTCTTTTGATTGGAGCAGTGAAAGCCTGTACTTTTATTCTGATATTTGATAGCTAGGTTCTTACTGCTCTTTGAAATTTTTTTTGTTCTCATTAATATACAATCACATGCAGAACAATATGTTAACTAGTCTAACCCCTTCACCAAGTCCTCGCCAAATCCCAGTTTCAGTCGCTGTCCGTCAGCGTGTCGTAAGATGCTCTAGAATCACTACTTGTCTTCTCTGTGTTGTATAGCCCTCCCAATGACCCTTCACCCTACACATTATTCATGCTAATCCTAATGCCCCCATTCTTTTTCCCCGCCCTTATCAATCCCTTCCCACAAACACTACCCAGTCCCTTTCTCTTTGGTAACACTTAGTCCACTCTCGGGTACTGTGTATATGCTGCTTTTTCTTCCTTCAGTTTTTCTTTGTTATCGTACTCCACACATGAGTTAAATCATTTGGTACATGTATTTCTCCGACTGGCCTATTTGACTGAGCATAATACCCTCTAGCTCCATCCAAGTTATTGCCAATGATAGGATTTGTTTTCTTCTTATGGCTGCTTACTGCACTTTGTAAACTGGATTTTATACTTCTTTTTCGTTTGTAGATTGCTATGTGCTTCAACCATTGCTCTCATGGTTATGAGCAATAGCTTTGTGTTAATCGATATGAACCTATATCTATCTATCTGTCTGTCTATCAATCAATCAATCAATCAATCAATCATCTTTCTGTCTGCCCATCTGTCCTTGTGTACAGAACAGGTAACCACATATCCTATGTCACTTTCCTACATTATGCTTCCGAAAATCCTGCAAGGTAACTAGGCTGTAGGGAGAGCACTGGGTTCACCGAGACACTTGCAGGTCGTGTCGGCCGAGTGTACCTACAAAACCAGGAAATGGTTGTGCAGGGACTTGAACCCGTGTCTCTATCCTCTGTCCTCTTTCATCTCCTTCTCACTTCCTGTCTGTATATAGCCACATTCATTCACTAAGTGCTCCCTGAAGACCACAAGTATCCTTCCTCTGGGCCTGTGGACGACAGAAACGTAAAATTGTTGCTTTGCTCACCACCATGTTTGAAGGACATCTATGTGAACACCACTGATAGGATGGAGGGTCAAATAAAAAGGAACACCAATTTCTAGACAGGAGCAGTTGGGAGCTAAGAGTGTATTGTGGAGTGGCATATTTATTTGAGTGTCCAAACTTCCCTCATTAGGTGGTTATTACTTCACATTCGTGAAGATCATAAAACCCACAGATTTCAAAGGCCCAGATTCTTATTATTTCAGCAACCCAGTTGTTGAGGTGAGAGAAAATGAGAAGGACGTTGCTCCACCACTAAATCTATGGCTGGGCCTTGCTGAAAACAAACAAAAAGAATTCACGGTGGCCAGATAGTGCTATTTTCTACTGACTGTCTCTGGGGGCTCAAACAGAATCCATTTGTTTGATTGTTTGTTTTTCAGTTTCACTCGTGTAGGGTACTTGTCCCCACACCTTCAGCTTGTAGTTTGTCTTTGTCCTTGGATCTCAAGTGAGTCTCCTGTAAGGAAGCACGTAGGTTTCCTGAGTTTTCATCCGTTCTTTTAACCCTGTGTCTTTTGTTTGCAGCACTCAGAGCCTGACCTTTTTTTTCTGATGATTCAGTGCTGTGCCCTTATTGCACTTAAAAAATTTTTTTTGTTATCATTAATCTACAACCACGTGAAGAACATTATGTTTACTATGCTCCCCCTTATCCAAGTCCACCAGCAAAAACCTCTTAAAGTCGCTGTCCATCAGCATAGTTGGATGTTTTAAACCCCTTCAGCATGTACCCCTTCAAAGACACCGATACAGTCGCTGTCAATCATGGAGTAGTAAGATGCTATATAACCTCTACTAGTCTTCTCTGTGTTGTACAGCACTCCCCATGTCCCGCGCGACCCCACGCAATATACATGGTAATCCTAATGCCCCCAATCTTTCTCCCCACACTTATCCCTCCCTTCAGAACCACCCTGTGCAGTCCTTTTCCCTTTGGCAACTTTTAGTCAACTCTCGGGTTCTGTGAGTATCCTGCTGTTTTTTTCCTTCAGTTTCTCTTTGTTGTTATACTCCACACATGAGTGATATCATTTGATATTGTCTTTCTCCGCCTGACCTATTTTTCTGAACATACTACTGTCTAGCTCCATCCACGTCATTGCAAATGGTAGGATTTGTTTTCTTCTTATGGCTGCTTACTGCACTTTGTAAACTGGATTTCAGTCTTCCTATTTGTTTGTAGTTTAGCTATGTGATTTCACCATTCATCTCCTGGTTATGAGCAACAGCTTTGTGTCAATCGATATGTATCTGTATCTATCTATCGCTCTGTCTGTCTGCATATCTATCTATCTTTCTATATATCCTTCTTTCTATCTCTCTATCCTCTCTATTTATCTATCCATCTATCTAGCTTCCTGTCTTCTATCATGTGTATAATCTATCGATCATCTGTCATCTATCTATCTGTCTATCTATGAAACAATCTTCTTTCTGTCTGTCCATCTATCCTTATGTACAGAACAGTTAACTACATCAACTATGTCACTTCCCTACATTATGCTTTCAAAAACATTGCAAGGTCACTAGGCCGTAGGGAGAGCACTGGGCTCACTGAGACAATTGCAGATCGAATCAGCCGCGTGTGCTTACAAAACCAGTAAATGGTGGTGCAGGGACTTGAACCCGTATCTCTGTCCTCTGTCCTCTTAAACCTCCTTCTCGCTTGCTAACTGTATTTAGCCACATTCATTGACTAAGTCCTCACTGAAGACCCCAATTATACTTCCTCTGGGCCTGTTGTAGACAGAAAAGTATACTTGGTGCTTTACTCACCACCATGTTTGAGGGACATTGGCATGTTCACCACTGATAGGAGGAGGGACAAATAAAAAGGAACACCTATTTCTAGACAGGAGCGTTTGGGAGCAAAGTGTGTGTTGTGGAGAGACGTGTTTGGTTGAGTGTTCAAACTTCCCTCTTTATGTGGTTATTACTTCTTTACAATCGTGGATATCATAAAACCCAGTGATTTCAAAAGCCCAGACGCATATTATTACAGCAATTCATTTGTTGATGTGAGAAAAATGAGAAGGACATTGCAGTACCACTAAATCTATACCTGGGCACTGCTGATACCAAACAAAAGGAATTCACGGTGGCTAGGTAGGACTATTTTCTAGTGACTGTCTCTGGGGTCTCAAACAGAATCCATTTGTTTCTTTGTTTCAAAGATTCACTTGTATAGGGTACCTGTCCCCGCCCCTTCAGCTTGTAGTTTGTCTGTGTCCTTGGATCACAAGTGAGTCTCCAGTAAGGGAGCACTTAGGTGATCTTGAGTTTTCATCAGATCTTCTAACCCTGTGTCTTTTGATTGGAGCAGTGAAAGCCTGTACTTTTATTCTGATATTTGATAGCTAGGTTCTTACTGCACTTTGAAATTTTTTTTGTTCTCATTAATATACAATCACATGCAGAACAATATGTTAACTAGTCTAACCCCTTCACCAAGTCCTCGCCAAATCCCAGTTTCAGTCGCTGTCCGTCAGCGTGTCGTAAGATGCTCTAGAATCACTACTTGTCTTCTCTGTGTTGTATAGCCCTCCCAATGACCCTTCACCCTACACATTATTCATGCTAATCCTAATGCCCCCATTCTTTTTCCCCCCCCTTATCAATCCCTTCCCACAAACACTACCCAGTCCCTTTCTCTTTGGTAACACTTAGTCCACTCTCGGGTACTGTGTATATGCTGCTTTTTCTTCCTTCAGTTTTTCTTTGTTATCGTACTCCACACATGAGTTAAATCATTTGGTACATGTATTTCTCCGACTGGCCTATTTGACTGAGCATAATACCCTCTAGCTCCATCCAAGTTATTGCCAATGATAGGATTTGTTTTCTTCTTATGGCTGCTTACTGCACTTTGTAAACTGGATTTTATACTTCTTTTTCGTTTGTAGATTGCTATGTGCTTCAACCATTGCTCTCATGGTTATGAGCAATAGCTTTGTGTTAATCGATATGAACCTATATCTATCTATCTGTCTGTCTATCAATCAATCAATCAATCATCTTTCTGTCTGCCCATCTGTCCTTGTGTACAGAACAGGTAACCACATATCCTATGTCACTTTCCTACATTATGCTTCCGAAAATCCTGCAAGGTAACTAGGCTGTAGGGAGAGCACTGGGTTCACCGAGACACTTGCAGGTCGTGTCGGCCGAGTGTACCTACAAAACCAGGAAATGGTTGTGCAGGGACTTGAACCCGTGTCTCTATCCTCTGTCCTCTTTCATCTCCTTCTCACTTCCTGTCTGTATATAGCCACATTCATTCACTAAGTGCTCCCTGAAGACCACAAGTATCCTTCCTCTGGGCCTGTGGACGACAGAAACGTAAAATTGTTGCTTTGCTCACCACCATGTTTGAAGGACATCTATGTGAACACCACTGATAGGATGGAGGGTCAAATAAAAAGGAACACCAATTTCTAGACAGGAGCAGTTGGGAGCTAAGAGTGTATTGTGGAGTGGCATATTTATTTGAGTGTCCAAACTTCCCTCATTAGGTGGTTATTACTTCACATTCGTGAAGATCATAAAACCCACAGATTTCAAAGGCCCAGATTCTTATTATTTCAGCAACCCAGTTGTTGAGGTGAGAGAAAATGAGAAGGACGTTGCTCCACCACTAAATCTATGGCTGGGCCTTGCTGAAAACAAACAAAAAGAATTCACGGTGGCCAGATAGTGCTATTTTCTACTGACTGTCTCTGGGGGCTCAAACAGAATCCATTTGTTTGATTGTTTGTTTTTCAGTTTCACTCGTGTAGGGTACTTGTCCCCACACCTTCAGCTTGTAGTTTGTCTTTGTCCTTGGATCTCAAGTGAGTCTCCTGTAAGGAAGCACGTAGGTTTCCTGAGTTTTCATCCGTTCTTTTAACCCTGTGTCTTTTGTTTGCAGCACCCAGAGCCTGACCTTTTTTTTCTGATGATTCAGTGCTGTGCCCTTATTGCACTTAAAAAATTTTTTTTGTTATCATTAATCTACAATCACGTGAAGAACATTATGTTTACTATGCTCCCCCTTATCCAAGTCCACCAGCAAAAACCTCTTAAAGTCGCTGTCCATCAGCATAGTTGGATGTTTTAAACCCCTTCAGCATGTACCCCTTCAAAGACACCGATACAGTCGCTGTCAATCATGGAGTAGTAAGATGCTATATAACCTCTACTAGTCTTCTCTGTGTTGTACAGCACTCCCCATGTCCCGCGCGACCCCACGCAATATACATGGTAATCCTAATGCCCCCAATCTTTCTCCCCACACTTATCCCTCCCTTCAGAACCACCCTGTGCAGTCCTTTTCCCTTTGGCAACTTTTAGTCAACTCTCGGGTTCTGTGAGTATCCTGCTGTTTTTTTCCTTCAGTTTCTCTTTGTTGTTATACTCCACACATGAGTGATATCATTTGATATTGTCTTTCTCCGCCTGACCTATTTTTCTGAACATACTACTGTCTAGCTCCATCCACGTCATTGCAAATGGTAGGATTTGTTTTCTTCTTATGGCTGCTTACTGCACTTTGTAAACTGGATTTCAGTCTTCCTATTTGTTTGTATTTTAGCTATGTGATTTCACCATTCATCTCCTGGTTATGAGCAACAGCTTTGTGTCAATCGGTATGTATCTGTATCTATCTATCGCTCTGTCTGTCTGCATATCTATCTATCTTTCTATATATCCTTCTTTCTATCTCTCTATCCTCTCTATTTATCTATCCATCTATCTAGCTTCCTGTCTTCTATCATGTGTATAATCTATCGATCATCTGTCATCTATCTATCTGTCTATCTATGAAACAATCTTCTTTCTGTCTGTCCATCTATCCTTATGTACAGAACAGTTAACTACATCAACTATGTCACTTCCCTACATTATGCTTTCAAAAACATTGCAAGGTCACTAGGCCGTAGGGAGAGCACTGGGCTCACTGAGACAATTGCAGATCGAATCAGCCGCGTGTGCTTACAAAACCAGTAAATGGTGGTGCAGGGACTTGAACCCGTATCTCTGTCCTCTGTCCTCTTAAACCTCCTTCTCGCTTGCTAACTGTATTTAGCCACATTCATTGACTAAGTCCTCACTGAAGACCCCAATTATACTTCCTCTGGGCCTGTTGTAGACAGAAAAGTATACTTGGTGCTTTACTCACCACCATGTTTGAGGGACATTGGCATGTTCACCACTGATAGGAGGAGGGACAAATAAAAAGGAACACCTATTTCTAGACAGGAGCATTTGGGAGCAAAGTGTGTGTTGTGGAGAGACGTGTTTGGTTGAGTGTCCAAACTTCCCTCTTTATGTGGTTATTACTTCTTTACAATCGTGGATATCATAAAACCCAGTGATTTCAAAAGCCCAGACGCATATTATTACAGCAATTCATTTGTTGATGTGAGAAAAATGAGAAGGACATTGCAGTACCACTAAATCTATACCTGGGCACTGCTGATACCAAACAAAAGGAATTCACGGTGGCTAGGTAGGACTATTTTCTAGTGACTGTCTCTGGGGTCTCAAACAGAATCCATTTGTTTCTTTGTTTCAAAGATTCACTTGTATAGGGTACCTGTCCCCGCCCCTTCAGCTTGTAGTTTGTCTGTGTCCTTGGATCACAAGTGAGTCTCCAGTAAGGGAGCACTTAGGTGATCTTGAGTTTTCATCAGTTCTTCTAACCCTGTGTCTTTTGATTGGAGCAGTGAAAGCCTGTACTTTTATTCTGATATTTGATAGCTAGGTTCTTACTGCTCTTTGAAATTTTTTTTGTTCTCATTAATATACAATCACATGCAGAACAATATGTTAACTAGTCTAACCCCTTCACCAAGTCCTCGCCAAATCCCAGTTTCAGTCGCTGTCCGTCAGCGTGTCGTAAGATGCTCTAGAATCACTACTTGTCTTCTCTGTGTTGTATAGCCCTCCCAATGACCCTTCACCCTACACATTATTCATGCTAATCCTAATGCCCCCATTCTTTTTCCCCGCCCTTATCAATCCCTTCCCACAAACACTACCCAGTCCCTTTCTCTTTGGTAACACTTAGTCCACTCTCGGGTACTGTGTATATGCTGCTTTTTCTTCCTTCAGTTTTTCTTTGTTATCGTACTCCACACATGAGTTAAATCATTTGGTACATGTATTTCTCCGACTGGCCTATTTGACTGAGCATAATACCCTCTAGCTCCATCCAAGTTATTGCCAATGATAGGATTTGTTTTCTTCTTATGGCTGCTTACTGCACTTTGTAAACTGGATTTTATACTTCTTTTTCGTTTGTAGATTGCTATGTGCTTCAACCATTGCTCTCATGGTTATGAGCAATAGCTTTGTGTTAATCGATATGAACCTATATCTATCTATCTGTCTGTCTATCAATCAATCAATCAATCAATCAATCATCTTTCTGTCTGCCCATCTGTCCTTGTGTACAGAACAGGTAACCACATATCCTATGTCACTTTCCTACATTATGCTTCCGAAAATCCTGCAAGGTAACTAGGCTGTAGGGAGAGCACTGGGTTCACCGAGACACTTGCAGGTCGTGTCGGCCGAGTGTACCTACAAAACCAGGAAATGGTTGTGCAGGGACTTGAACCCGTGTCTCTATCCTCTGTCCTCTTTCATCTCCTTCTCACTTCCTGTCTGTATATAGCCACATTCATTCACTAAGTGCTCCCTGAAGACCACAAGTATCCTTCCTCTGGGCCTGTGGACGACAGAAACGTAAAATTGTTGCTTTGCTCACCACCATGTTTGAAGGACATCTATGTGAACACCACTGATAGGATGGAGGGTCAAATAAAAAGGAACACCAATTTCTAGACAGGAGCAGTTGGGAGCTAAGAGTGTATTGTGGAGTGGCATATTTATTTGAGTGTCCAAACTTCCCTCATTAGGTGGTTATTACTTCACATTCGTGAAGATCATAAAACCCACAGATTTCAAAGGCCCAGATTCTTATTATTTCAGCAACCCAGTTGTTGAGGTGAGAGAAAATGAGAAGGACGTTGCTCCACCACTAAATCTATGGCTGGGCCTTGCTGAAAACAAACAAAAAGAATTCACGGTGGCCAGATAGTGCTATTTTCTACTGACTGTCTCTGGGGGCTCAAACAGAATCCATTTGTTTGATTGTTTGTTTTTCAGTTTCACTCGTGTAGGGTACTTGTCCCCACACCTTCAGCTTGTAGTTTGTCTTTGTCCTTGGATCTCAAGTGAGTCTCCTGTAAGGAAGCACGTAGGTTTCCTGAGTTTTCATCCGTTCTTTTAACCCTGTGTCTTTTGTTTGCAGCACTCAGAGCCTGACCTTTTTTTTCTGATGATTCAGTGCTGTGCCCTTATTGCACTTAAAAAATTTTTTTTGTTATCATTAATCTACAACCACGTGAAGAACATTATGTTTACTATGCTCCCCCTTATCCAAGTCCACCAGCAAAAACCTCTTAAAGTCGCTGTCCATCAGCATAGTTGGATGTTTTAAACCCCTTCAGCATGTACCCCTTCAAAGACACCGATACAGTCGCTGTCAATCATGGAGTAGTAAGATGCTATATAACCTCTACTAGTCTTCTCTGTGTTGTACAGCACTCCCCATGTCCCGCGCGACCCCACGCAATATACATGGTAATCCTAATGCCCCCAATCTTTCTCCCCACACTTATCCCTCCCTTCAGAACCACCCTGTGCAGTCCTTTTCCCTTTGGCAACTTTTAGTCAACTCTCGGGTTCTGTGAGTATCCTGCTGTTTTTTTCCTTCAGTTTCTCTTTGTTGTTATACTCCACACATGAGTGATATCATTTGATATTGTCTTTCTCCGCCTGACCTATTTTTCTGAACATACTACTGTCTAGCTCCATCCACGTCATTGCAAATGGTAGGATTTGTTTTCTTCTTATGGCTGCTTACTGCACTTTGTAAACTGGATTTCAGTCTTCCTATTTGTTTGTAGTTTAGCTATGTGATTTCACCATTCATCTCCTGGTTATGAGCAACAGCTTTGTGTCAATCGATATGTATCTGTATCTATCTATCGCTCTGTCTGTCTGCATATCTATCTATCTTTCTATATATCCTTCTTTCTATCTCTCTATCCTCTCTATTTATCTATCCATCTATCTAGCTTCCTGTCTTCTATCATGTGTATAATCTATCGATCATCTGTCATCTATCTATCTGTCTATCTATGAAACAATCTTCTTTCTGTCTGTCCATCTATCCTTATGTACAGAACAGTTAACTACATCAACTATGTCACTTCCCTACATTATGCTTTCAAAAACATTGCAAGGTCACTAGGCCGTAGGGAGAGCACTGGGCTCACTGAGACAATTGCAGATCGAATCAGCCGCGTGTGCTTACAAAACCAGTAAATGGTGGTGCAGGGACTTGAACCCGTATCTCTGTCCTCTGTCCTCTTAAACCTCCTTCTCGCTTGCTAACTGTATTTAGCCACATTCATTGACTAAGTCCTCACTGAAGACCCCAATTATACTTCCTCTGTTCCTGTTGTAGACAGAAAAGTATACTTGGTGCTTTACTCACCACCATGTTTGAGGGACATTGGCATGTTCACCACTGATAGGAGGAGGGACAAATAAAAAGGAACACCTATTTCTAGACAGGAGCATTTTTGAGCAAAGTGTGTGTTGTGGAGAGACGTGTTTGGTTGAGTGTCCAAACTTCCCTCTTTATGTGGTTATTACTTCTTTACAATCGTGGATATCATAAAACCCAGTGATTTCAAAAGCCCAGACGCATATTATTACAGCAATTCATTTGTTGATGTGAGAAAAATGAGAAGGACATTGCAGTACCACTAAATCTATACCTGGGCACTGCTGATACCAAACAAAAGGAATTCACGGTGGCTAGGTAGGACTATTTTCTAGTGACTGTCTCTGGGGTCTCAAACAGAATCCATTTGTTTCTTTGTTTCAAAGATTCACTTGTATAGGGTACCTGTCCCCGCCCCTTCAGCTTGTAGTTTGTCTGTGTCCTTGGATCACAAGTGAGTCTCCAGTAAGGGAGCACTTAGGTGATCTTGAGTTTTCATCAGTTCTTCTAACCCTGTGTCTTTTGATTGGAGCAGTGAAAGCCTGTACTTTTATTCTGATATTTGATAGCTAGGTTCTTACTGCTCTTTGAAATTTTTTTTGTTCTCATTAATATACAATCACATGCAGAACAATATGTTAACTAGTCTAACCCCTTCACCAAGTCCTCGCCAAATCCCAGTTTCAGTCGCTGTCCGTCAGCGTGTCGTAAGATGCTCTAGAATCACTACTTGTCTTCTCTGTGTTGTATAGCCCTCCCAATGACCCTTCACCCTACACATTATTCATGCTAATCCTAATGCCCCCATTCTTTTTCCCCGCCCTTATCAATCCCTTCCCACAAACACTACCCAGTCCCTTTCTCTTTGGTAACACTTAGTCCACTCTCGGGTACTGTGTATATGCTGCTTTTTCTTCCTTCAGTTTTTCTTTGTTATCGTACTCCACACATGAGTTAAATCATTTGGTACATGTATTTCTCCGACTGGCCTATTTGACTGAGCATAATACCCTCTAGCTCCATCCAAGTTATTGCCAATGATAGGATTTGTTTTCTTCTTATGGCTGCTTACTGCACTTTGTAAACTGGATTTTATACTTCTTTTTCGTTTGTAGATTGCTATGTGCTTCAACCATTGCTCTCATGGTTATGAGCAATAGCTTTGTGTTAATCGATATGAACCTATATCTATCTATCTGTCTGTCTATCAATCAATCAATCAATCAATCAATCATCTTTCTGTCTGCCCATCTGTCCTTGTGTACAGAACAGGTAACCACATATCCTATGTCACTTTCCTACATTATGCTTCCGAAAATCCTGCAAGGTAACTAGGCTGTAGGGAGAGCACTGGGTTCACCGAGACACTTGCAGGTCGTGTCGGCCGAGTGTACCTACAAAACCAGGAAATGGTTGTGCAGGGACTTGAACCCGTGTCTCTATCCTCTGTCCTCTTTCATCTCCTTCTCACTTCCTGTCTGTATATAGCCACATTCATTCACTAAGTGCTCCCTGAAGACCACAAGTATCCTTCCTCTGGGCCTGTGGACGACAGAAACGTAAAATTGTTGCTTTGCTCACCACCATGTTTGAAGGACATCTATGTGAACACCACTGATAGGATGGAGGGTCAAATAAAAAGGAACACCAATTTCTAGACAGGAGCAGTTGGGAGCTAAGAGTGTATTGTGGAGTGGCATATTTATTTGAGTGTCCAAACTTCCCTCATTAGGTGGTTATTACTTCACATTCGTGAAGATCATAAAACCCACAGATTTCAAAGGCCCAGATTCTTATTATTTCAGCAACCCAGTTGTTGAGGTGAGAGAAAATGAGAAGGACGTTGCTCCACCACTAAATCTATGGCTGGGCCTTGCTGAAAACAAACAAAAAGAATTCACGGTGGCCAGATAGTGCTATTTTCTACTGACTGTCTCTGGGGGCTCAAACAGAATCCATTTGTTTGATTGTTTGTTTTTCAGTTTCACTCGTGTAGGGTACTTGTCCCCACACCTTCAGCTTGTAGTTTGTCTTTGTCCTTGGATCTCAAGTGAGTCTCCTGTAAGGAAGCACGTAGGTTTCCTGAGTTTTCATCCGTTCTTTTAACCCTGTGTCTTTTGTTTGCAGCACTCAGAGCCTGACCTTTTTTTTCTGATGATTCAGTGCTGTGCCCTTATTGCACTTAAAAAATTTTTTTTGTTATCATTAATCTACAACCACGTGAAGAACATTATGTTTACTATGCTCCCCCTTATCCAAGTCCACCAGCAAAAACCTCTTAAAGTCGCTGTCCATCAGCATAGTTGGATGTTTTAAACCCCTTCAGCATGTACCCCTTCAAAGACACCGATACAGTCGCTGTCAATCATGGAGTAGTAAGATGCTATATAACCTCTACTAGTCTTCTCTGTGTTGTACAGCACTCCCCATGTCCCGCGCGACCCCACGCAATATACATGGTAATCCTAATGCCCCCAATCTTTCTCCCCACACTTATCCCTCCCTTCAGAACCACCCTGTGCAGTCCTTTTCCCTTTGGCAACTTTTAGTCAACTCTCGGGTTCTGTGAGTATCCTGCTGTTTTTTTCCTTCAGTTTCTCTTTGTTGTTATACTCCACACATGAGTGATATCATTTGATATTGTCTTTCTCCGCCTGACCTATTTTTCTGAACATACTACTGTCTAGCTCCATCCACGTCATTGCAAATGGTAGGATTTGTTTTCTTCTTATGGCTGCTTACTGCACTTTGTAAACTGGATTTCAGTCTTCCTATTTGTTTGTAGTTTAGCTATGTGATTTCACCATTCATCTCCTGGTTATGAGCAACAGCTTTGTGTCAATCGATATGTATCTGTATCTATCTATCGCTCTGTCTGTCTGCATATCTATCTATCTTTCTATATATCCTTCTTTCTATCTCTCTATCCTCTCTATTTATCTATCCATCTATCTAGCTTCCTGTCTTCTATCATGTGTATAATCTATCGATCATCTGTCATCTATCTATCTGTCTATCTATGAAACAATCTTCTTTCTGTCTGTCCATCTATCCTTATGTACAGAACAGTTAACTACATCAACTATGTCACTTCCCTACATTATGCTTTCAAAAACATTGCAAGGTCACTAGGCCGTAGGGAGAGCACTGGGCTCACTGAGACAATTGCAGATCGAATCAGCCGCGTGTGCTTACAAAACCAGTAAATGGTGGTGCAGGGACTTGAACCCGTATCTCTGTCCTCTGTCCTCTTAAACCTCCTTCTCGCTTGCTAACTGTATTTAGCCACATTCATTGACTAAGTCCTCACTGAAGACCCCAATTATACTTCCTCTGTTCCTGTTGTAGACAGAAAAGTATACTTGGTGCTTTACTCACCACCATGTTTGAGGGACATTGGCATGTTCACCACTGATAGGAGGAGGGACAAATAAAAAGGAACACCTATTTCTAGACAGGAGCATTTTTGAGCAAAGTGTGTGTTGTGGAGAGACGTGTTTGGTTGAGTGTCCAAACTTCCCTCTTTATGTGGTTATTACTTCTTTACAATCGTGGATATCATAAAACCCAGTGATTTCAAAAGCCCAGACGCATATTATTACAGCAATTCATTTGTTGATGTGAGAAAAATGAGAAGGACATTGCAGTACCACTAAATCTATACCTGGGCACTGCTGATACCAAACAAAAGGAATTCACGGTGGCTAGGTAGGACTATTTTCTAGTGACTGTCTCTGGGGTCTCAAACAGAATCCATTTGTTTCTTTGTTTCAAAGATTCACTTGTATAGGGTACCTGTCCCCGCCCCTTCAGCTTGTAGTTTGTCTGTGTCCTTGGATCACAAGTGAGTCTCCAGTAAGGGAGCACTTAGGTGATCTTGAGTTTTCATCAGTTCTTCTAACCCTGTGTCTTTTGATTGGAGCAGTGAAAGCCTGTACTTTTATTCTGATATTTGATAGCTAGGTTCTTACTGCTCTTTGAAATTTTTTTTGTTCTCATTAATATACAATCACATGCAGAACAATATGTTAACTAGTCTAACCCCTTCACCAAGTCCTCGCCAAATCCCAGTTTCAGTCGCTGTCCGTCAGCGTGTCGTAAGATGCTCTAGAATCACTACTTGTCTTCTCTGTGTTGTATAGCCCTCCCAATGACCCTTCACCCTACACATTATTCATGCTAATCCTAATGCCCCCATTCTTTTTCCCCGCCCTTATCAATCCCTTCCCACAAACACTACCCAGTCCCTTTCTCTTTGGTAACACTTAGTCCACTCTCGGGTACTGTGTATATGCTGCTTTTTCTTCCTTCAGTTTTTCTTTGTTATCGTACTCCACACATGAGTTAAATCATTTGGTACATGTATTTCTCCGACTGGCCTATTTGACTGAGCATAATACCCTCTAGCTCCATCCAAGTTATTGCCAATGATAGGATTTGTTTTCTTCTTATGGCTGCTTACTGCACTTTGTAAACTGGATTTTATACTTCTTTTTCGTTTGTAGATTGCTATGTGCTTCAACCATTGCTCTCATGGTTATGAGCAATAGCTTTGTGTTAATCGATATGAACCTATATCTATCTATCTGTCTGTCTATCAATCAATCAATCAATCAATCAATCAATCATCTTTCTGTCTGCCCATCTGTCCTTGTGTACAGAACAGGTAACCACATATCCTATGTCACTTTCCTACATTATGCTTCCGAAAATCCTGCAAGGTAACTAGGCTGTAGGGAGAGCACTGGGTTCACCGAGACACTTGCAGGTCGTGTCGGCCGAGTGTACCTACAAAACCAGGAAATGGCTGTGCAGGGACTTGAACCCGTGTCTCTATCCTCTGTCCTCTTTCATCTCCTTCTCACTTCCTGTCTGTATATAGCCACATTCATTCACTAAGTGCTCCCTGAAGACCACAAGTATCCTTCCTCTGGGCCTGTGGACGACAGAAACGTAAAATTGTTGCTTTGCTCACCACCATGTTTGAAGGACATCTATGTGAACACCACTGATAGGATGGAGGGTCAAATAAAAAGGAACACCAATTTCTAGACAGGAGCAGTTGGGAGCTAAGAGTGTATTGTGGAGTGGCATATTTATTTGAGTGTCCAAACTTCCCTCATTAGGTGGTTATTACTTCACATTCGTGAAGATCATAAAACCCACAGATTTCAAAGGCCCAGATTCTTATTATTTCAGCAACCCAGTTGTTGAGGTGAGAGAAAATGAGAAGGACGTTGCTCCACCACTAAATCTATGGCTGGGCCTTGCTGAAAACAAACAAAAAGAATTCACGGTGGCCAGATAGTGCTATTTTCTACTGACTGTCTCTGGGGGCTCAAACAGAATCCATTTGTTTGATTGTTTGTTTTTCAGTTTCACTCGTGTAGGGTACTTGTCCCCACACCTTCAGCTTGTAGTTTGTCTTTGTCCTTGGATCTCAAGTGAGTCTCCTGTAAGGAAGCACGTAGGTTTCTTGAGTTTTCATCCGTTCTTTTAACCCTGTGTCTTTTGTTTGCAGCACCCAGAGCCTGACCTTTTTATTCTGATGATTCAGTGCTGTGCCCTTATTGCACTTAAAAAATTTTTTTTGTTATCATTAATCTACAATCACGTGAAGAACATTATGTTTACTATGCTCCCCCTTATCCAAGTCCACCAGCAAAAACCTCTTAAAGTCGCTGTCCATCAGCATAGTTGGATGTTTTAAACCCCTTCAGCATGTACCCCTTCAAAGACACCGATACAGTCGCTGTCAATCATGGAGTAGTAAGATGCTATATAACCTCTACTAGTCTTCTCTGTGTTGTACAGCACTCCCCATGTCCCGCGCGACCCCACGCAATATACATGGTAATCCTAATGCCCCCAATCTTTCTCCCCACACTTATCCCTCCCTTCAGAACCACCCTGTGCAGTCCTTTTCCCTTTGGCAACTTTTAGTCAACTCTCGGGTTCTGTGAGTATCCTGCTGTTTTTTTCCTTCAGTTTCTCTTTGTTGTTATACTCCACACATGAGTGATATCATTTGATATTGTCTTTCTCCGCCTGACCTATTTTTCTGAACATACTACTGTCTAGCTCCATCCACGTCATTGCAAATGGTAGGATTTGTTTTCTTCTTATGGCTGCTTACTGCACTTTGTAAACTGGATTTCAGTCTTCCTATTTGTTTGTATTTTAGCTATGTGATTTCACCATTCATCTCCTGGTTATGAGCAACAGCTTTGTGTCAATCGGTATGTATCTGTATCTATCTATCGCTCTGTCTGTCTGCATATCTATCTATCTTTCTATATATCCTTCTTTCTATCTCTCTATCCTCTCTATTTATCTATCCATCTATCTAGCTTCCTGTCTTCTATCATGTGTATAATCTATCGATCATCTGTCATCTATCTATCTGTCTATCTATGAAACAATCTTCTTTCTGTCTGTCCATCTATCCTTATGTACAGAACAGTTAACTACATCAACTATGTCACTTCCCTACATTATGCTTTCAAAAACATTGCAAGGTCACTAGGCCGTAGGGAGAGCACTGGGCTCACTGAGACAATTGCAGATCGAATCAGCCGCGTGTGCTTACAAAACCAGTAAATGGTGGTGCAGGGACTTGAACCCGTATCTCTGTCCTCTGTCCTCTTAAACCTCCTTCTCGCTTGCTAACTGTATTTAGCCACATTCATTGACTAAGTCCTCACTGAAGACCCCAATTATACTTCCTCTGGGCCTGTTGTAGACAGAAAAGTATACTTGGTGCTTTACTCACCACCATGTTTGAGGGACATTGGCATGTTCACCACTGATATGAGGAGGGACAAACAAAAAGGAACACCTATTTCTAGACAGGAGCATTTGGGAGCAAAGTGTGTGTTGTGGAGAGACGTGTTTGGTTGAGTGTCCAAACTTCCCTCTTTATGTGGTTATTACTTCTTTTCAATCGTGGATATCATAAAACCCAGTGATTTCAAAAGCCCAGACGCATATTATTACAGCAATTCATTTGTTGATGTGAGAAAAATGAGAAGGACATTGCAGTACCACTAAATCTATACCTGGGCACTGCTGATACCAAACAAAAGGAATTCACGGTGGCTAGGTAGGACTATTTTCTAGTGACTGTCTCTGGGGTCTCAAACAGAATCCATTTGTTTCTTTGTTTCAAAGATTCACTTGTATAGGGTACCTGTCCCCGCCCCTTCAGCTTGTAGTTTGTCTGTGTCCTTGGATCACAAGTGAGTCTCCAGTAAGGGAGCACTTAGGTGATCTTGAGTTTTCATCAGATCTTCTAACCCTGTGTCTTTTGATTGGAGCAGTGAAAGCCTGTACTTTTATTCTGATATTTGATAGCTAGGTTCTTACTGCACTTTGAAATTTTTTTTGTTCTCATTAATATACAATCACATGCAGAACAATATGTTAACTAGTCTAACCCCTTCACCAAGTCCTCGCCAAATCCCAGTTTCAGTCGCTGTCCGTCAGCGTGTCGTAAGATGCTCTAGAATCACTACTTGTCTTCTCTGTGTTGTATAGCCCTCCCAATGACCCTTCACCCTACACATTATTCATGCTAATCCTAATGCCCCCATTCTTTTTCCCCGCCCTTATCAATCCCTTCCCACAAACACTACCCAGTCCCTTTCTCTTTGGTAACACTTAGTCCACTCTCGGGTACTGTGTATATGCTGCTTTTTCTTCCTTCAGTTTTTCTTTGTTATCGTACTCCACACATGAGTTAAATCATTTGGTACATGTATTTCTCCGACTGGCCTATTTGACTGAGCATAATACCCTCTAGCTCCATCCAAGTTATTGCCAATGATAGGATTTGTTTTCTTCTTATGGCTGCTTACTGCACTTTGTAAACTGGATTTTATACTTCTTTTTCGTTTGTAGATTGCTATGTGCTTCAACCATTGCTCTCATGGTTATGAGCAATAGCTTTGTGTTAATCGATATGAACCTATATCTATCTATCTGTCTGTCTATCAATCAATCAATCAATCAATCAATCATCTTTCTGTCTGCCCATCTGTCCTTGTGTACAGAACAGGTAACCACATATCCTATGTCACTTTCCTACATTATGCTTCCGAAAATCCTGCAAGGTAACTAGGCTGTAGGGAGAGCACTGGGTTCACCGAGACACTTGCAGGTCGTGTCGGCCGAGTGTACCTACAAAACCAGGAAATGGTTGTGCAGGGACTTGAACCCGTGTCTCTATCCTCTGTCCTCTTTCATCTCCTTCTCACTTCCTGTCTGTATATAGCCACATTCATTCACTAAGTGCTCCCTGAAGACCACAAGTATCCTTCCTCTGGGCCTGTGGACGACAGAAACGTAAAATTGTTGCTTTGCTCACCACCATGTTTGAAGGACATCTATGTGAACACCACTGATAGGATGGAGGGTCAAATAAAAAGGAACACCAATTTCTAGACAGGAGCAGTTGGGAGCTAAGAGTGTATTGTGGAGTGGCATATTTATTTGAGTGTCCAAACTTCCCTCATTAGGTGGTTATTACTTCACATTCGTGAAGATCATAAAACCCACAGATTTCAAAGGCCCAGATTCTTATTATTTCAGCAACCCAGTTGTTGAGGTGAGAGAAAATGAGAAGGACGTTGCTCCACCACTAAATCTATGGCTGGGCCTTGCTGAAAACAAACAAAAAGAATTCACGGTGGCCAGATAGTGCTATTTTCTACTGACTGTCTCTGGGGGCTCAAACAGAATCCATTTGTTTGATTGTTTGTTTTTCAGTTTCACTCGTGTAGGGTACTTGTCCCCACACCTTCAGCTTGTAGTTTGTCTTTGTCCTTGGATCTCAAGTGAGTCTCCTGTAAGGAAGCACGTAGGTTTCCTGAGTTTTCATCCGTTCTTTTAACAATGTGTCTTTTGTTTGCAGCACTCAGAGCCTGACCTTTTTTTTCTGATGATTCAGTGCTGTGCCCTTATTGCACTTAAAAAATTTTTTTTGTTATCATTAATCTACAATCACGTGAAGAACATTATGTTTACTATGCTCCCCCTTATCCAAGTCCACCAGCAAAAACCTCTTAAAGTCGCTGTCCATCAGCATAGTTGGATGTTTTAAACCCCTTCAGCATGTACCCCTTCAAAGACACCTATACAGTCGCTGTCAATCATGGAGTAGTAAGATGCTATATAACCTCTACTAGTCTTCTCTGTGTTGTACAGCACTCCCCATGTCCCGCGCGACACCACGCAATATACATGGTAATCCTAATGCCCCCAATCTTTCTCCCCACACTTATCCCTCCCTTCAGAACCACCCTGTGCAGTCCTTTTCCCTTTGGCAACTTTTAGTCAACTCTCGGGTTCTGTGAGTATCCTGCTGTTTTTTTCCTTCAGTTTCTCTTTGTTGTTATACTCCACACATGAGTGATATCATTTGATATTGTCTTTCTCCGCCTGACCTATTTTTCTGAACATACTACTGTCTAGCTCCATCCACGTCATTGCAAATGGTAGGATTTGTTTTCTTCTTATGGCTGCTTACTGCACTTTGTAAACTGGATTTCAGTCTTCCTATTTGTTTGTAGTTTAGCTATGTGATTTCACCATTCATCTCCTGGTTATGAGCAACAGCTTTGTGTCAATCGGTATGTATCTGTATCTATCTATCGCTCTGTCTGTCTGCATATCTATCTATCTTTCTATATATCCTTCTTTCTATCTCTCTATCCTCTCTATTTATCTATCCATCTATCTAGCTTCCTGTCTTCTATCATGTGTATAATCTATCGATCATCTGTCATCTATCTATCTGTCTATCTATGAAACAATCTTCTTTCTGTCTGTCCATCTATCCTTATGTACAGAACAGTTAACTACATCAACTATGTCACTTCCCTACATTATGCTTTCAAAAACATTGCAAGGTCACTAGGCCGTAGGGAGAGCACTGGGCTCACTGAGACAATTGCAGATCGAATCAGCCGCGTGTGCTTACAAAACCAGTAAATGGTGGTGCAGGGACTTGAACCCGTATCTCTGTCCTCTGTCCTCTTAAACCTCCTTCTCGCTTGCTAACTGTATTTAGCCACATTCATTGACTAAGTCCTCACTGAAGACCCCAATTATACTTCCTCTGGGCCTGTTGTAGACAGAAAAGTATACTTGGTGCTTTACTCACCACCATGTTTGAGGGACATTGGCATGTTCACCACTGATATGAGGAGGGACAAATAAAAAGGAACACCTATTTCTAGACAGGAGCATTTGGGAGCAAAGTGTGTGTTGTGGAGAGACGTGTTTGGTTGAGTGTCCAAACTTCCCTCTTTATGTGGTTATTACTTCTTTACAATCGTGGATATCATAAAACCCAGTGATTTCAAAAGCCCAGACGCATATTATTACAGCAATTCATTTGTTGATGTGAGAAAAATGAGAAGGACATTGCAGTACCACTAAATCTATACCTGGGCACTGCTGATACCAAACAAAAGGAATTCACGGTGGCTAGGTAGGACTATTTTCTAGTGACTGTCTCTGGGGTCTCAAACAGAATCCATTTGTTTCTTTGTTTCAAAGATTCACTTGTATAGGGTACCTGTCCCCGCCCCTTCAGCTTGTAGTTTGTCTGTGTCCTTGGATCACAAGTGAGTCTCCAGTAAGGGAGCACTTAGGTGATCTTGAGTTTTCATCAGATCTTCTAACCCTGTGTCTTTTGATTGGAGCAGTGAAAGCCTGTACTTTTATTCTGATATTTGATAGCTAGGTTCTTACTGCACTTTGAAATATTTTTGTTCTCATTAATATACAATCACATGCAGAACAATATGTTAACTAGTCTAACCCCTTCACCAAGTCCTCGCCAAATCCCAGTTTCAGTCGCTGTCCGTCAGCGTGTCGTAAGATGCTCTAGAATCACTACTTGTCTTCTCTGTGTTGTATAGCCCTCCCAATGACCCTTCACCCTACACATTATTCATGCTAATCCTAATGCCCCCATTCTTTTTCCCCGCCCTTATCAATCCCTTCCCACAAACACTACCCAGTCCCTTTCTCTTTGGTAACACTTAGTCCACTCTCGGGTACTGTGTATATGCTGCTTTTTCTTCCTTCAGTTTTTCTTTGTTATCGTACTCCACACATGAGTTAAATCATTTGGTACATGTATTTCTCCGACTGGCCTATTTGACTGAGCATAATACCCTCTAGCTCCATCCAAGTTATTGCCAATGATAGGATTTGTTTTCTTCTTATGGCTGCTTACTGCACTTTGTAAACTGGATTTTATACTTCTTTTTCGTTTGTAGATTGCTATGTGCTTCAACCATTGCTCTCATGGTTATGAGCAATAGCTTTGTGTTAATCGATATGAACCTATATCTATCTATCTGTCTGTCTATCAATCAATCAATCAATCAATCAATCATCTTTCTGTCTGCCCATCTGTCCTTGTGTACAGAACAGGTAACCACATATCCTATGTCACTTTCCTACATTATGCTTCCGAAAATCCTGCAAGGTAACTAGGCTGTAGGGAGAGCACTGGGTTCACCGAGACACTTGCAGGTCGTGTCGGCCGAGTGTACCTACAAAACCAGGAAATGGTTGTGCAGGGACTTGAACCCGTGTCTCTATCCTCTGTCCTCTTTCATCTCCTTCTCACTTCCTGTCTGTATATAGCCACATTCATTCACTAAGTGCTCCCTGAAGACCACAAGTATCCTTCCTCTGGGCCTGTGGACGACAGAAACGTAAAATTGTTGCTTTGCTCACCACCATGTTTGAAGGACATCTATGTGAACACCACTGATAGGATGGAGGGTCAAATAAAAAGGAACACCAATTTCTAGACAGGAGCAGTTGGGAGCTAAGAGTGTATTGTGGAGTGGCATATTTATTTGAGTGTCCAAACTTCCCTCATTAGGTGGTTATTACTTCACATTCGTGAAGATCATAAAACCCACAGATTTCAAAGGCCCAGATTCTTATTATTTCAGCAACCCAGTTGTTGAGGTGAGAGAAAATGAGAAGGACGTTGCTCCACCACTAAATCTATGGCTGGGCCTTGCTGAAAACAAACAAAAAGAATTCACGGTGGCCAGATAGTGCTATTTTCTACTGACTGTCTCTGGGGGCTCAAACAGAATCCATTTGTTTGATTGTTTGTTTTTCAGTTTCACTCGTGTAGGGTACTTGTCCCCACACCTTCAGCTTGTAGTTTGTCTTTGTCCTTGGATCTCAAGTGAGTCTCCTGTAAGGAAGCACGTAGGTTTCCTGAGTTTTCATCCGTTCTTTTAACCCTGTGTCTTTTGTTTGCAGCACCCAGAGCCTGACCTTTTTTTTCTGATGATTCAGTGCTGTGCCCTTATTGCACTTAAAAAATTTTTTTTGTTATCATTAATCTACAATCACGTGAAGAACATTATGTTTACTATGCTCCCCCTTATCCAAGTCCACCAGCAAAAACCTCTTAAAGTCGCTGTCCATCAGCATAGTTGGATGTTTTAAACCCCTTCAGCATGTACCCCTTCAAAGACACCGATACAGTCGCTGTCAATCATGGAGTAGTAAGATGCTATATAACCTCTACTAGTCTTCTCTGTGTTGTACAGCACTCCCCATGTCCCGCGCGACCCCACGCAATATACATGGTAATCCTAATGCCCCCAATCTTTCTCCCCACACTTATCCCTCCCTTCAGAACCACCCTGTGCAGTCCTTTTCCCTTTGGCAACTTTTAGTCAACTCTCGGGTTCTGTGAGTATCCTGCTGTTTTTTTCCTTCAGTTTCTCTTTATTGTTATACTCCACACATGAGTGATATCATTTGATATTGTCTTTCTCCGCCTAACCTATTTTTCTGAACATACTACTGTCTAGCTCCATTCACGTCATTGCAAATGGTAGGATTTGTTTTCTTCTTATGGCTGCTTACTGCACTTTGTAAACTGGATTTCAGTCTTCCTATTTGTTTGTATTTTAGCTATGTGATTTCACCATTCATCTCCTGGTTATGAGCAACAGCTTTGTGTCAATCGGTATGTATCTGTATCTATCTATCGCTCTGTCTGTCTGCATATCTATCTATCTTTCTATATATCCTTCTTTCTATCTCTCTATCCTCTCTATTTATCTATCCATCTATCTGGCTTCCTGTCTTCTATCATGTGTATAATCTATCGATCATCTGTCATCTATCTATCTGTCTATCTATGAAACAATCTTCTTTCTGTCTGTCCATCTATCCTTATGTACAGAACAGTTAACTACATCAACTATGTCACTTCCCTACATTATGCTTTCAAAAACATTGCAAGGTCACTAGGCCGTAGGGAGAGCACTGGGCTCACTGAGACAATTGCAGATCGAATCAGCCGCGTGTGCTTACAAAACCAGTAAATGGTGGTGCAGGGACTTGAACCCGTATCTCTGTCCTCTGTCCTCTTAAACCTCCTTCTCGCTTGCTAACTGTATTTAGCCACATTCATTGACTAAGTCCTCACTGAAGACCCCAATTATACTTCCTCTGGGCCTGTTGTAGACAGAAAAGTATACTTGGTGCTTTACTCACCACCATGTTTGAGGGACATTGGCATGTTCACCACTGATATGAGGAGGGACAAATAAAAAGGAACACCTATTTCTAGACAGGAGCATTTGGGAGCAAAGTGTGTGTTGTGGAGAGACGTGTTTGGTTGAGTGTCCAAACTTCCCTCTTTATGTGGTTATTACTTCTTTTCAATCGTGGATATCATAAAACCCAGTGATTTCAAAAGCCCAGACGCATATTATTACAGCAATTCATTTGTTGATGTGAGAAAAATGAGAAGGACATTGCAGTACCACTAAATCTATACCTGGGCACTGCTGATACCAAACAAAAGGAATTCACGGTGGCTAGGTAGGACTATTTTCTAGTGACTGTCTCTGGGGTCTCAAACAGAATCCATTTGTTTCTTTGTTTCAAAGATTCACTTGTATAGGGTACCTGTCCCCGCCCCTTCAGCTTGTAGTTTGTCTGTGTCCTTGGATCACAAGTGAGTCTCCAGTAAGGGAGCACTTAGGTGATCTTGAGTTTTCATCAGTTCTTCTAACCCTGTGTCTTTTGATTGGAGCAGTGAAAGCCTGTACTTTTATTCTGATATTTGATAGCTAGGTTCTTACTGCTCTTTGAAATTTTTTTTGTTCTCATTAATATACAATCACATGCAGAACAATATGTTAACTAGTCTAACCCCTTCACCAAGTCCTCGCCAAATCCCAGTTTCAGTCGCTGTCCGTCAGCGTGTCGTAAGATGCTCTAGAATCACTACTTGTCTTCTCTGTGTTGTATAGCCCTCCCAATGACCCTTCACCCTACACATTATTCATGCTAATCCTAATGCCCCCATTCTTTTTCCCCGCCCTTATCAATCCCTTCCCACAAACACTACCCAGTCCCTTTCTCTTTGGTAACACTTAGTCCACTCTCGGGTACTGTGTATATGCTGCTTTTTCTTCCTTCAGTTTTTCTTTGTTATCGTACTCCACACATGAGTTAAATCATTTGGTACATGTATTTCTCCGACTGGCCTATTTGACTGAGCATAATACCCTCTAGCTCCATCCAAGTTATTGCCAATGATAGGATTTGTTTTCTTCTTATGGCTGCTTACTGCACTTTGTAAACTGGATTTTATACTTCTTTTTCGTTTGTAGATTGCTATGTGCTTCAACCATTGCTCTCATGGTTATGAGCAATAGCTTTGTGTTAATCGATATGAACCTATATCTATCTATCTGTCTGTCTATCAATCAATCAATCAATCAATCAATCATCTTTCTGTCTGCCCATCTGTCCTTGTGTACAGAACAGGTAACCACATATCCTATGTCACTTTCCTACATTATGCTTCCGAAAATCCTGCAAGGTAACTAGGCTGTAGGGAGAGCACTGGGTTCACCGAGACACTTGCAGGTCGTGTCGGCCGAGTGTACCTACAAAACCAGGAAATGGTTGTGCAGGGACTTGAACCCGTGTCTCTATCCTCTGTCCTCTTTCATCTCCTTCTCACTTCCTGTCTGTATATAGCCACATTCATTCACTAAGTGCTCCCTGAAGACCACAAGTATCCTTCCTCTGGGCCTGTGGACGACAGAAACGTAAAATTGTTGCTTTGCTCACCACCATGTTTGAAGGACATCTATGTGAACACCACTGATAGGATGGAGGGTCAAATAAAAAGGAACACCAATTTCTAGACAGGAGCAGTTGGGAGCTAAGAGTGTATTGTGGAGTGGCATATTTATTTGAGTGTCCAAACTTCCCTCATTAGGTGGTTATTACTTCACATTCGTGAAGATCATAAAACCCACAGATTTCAAAGGCCCAGATTCTTATTATTTCAGCAACCCAGTTGTTGAGGTGAGAGAAAATGAGAAGGACGTTGCTCCACCACTAAATCTATGGCTGGGCCTTGCTGAAAACAAACAAAAAGAATTCACGGTGGCCAGATAGTGCTATTTTCTACTGACTGTCTCTGGGGGCTCAAACAGAATCCATTTGTTTGATTGTTTGTTTTTCAGTTTCACTCGTGTAGGGTACTTGTCCCCACACCTTCAGCTTGTAGTTTGTCTTTGTCCTTGGATCTCAAGTGAGTCTCCTGTAAGGAAGCACGTAGGTTTCTTGAGTTTTCATCCGTTCTTTTAACCCTGTGTCTTTTGTTTGCAGCACCCAGAGCCTGACCTTTTTATTCTGATGATTCAGTGCTGTGCCCTTATTGCACTTAAAAAATTTTTTTTGTTATCATTAATCTACAATCACGTGAAGAACATTATGTTTACTATGCTCCCCCTTATCCAAGTCCACCAGCAAAAACCTCTTAAAGTCGCTGTCCATCAGCATAGTTGGATGTTTTAAACCCCTTCAGCATGTACCCCTTCAAAGACACCGATACAGTCGCTGTCAATCATGGAGTAGTAAGATGCTATATAACCTCTACTAGTCTTCTCTGTGTTGTACAGCACTCCCCATGTCCCGCGCGACCCCACGCAATATACATGGTAATCCTAATGCCCCCAATCTTTCTCCCCACACTTATCCCTCCCTTCAGAACCACCCTGTGCAGTCCTTTTCCCTTTGGCAACTTTTAGTCAACTCTCGGGTTCTGTGAGTATCCTGCTGTTTTTTTCCTTCAGTTTCTCTTTGTTGTTATACTCCACACATGAGTGATATCATTTGATATTGTCTTTCTCCGCCTGACCTATTTTTCTGAACATACTACTGTCTAGCTCCATCCACGTCATTGCAAATGGTAGGATTTGTTTTCTTCTTATGGCTGCTTACTGCACTTTGTAAACTGGATTTCAGTCTTCCTATTTGTTTGTATTTTAGCTATGTGATTTCACCATTCATCTCCTGGTTATGAGCAACAGCTTTGTGTCAATCGGTATGTATCTGTATCTATCTATCGCTCTGTCTGTCTGCATATCTATCTATCTTTCTATATATCCTTCTTTCTATCTCTCTATCCTCTCTATTTATCTATCCATCTATCTAGCTTCCTGTCTTCTATCATGTGTATAATCTATCGATCATCTGTCATCTATCTATCTGTCTATCTATGAAACAATCTTCTTTCTGTCTGTCCATCTATCCTTATGTACAGAACAGTTAACTACATCAACTATGTCACTTCCCTACATTATGCTTTCAAAAACATTGCAAGGTCACTAGGCCGTAGGGAGAGCACTGGGCTCACTGAGACAATTGCAGATCGAATCAGCCGCGTGTGCTTACAAAACCAGTAAATGGTGGTGCAGGGACTTGAACCCGTATCTCTGTCCTCTGTCCTCTTAAACCTCCTTCTCGCTTGCTAACTGTATTTAGCCACATTCATTGACTAAGTCCTCACTGAAGACCCCAATTATACTTCCTCTGGGCCTGTTGTAGACAGAAAAGTATACTTGGTGCTTTACTCACCACCATGTTTGAGGGACATTGGCATGTTCACCACTGATATGAGGAGGGACAAACAAAAAGGAACACCTATTTCTAGACAGGAGCATTTGGGAGCAAAGTGTGTGTTGTGGAGAGACGTGTTTGGTTGAGTGTCCAAACTTCCCTCTTTATGTGGTTATTACTTCTTTTCAATCGTGGATATCATAAAACCCAGTGATTTCAAAAGCCCAGACGCATATTATTACAGCAATTCATTTGTTGATGTGAGAAAAATGAGAAGGACATTGCAGTACCACTAAATCTATACCTGGGCACTGCTGATACCAAACAAAAGGAATTCACGGTGGCTAGGTAGGACTATTTTCTAGTGACTGTCTCTGGGGTCTCAAACAGAATCCATTTGTTTCTTTGTTTCAAAGATTCACTTGTATAGGGTACCTGTCCCCGCCCCTTCAGCTTGTAGTTTGTCTGTGTCCTTGGATCACAAGTGAGTCTCCAGTAAGGGAGCACTTAGGTGATCTTGAGTTTTCATCAGATCTTCTAACCCTGTGTCTTTTGATTGGAGCAGTGAAAGCCTGTACTTTTATTCTGATATTTGATAGCTAGGTTCTTACTGCACTTTGAAATTTTTTTTGTTCTCATTAATATACAATCACATGCAGAACAATATGTTAACTAGTCTAACCCCTTCACCAAGTCCTCGCCAAATCCCAGTTTCAGTCGCTGTCCGTCAGCGTGTCGTAAGATGCTCTAGAATCACTACTTGTCTTCTCTGTGTTGTATAGCCCTCCCAATGACCCTTCACCCTACACATTATTCATGCTAATCCTAATGCCCCCATTCTTTTTCCCCGCCCTTATCAATCCCTTCCCACAAACACTACCCAGTCCCTTTCTCTTTGGTAACACTTAGTCCACTCTCGGGTACTGTGTATATGCTGCTTTTTCTTCCTTCAGTTTTTCTTTGTTATCGTACTCCACACATGAGTTAAATCATTTGGTACATGTATTTCTCCGACTGGCCTATTTGACTGAGCATAATACCCTCTAGCTCCATCCAAGTTATTGCCAATGATAGGATTTGTTTTCTTCTTATGGCTGCTTACTGCACTTTGTAAACTGGATTTTATACTTCTTTTTCGTTTGTAGATTGCTATGTGCTTCAACCATTGCTCTCATGGTTATGAGCAATAGCTTTGTGTTAATCGATATGAACCTATATCTATCTATCTGTCTGTCTATCAATCAATCAATCAATCAATCAATCATCTTTCTGTCTGCCCATCTGTCCTTGTGTACAGAACAGGTAACCACATATCCTATGTCACTTTCCTACATTATGCTTCCGAAAATCCTGCAAGGTAACTAGGCTGTAGGGAGAGCACTGGGTTCACCGAGACACTTGCAGGTCGTGTCGGCCGAGTGTACCTACAAAACCAGGAAATGGTTGTGCAGGGACTTGAACCCGTGTCTCTATCCTCTGTCCTCTTTCATCTCCTTCTCACTTCCTGTCTGTATATAGCCACATTCATTCACTAAGTGCTCCCTGAAGACCACAAGTATCCTTCCTCTGGGCCTGTGGACGACAGAAACGTAAAATTGTTGCTTTGCTCACCACCATGTTTGAAGGACATCTATGTGAACACCACTGATAGGATGGAGGGTCAAATAAAAAGGAACACCAATTTCTAGACAGGAGCAGTTGGGAGCTAAGAGTGTATTGTGGAGTGGCATATTTATTTGAGTGTCCAAACTTCCCTCATTAGGTGGTTATTACTTCACATTCGTGAAGATCATAAAACCCACAGATTTCAAAGGCCCAGATTCTTATTATTTCAGCAACCCAGTTGTTGAGGTGAGAGAAAATGAGAAGGACGTTGCTCCACCACTAAATCTATGGCTGGGCCTTGCTGAAAACAAACAAAAAGAATTCACGGTGGCCAGATAGTGCTATTTTCTACTGACTGTCTCTGGGGGCTCAAACAGAATCCATTTGTTTGATTGTTTGTTTTTCAGTTTCACTCGTGTAGGGTACTTGTCCCCACACCTTCAGCTTGTAGTTTGTCTTTGTCCTTGGATCTCAAGTGAGTCTCCTGTAAGGAAGCACGTAGGTTTCCTGAGTTTTCATCCGTTCTTTTAACCCTGTGTCTTTTGTTTGCAGCACTCAGAGCCTGACCTTTTTTTTCTGATGATTCAGTGCTGTGCCCTTATTGCACTTAAAAAATTTTTTTTGTTATCATTAATCTACAATCACGTGAAGAACATTATGTTTACTATGCTCCCCCTTATCCAAGTCCACCAGCAAAAACCTCTTAAAGTCGCTGTCCATCAGCATAGTTGGATGTTTTAAACCCCTTCAGCATGTACCCCTTCAAAGACACCTATACAGTCGCTGTCAATCATGGAGTAGTAAGATGCTATATAACCTCTACTAGTCTTCTCTGTGTTGTACAGCACTCCCCATGTCCCGCGCGACACCACGCAATATACATGGTAATCCTAATGCCCCCAATCTTTCTCCCCACACTTATCCCTCCCTTCAGAACCACCCTGTGCAGTCCTTTTCCCTTTGGCAACTTTTAGTCAACTCTCGGGTTCTGTGAGTATCCTGCTGTTTTTTTCCTTCAGTTTCTCTTTGTTGTTATACTCCACACATGAGTGATATCATTTGATATTGTCTTTCTCCGCCTGACCTATTTTTCTGAACATACTACTGTCTAGCTCCATCCACGTCATTGCAAATGGTAGGATTTGTTTTCTTCTTATGGCTGCTTACTGCACTTTGTAAACTGGATTTCAGTCTTCCTATTTGTTTGTAGTTTAGCTATGTGATTTCACCATTCATCTCCTGGTTATGAGCAACAGCTTTGTGTCAATCGGTATGTATCTGTATCTATCTATCGCTCTGTCTGTCTGCATATCTATCTATCTTTCTATATATCCTTCTTTCTATCTCTCTATCCTCTCTATTTATCTATCCATCTATCTAGCTTCCTGTCTTCTATCATGTGTATAATCTATCGATCATCTGTCATCTATCTATCTGTCTATCTATGAAACAATCTTCTTTCTGTCTGTCCATCTATCCTTATGTACAGAACAGTTAACTACATCAACTATGTCACTTCCCTACATTATGCTTTCAAAAACATTGCAAGGTCACTAGGCCGTAGGGAGAGCACTGGGCTCACTGAGACAATTGCAGATCGAATCAGCCGCGTGTGCTTACAAAACCAGTAAATGGTGGTGCAGGGACTTGAACCCGTATCTCTGTCCTCTGTCCTCTTAAACCTCCTTCTCGCTTGCTAACTGTATTTAGCCACATTCATTGACTAAGTCCTCACTGAAGACCCCAATTATACTTCCTCTGGGCCTGTTGTAGACAGAAAAGTATACTTGGTGCTTTACTCACCACCATGTTTGAGGGACATTGGCATGTTCACCACTGATATGAGGAGGGACAAATAAAAAGGAACACCTATTTCTAGACAGGAGCATTTGGGAGCAAAGTGTGTGTTGTGGAGAGACGTGTTTGGTTGAGTGTCCAAACTTCCCTCTTTATGTGGTTATTACTTCTTTACAATCGTGGATATCATAAAACCCAGTGATTTCAAAAGCCCAGACGCATATTATTACAGCAATTCATTTGTTGATGTGAGAAAAATGAGAAGGACATTGCAGTACCACTAAATCTATACCTGGGCACTGCTGATACCAAACAAAAGGAATTCACGGTGGCTAGGTAGGACTATTTTCTAGTGACTGTCTCTGGGGTCTCAAACAGAATCCATTTGTTTCTTTGTTTCAAAGATTCACTTGTATAGGGTACCTGTCCCCGCCCCTTCAGCTTGTAGTTTGTCTGTGTCCTTGGATCACAAGTGAGTCTCCAGTAAGGGAGCACTTAGGTGATCTTGAGTTTTCATCAGATCTTCTAACCCTGTGTCTTTTGATTGGAGCAGTGAAAGCCTGTACTTTTATTCTGATATTTGATAGCTAGGTTCTTACTGCACTTTGAAATATTTTTGTTCTCATTAATATACAATCACATGCAGAACAATATGTTAACTAGTCTAACCCCTTCACCAAGTCCTCGCCAAATCCCAGTTTCAGTCGCTGTCCGTCAGCGTGTCGTAAGATGCTCTAGAATCACTACTTGTCTTCTCTGTGTTGTATAGCCCTCCCAATGACCCTTCACCCTACACATTATTCATGCTAATCCTAATGCCCCCATTCTTTTTCCCCGCCCTTATCAATCCCTTCCCACAAACACTACCCAGTCCCTTTCTCTTTGGTAACACTTAGTCCACTCTCGGGTACTGTGTATATGCTGCTTTTTCTTCCTTCAGTTTTTCTTTGTTATCGTACTCCACACATGAGTTAAATCATTTGGTACATGTATTTCTCCGACTGGCCTATTTGACTGAGCATAATACCCTCTAGCTCCATCCAAGTTATTGCCAATGATAGGATTTGTTTTCTTCTTATGGCTGCTTACTGCACTTTGTAAACTGGATTTTATACTTCTTTTTCGTTTGTAGATTGCTATGTGCTTCAACCATTGCTCTCATGGTTATGAGCAATAGCTTTGTGTTAATCGATATGAACCTATATCTATCTATCTGTCTGTCTATCAATCAATCAATCAATCAATCAATCATCTTTCTGTCTGCCCATCTGTCCTTGTGTACAGAACAGGTAACCACATATCCTATGTCACTTTCCTACATTATGCTTCCGAAAATCCTGCAAGGTAACTAGGCTGTAGGGAGAGCACTGGGTTCACCGAGACACTTGCAGGTCGTGTCGGCCGAGTGTACCTACAAAACCAGGAAATGGTTGTGCAGGGACTTGAACCCGTGTCTCTATCCTCTGTCCTCTTTCATCTCCTTCTCACTTCCTGTCTGTATATAGCCACATTCATTCACTAAGTGCTCCCTGAAGACCACAAGTATCCTTCCTCTGGGCCTGTGGACGACAGAAACGTAAAATTGTTGCTTTGCTCACCACCATGTTTGAAGGACATCTATGTGAACACCACTGATAGGATGGAGGGTCAAATAAAAAGGAACACCAATTTCTAGACAGGAGCAGTTGGGAGCTAAGAGTGTATTGTGGAGTGGCATATTTATTTGAGTGTCCAAACTTCCCTCATTAGGTGGTTATTACTTCACATTCGTGAAGATCATAAAACCCACAGATTTCAAAGGCCCAGATTCTTATTATTTCAGCAACCCAGTTGTTGAGGTGAGAGAAAATGAGAAGGACGTTGCTCCACCACTAAATCTATGGCTGGGCCTTGCTGAAAACAAACAAAAAGAATTCACGGTGGCCAGATAGTGCTATTTTCTACTGACTGTCTCTGGGGGCTCAAACAGAATCCATTTGTTTGATTGTTTGTTTTTCAGTTTCACTCGTGTAGGGTACTTGTCCCCACACCTTCAGCTTGTAGTTTGTCTTTGTCCTTGGATCTCAAGTGAGTCTCCTGTAAGGAAGCACGTAGGTTTCCTGAGTTTTCATCCGTTCTTTTAACCCTGTGTCTTTTGTTTGCAGCACCCAGAGCCTGACCTTTTTTTTCTGATGATTCAGTGCTGTGCCCTTATTGCACTTAAAAAATTTTTTTTGTTATCATTAATCTACAATCACGTGAAGAACATTATGTTTACTATGCTCCCCCTTATCCAAGTCCACCAGCAAAAACCTCTTAAAGTCGCTGTCCATCAGCATAGTTGGATGTTTTAAACCCCTTCAGCATGTACCCCTTCAAAGACACCGATACAGTCGCTGTCAATCATGGAGTAGTAAGATGCTATATAACCTCTACTAGTCTTCTCTGTGTTGTACAGCACTCCCCATGTCCCGCGCGACCCCACGCAATATACATGGTAATCCTAATGCCCCCAATCTTTCTCCCCACACTTATCCCTCCCTTCAGAACCACCCTGTGCAGTCCTTTTCCCTTTGGCAACTTTTAGTCAACTCTCGGGTTCTGTGAGTATCCTGCTGTTTTTTTCCTTCAGTTTCTCTTTATTGTTATACTCCACACATGAGTGATATCATTTGATATTGTCTTTCTCCGCCTAACCTATTTTTCTGAACATACTACTGTCTAGCTCCATTCACGTCATTGCAAATGGTAGGATTTGTTTTCTTCTTATGGCTGCTTACTGCACTTTGTAAACTGGATTTCAGTCTTCCTATTTGTTTGTATTTTAGCTATGTGATTTCACCATTCATCTCCTGGTTATGAGCAACAGCTTTGTGTCAATCGGTATGTATCTGTATCTATCTATCGCTCTGTCTGTCTGCATATCTATCTATCTTTCTATATATCCTTCTTTCTATCTCTCTATCCTCTCTATTTATCTATCCATCTATCTGGCTTCCTGTCTTCTATCATGTGTATAATCTATCGATCATCTGTCATCTATCTATCTGTCTATCTATGAAACAATCTTCTTTCTGTCTGTCCATCTATCCTTATGTACAGAACAGTTAACTACATCAACTATGTCACTTCCCTACATTATGCTTTCAAAAACATTGCAAGGTCACTAGGCCGTAGGGAGAGCACTGGGCTCACTGAGACAATTGCAGATCGAATCAGCCGCGTGTGCTTACAAAACCAGTAAATGGTGGTGCAGGGACTTGAACCCGTATCTCTGTCCTCTGTCCTCTTAAACCTCCTTCTCGCTTGCTAACTGTATTTAGCCACATTCATTGACTAAGTCCTCACTGAAGACCCCAATTATACTTCCTCTGGGCCTGTTGTAGACAGAAAAGTATACTTGGTGCTTTACTCACCACCATGTTTGAGGGACATTGGCATGTTCACCACTGATATGAGGAGGGACAAATAAAAAGGAACACCTATTTCTAGACAGGAGCATTTGGGAGCAAAGTGTGTGTTGTGGAGAGACGTGTTTGGTTGAGTGTCCAAACTTCCCTCTTTATGTGGTTATTACTTCTTTTCAATCGTGGATATCATAAAACCCAGTGATTTCAAAAGCCCAGACGCATATTATTACAGCAATTCATTTGTTGATGTGAGAAAAATGAGAAGGACATTGCAGTACCACTAAATCTATACCTGGGCACTGCTGATACCAAACAAAAGGAATTCACGGTGGCTAGGTAGGACTATTTTCTAGTGACTGTCTCTGGGGTCTCAAACAGAATCCATTTGTTTCTTTGTTTCAAAGATTCACTTGTATAGGGTACCTGTCCCCGCCCCTTCAGCTTGTAGTTTGTCTGTGTCCTTGGATCACAAGTGAGTCTCCAGTAAGGGAGCACTTAGGTGATCTTGAGTTTTCATCAGTTCTTCTAACCCTGTGTCTTTTGATTGGAGCAGTGAAAGCCTGTACTTTTATTCTGATATTTGATAGCTAGGTTCTTACTGCTCTTTGAAATTTTTTTTGTTCTCATTAATATACAATCACATGCAGAACAATATGTTAACTAGTCTAACCCCTTCACCAAGTCCTCGCCAAATCCCAGTTTCAGTCGCTGTCCGTCAGCGTGTCGTAAGATGCTCTAGAATCACTACTTGTCTTCTCTGTGTTGTATAGCCCTCCCAATGACCCTTCACCCTACACATTATTCATGCTAATCCTAATGCCCCCATTCTTTTTCCCCGCCCTTATCAATCCCTTCCCACAAACACTACCCAGTCCCTTTCTCTTTGGTAACACTTAGTCCACTCTCGGGTACTGTGTATATGCTGCTTTTTCTTCCTTCAGTTTTTCTTTGTTATCGTACTCCACACATGAGTTAAATCATTTGGTACATGTATTTCTCCGACTGGCCTATTTGACTGAGCATAATACCCTCTAGCTCCATCCAAGTTATTGCCAATGATAGGATTTGTTTTCTTCTTATGGCTGCTTACTGCACTTTGTAAACTGGATTTTATACTTCTTTTTCGTTTGTAGATTGCTATGTGCTTCAACCATTGCTCTCATGGTTATGAGCAATAGCTTTGTGTTAATCGATATGAACCTATATCTATCTATCTGTCTGTCTATCAATCAATCAATCAATCAATCAATCATCTTTCTGTCTGCCCATCTGTCCTTGTGTACAGAACAGGTAACCACATATCCTATGTCACTTTCCTACATTATGCTTCCGAAAATCCTGCAAGGTAACTAGGCTGTAGGGAGAGCACTGGGTTCACCGAGACACTTGCAGGTCGTGTCGGCCGAGTGTACCTACAAAACCAGGAAATGGTTGTGCAGGGACTTGAACCCGTGTCTCTATCCTCTGTCCTCTTTCATCTCCTTCTCACTTCCTGTCTGTATATAGCCACATTCATTCACTAAGTGCTCCCTGAAGACCACAAGTATCCTTCCTCTGGGCCTGTGGACGACAGAAACGTAAAATTGTTGCTTTGCTCACCACCATGTTTGAAGGACATCTATGTGAACACCACTGATAGGATGGAGGGTCAAATAAAAAGGAACACCAATTTCTAGACAGGAGCAGTTGGGAGCTAAGAGTGTATTGTGGAGTGGCATATTTATTTGAGTGTCCAAACTTCCCTCATTAGGTGGTTATTACTTCACATTCGTGAAGATCATAAAACCCACAGATTTCAAAGGCCCAGATTCTTATTATTTCAGCAACCCAGTTGTTGAGGTGAGAGAAAATGAGAAGGACGTTGCTCCACCACTAAATCTATGGCTGGGCCTTGCTGAAAACAAACAAAAAGAATTCACGGTGGCCAGATAGTGCTATTTTCTACTGACTGTCTCTGGGGGCTCAAACAGAATCCATTTGTTTGATTGTTTGTTTTTCAGTTTCACTCGTGTAGGGTACTTGTCCCCACACCTTCAGCTTGTAGTTTGTCTTTGTCCTTGGATCTCAAGTGAGTCTCCTGTAAGGAAGCACGTAGGTTTCCTGAGTTTTCATCCGTTCTTTTAACCCTGTGTCTTTTGTTTGCAGCACCCAGAGCCTGACCTTTTTTTTCTGATGATTCAGTGCTGTGCCCTTATTGCACTTAAAAAATTTTTTTTGTTATCATTAATCTACAATCACGTGAAGAACATTATGTTTACTATGCTCCCCCTTATCCAAGTCCACCAGCAAAAACCTCTTAAAGTCGCTGTCCATCAGCATAGTTGGATGTTTTAAACCCCTTCAGCATGTACCCCTTCAAAGACACCGATACAGTCGCTGTCAATCATGGAGTAGTAAGATGCTATATAACCTCTACTAGTCTTCTCTGTGTTGTACAGCACTCCCCATGTCCCGCGCGACCCCACGCAATATACATGGTAATCCTAATGCCCCCAATCTTTCTCCCCACACTTATCCCTCCCTTCAGAACCACCCTGTGCAGTCCTTTTCCCTTTGGCAACTCTTAGTCAACTCTCGGGTTCTGTGAGTATCCTGCTGTTTTTTTCCTTCAGTTTCTCTTTGTTGTTATACTCCACACATGAGTGATATCATTTGATATTGTCTTTCTCCGCCTGACCTATTTTTCTGAACATACTACTGTCTAGCTCCATCCACGTCATTGCAAATGGTAGGATTTGTTTTCTTCTTATGGCTGCTTACTGCACTTTGTAAACTGGATTTCAGTCTTCCTATTTGTTTGTATTTTAGCTATGTGATTTCACCATTCATCTCCTGGTTATGAGCAACAGCTTTGTGTCAATCGGTATGTATCTGTATCTATCTATCGCTCTGTCTGTCTGCATATCTATCTATCTTTCTATATATCCTTCTTTCTATCTCTCTATCCTCTCTATTTATCTATCCATCTATCTAGCTTCCTGTCTTCTATCATGTGTATAATCTATCGATCATCTGTCATCTATCTATCTGTCTATCTATGAAACAATCTTCTTTCTGTCTGTCCATCTATCCTTATGTACAGAACAGTTAACTACATCAACTATGTCACTTCCCTACATTATGCTTTCAAAAACATTGCAAGGTCACTAGGCCGTAGGGAGAGCACTGGGCTCACTGAGACAATTGCAGATCGAATCAGCCGCGTGTGCTTACAAAACCAGTAAATGGTGGTGCAGGGACTTGAACCCGTATCTCTGTCCTCTGTCCTCTTAAACCTCCTTCTCGCTTGCTAACTGTATTTAGCCACATTCATTGACTAAGTCCTCACTGAAGACCCCAATTATACTTCCTCTGGGCCTGTTGTAGACAGAAAAGTATACTTGGTGCTTTACTCACCACCATGTTTGAGGGACATTGGCATGTTCACCACTGATATGAGGAGGGACAAATAAAAAGGAACACCTATTTCTAGACAGGAGCATTTGGGAGCAAAGAGTGTGTTGTGGAGAGACGTGTTTGGTTGAGTGTCCAAACTTCCCTCTTTATGTGGTTATTACTTTTTTACAATCGTGGATATCATAAAACCCAGTGATTTCAAAAGCCCAGACGCATATTATTACAGCAATTCATTTGTTGATGTGAGAAAAATGAGAAGGACATTGCAGTACCACTAAATCTATACCTGGGCACTGCTGATACCAAACAAAAGGAATTCACGGTGGCTAGGTAGGACTATTTTCTAGTGACTGTCTCTGGGGTCTCAAACAGAATCCATTTGTTTCTTTGTTTCAAAGATTCACTTGTATAGGGTACCTGTCCCCGCCCCTTCAGCTTGTAGTTTGTCTGTGTCCTTGGATCACAAGTGAGTCTCCAGTAAGGGAGCACTTAGGTGATCTTGAGTTTTCATCAGTTCTTCTAACCCTGTGTCTTTTGATTGGAGCAGTGAAAGCCTGTACTTTTATTCTGATATTTGATAGCTAGGTTCTTACTGCACTTTGAAATATTTTTGTTCTCATTAATATACAATCACATGCAGAACAATATGTTAACTAGTCTAACCCCTTCACCAAGTCCTCGCCAAATCCCAGTTTCAGTCGCTGTCCGTCAGCGTGTCGTAAGATGCTCTAGAATCACTACTTGTCTTCTCTGTGTTGTATAGCCCTCCCAATGACCCTTCACCCTACACATTATTCATGCTAATCCTAATGCCCCCATTCATTTTCCCCGCCCTTATCAATCCCTTCCCACAAACACTACCCAGTCCCTTTCTCTTTGGTAACACTTAGTCCACTCTCGGGTACTGTGTATATGCTGCTTTTTCTTCCTTCAGTTTTTCTTTGTTATCGTACTCCACACATGAGTTAAATCATTTGGTACATGTATTTCTCCGACTGGCCTATTTGACTGAGCATAATACCCTCTAGCTCCATCCAAGTTATTGCCAATGATAGGATTTGTTTTCTTCTTATGGCTGCTTACTGCACTTTGTAAACTGGATTTTATACTTCTTTTTCGTTTGTAGATTGCTATGTGCTTCAACCATTGCTCTCATGGTTATGAGCAATAGCTTTGTGTTAATCGATATGAACCTATATCTATCTATCTGTCTGTCTATCAATCAATCAATCAATCAATCAATCATCTTTCTGTCTGCCCATCTGTCCTTGTGTACAGAACAGGTAACCACATATCCTATGTCACTTTCCTACATTATGCTTCCGAAAATCCTGCAAGGTAACTAGGCTGTAGGGAGAGCACTGGGTTCACCGAGACACTTGCAGGTCGTGTCGGCCGAGTGTACCTACAAAACCAGGAAATGGTTGTGCAGGGACTTGAACCCGTGTCTCTATCCTCTGTCCTCTTTCATCTCCTTCTCACTTCCTGTCTGTATATAGCCACATTCATTCACTAAGTGCTCCCTGAAGACCACAAGTATCCTTCCTCTGGGCCTGTGGACGACAGAAACGTAAAATTGTTGCTTTGCTCACCACCATGTTTGAAGGACATCTATGTGAACACCACTGATAGGATGGAGGGTCAAATAAAAAGGAACACCAATTTCTAGACAGGAGCAGTTGGGAGCTAAGAGTGTATTGTGGAGTGGCATATTTATTTGAGTGTCCAAACTTCCCTCATTAGGTGGTTATTACTTCACATTCGTGAAGATCATAAAACCCACAGATTTCAAAGGCCCAGATTCTTATTATTTCAGCAACCCAGTTGTTGAGGTGAGAGAAAATGAGAAGGACGTTGCTCCACCACTAAATCTATGGCTGGGCCTTGCTGAAAACAAACAAAAAGAATTCACGGTGGCCAGATAGTGCTATTTTCTACTGACTGTCTCTGGGGGCTCAAACAGAATCCATTTGTTTGATTGTTTGTTTTTCAGTTTCACTCGTGTAGGGTACTTGTCCCCACACCTTCAGCTTGTAGTTTGTCTTTGTCCTTGGATCTCAAGTGAGTCTCCTGTAAGGAAGCACGTAGGTTTCCTGAGTTTTCATCCGTTCTTTTAACCCTGTGTCTTTTGTTTGCAGCACCCAGAGCCTGACCTTTTTTTTCTGATGATTCAGTGCTGTGCCCTTATTGCACTTAAAAAATTTTTTTTGTTATCATTAATCTACAATCACGTGAAGAACATTATGTTTACTATGCTCCCCCTTATCCAAGTCCACCAGCAAAAACCTCTTAAAGTCGCTGTCCATCAGCATAGTTGGATGTTTTAAACCCCTTCAGCATGTACCCCTTCAAAGACACCGATACAGTCGCTGTCAATCATGGAGTAGTAAGATGCTATATAACCTCTACTAGTCTTCTCTGTGTTGTACAGCACTCCCCATGTCCCGCGCGACCCCACGCAATATACATGGTAATCCTAATGCCCCCAATCTTTCTCCCCACACTTATCCCTCCCTTCAGAACCACCCTGTGCAGTCCTTTTCCCTTTGGCAACTTTTAGTCAACTCTCGGGTTCTGTGAGTATCCTGCTGTTTTTTTCCTTCAGTTTCTCTTTGTTGTTATACTCCACACATGAGTGATATCATTTGATATTGTCTTTCTCCGCCTGACCTATTTTTCTGAACATACTACTGTCTAGCTCCATCCACGTCATTGCAAATGGTAGGATTTGTTTTCTTCTTATGGCTGCTTACTGCACTTTGTAAACTGGATTTCAGTCTTCCTATTTGTTTGTATTTTAGCTATGTGATTTCACCATTCATCTCCTGGTTATGAGCAACAGCTTTGTGTCAATCGGTATGTATCTGTATCTATCTATCGCTCTGTCTGTCTGCATATCTATCTATCTTTCTATATATCCTTCTTTCTATCTCTCTATCCTCTCTATTTATCTATCCATCTATCTAGCTTCCTGTCTTCTATCATGTGTATAATCTATCGATCATCTGTCATCTATCTATCTGTCTATCTATGAAACAATCTTCTTTCTGTCTGTCCATCTATCCTTATGTACAGAACAGTTAACTACATCAACTATGTCACTTCCCTACATTATGCTTTCAAAAACATTGCAAGGTCACTAGGCCGTAGGGAGAGCACTGGGCTCACTGAGACAATTGCAGATCGAATCAGCCGCGTGTGCTTACAAAACCAGTAAATGGTGGTGCAGGGACTTGAACCCGTATCTCTGTCCTCTGTCCTCTTAAACCTCCTTCTCGCTTGCTAACTGTATTTAGCCACATTCATTGACTAAGTCCTCACTGAAGACCCCAATTATACTTCCTCTGGGCCTGTTGTAGACAGAAAACTATACTTGGTGCTTTACTCACCACCATGTTTGAGGGACATTGGCATGTTCACCACTGATAGGAGGAGGGACAAATAAAAAGGAACACCTATTTCTAGACAGGAGCATTTGGGAGCAAAGTGTGTGTTGTGGAGAGACGTGTTTGGTTGAGTGTCCAAACTTCCCTCTTTATGTGGTTATTACTTCTTTACAATCGTGGATATCATAAAACCCAGTGATTTCAAAAGCCCAGACGCATATTATTACAGCAATTCATTTGTTGATGTGAGAAAAATGAGAAGGACATTGCAGTACCACTAAATCTATACCTGGGCACTGCTGATACCAAACAAAAGGAATTCACGGTGGCTAGGTAGGACTATTTTCTAGTGACTGTCTCTGGGGTCTCAAACAGAATCCATTTGTTTCTTTGTTTCAAAGATTCACTTGTATAGGGTACCTGTCCCCGCCCCTTCAGCTTGTAGTTTGTCTGTGTCCTTGGATCACAAGTGAGTCTCCAGTAAGGGAGCACTTAGGTGATCTTGAGTTTTCATCAGTTCTTCTAACCCTGTGTCTTTTGATTGGAGCAGTGAAAGCCTGTACTTTTATTCTGATATTTGATAGCTAGGTTCTTACTGCTCTTTGAAATTTTTTTTGTTCTCATTAATATACAATCACATGCAGAACAATATGTTAACTAGTCTAACCCCTTCACCAAGTCCTCGCCAAATCCCAGTTTCAGTCGCTGTCCGTCAGCGTGTCGTAAGATGCTCTAGAATCACTACTTGTCTTCTCTGTGTTGTATAGCCCTCCCAATGACCCTTCACCCTACACATTATTCATGCTAATCCTAATGCCCCCATTCTTTTTCCCCGCCCTTATCAATCCCATCCCACAAACACTACCCAGTCCCTTTCTCTTTGGTAACACTTAGTCCACTCTCGGGTACTGTGTATATGCTGCTTTTGCTTCCTTCAGTTTTTCTTTGTTATCGTACTCCACACATGAGTTAAATCATTTGGTACATGTATTTCTCCGACTGGCCTATTTGACTGAGCATAATACCCTCTAGCTCCATCCAAGTTATTGCCAATGATAGGATTTGTTTTCTTCTTATGGCTGCTTACTGCACTTTGTAAACTGGATTTTATACTTCTTTTTCGTTTGTAGATTGCTATGTGCTTCAACCATTGCTCTCATGGTTATGAGCAATAGCTTTGTGTTAATCGATATGAACCTATATCTATCTATCTGTCTGTCTATCAATCAATCAATCAATCAATCAATCAATCATCTTTCTGTCTGCCCATCTGTCCTTGTGTACAGAACAGGTAACCACATATCCTATGTCACTTTCCTACATTATGCTTCCGAAAATCCTGCAAGGTAACTAGGCTGTAGGGAGAGCACTGGGTTCACCGAGACACTTGCAGGTCGTGTCGGCCGAGTGTACCTACAAAACCAGGAAATGGTTGTGCAGGGACTTGAACCCGTGTCTCTATCCTCTGTCCTCTTTCATCTCCTTTTCACTTCCTGTCTGTATATAGCCACATTCATTCACTAAGTGCTCCCTGAAGACCACAAGTATCCTTCCTCTGGGCCTGTGGACGACAGAAACGTAAAATTGTTGCTTTGCTCACCACCATGTTTGAAGGACATCTATGTGAACACCACTGATAGGATGGAGGGTCAAATAAAAAGGAACACCAATTTCTAGACAGGAGCAGTTGGGAGCTAAGAGTGTATTGTGGAGTGGCATATTTATTTGAGTGTCCAAACTTCCCTCATTAGGTGGTTATTACTTCACATTCGTGAAGATCATAAAACCCACAGATTTCAAAGGCCCAGATTCTTATTATTTCAGCAACCCAGTTGTTGAGGTGAGAGAAAATGAGAAGGACGTTGCTCCACCACTAAATCTATGGCTGGGCCTTGCTGAAAACAAACAAAAAGAATTCACGGTGGCCAGATAGTGCTATTTTCTACTGACTGTCTCTGGGGGCTCAAACAGAATCCATTTGTTTGATTGTTTGTTTTTCAGTTTCACTCGTGTAGGGTACTTGTCCCCACACCTTCAGCTTGTAGTTTGTCTTTGTCCTTGGATCTCAAGTGAGTCTCCTGTAAGGAAGCACGTAGGTTTCCTGAGTTTTCATCCGTTCTTTTAACCCTGTGTCTTTTGTTTGCAGCACCCAGAGCCTGACCTTTTTTTTCTGATGATTCAGTGCTGTGCCCTTATTGCACTTAAAAAATTTTTTTTGTTATCATTAATCTACAATCACGTGAAGAACATTATGTTTACTATGCTCCCCCTTATCCAAGTCCACCAGCAAAAACCTCTTAAAGTCGCTGTCCATCAGCATAGTTGGATGTTTTAAACCCCTTCAGCATTTACCCCTTCAAAGACACCGATACAGTCGCTGTCAATCATGGAGTAGTAAGATGCTATATAACCTCTACTAGTCTTCTCTGTGTTGTACAGCACTCCCCATGTCCCGCGCGACCCCACGCAATATACATGGTAATCCTAATGCCCCCAATCTTTCTCCCCACACTTATCCCTCCCTTCAGAACCACCCTGTGCAGTCCTTTTCCCTTTGGCAACTTTTAGTCAACTCTCGGGTTCTGTGAGTATCCTGCTGTTTTTTTCCTTCAGTTTCTCTTTGTTGTTATACTCCACACATGAGTGATATCATTTGATATTGTCTTTCTCCGCCTGACCTATTTTTCTGAACATACTACTGTCTAGCTCCATCCACGTCATTGCAAATGGTAGGATTTGTTTTCTTCTTATGGCTGCTTACTGCACTTTGTAAACTGGATTTCAGTCTTCCTATTTGTTTGTATTTTAGCTATGTGATTTCACCATTCATCTCCTGGTTATGAGCAACAGCTTTGTGTCAATCGGTATGTATCTGTATCTATCTATCGCTCTGTCTGTCTGCATATCTATCTATCTTTCTATATATCCTTCTTTCTATCTCTCTATCCTCTCTATTTATCTATCCATCTATCTAGCTTCCTGTCTTCTATCATGTGTATAATCTATCGATCATCTGTCATCTATCTATCTGTCTATCTATGAAACAATCTTCTTTCTGTCTGTCCATCTATCCTTATGTACAGAACAGTTAACTACATCAACTATGTCACTTCCCTACATTATGCTTTCAAAAACATTGCAAGGTCACTAGGCCGTAGGGAGAGCACTGGGCTCACTGAGACAATTGCAGATCGAATCAGCCGCGTGTGCTTACAAAACCAGTAAATGGTGGTGCAGGGACTTGAACCCGTATCTCTGTCCTCTGTCCTCTTAAACCTCCTTCTCGCTTGCTAACTGTATTTAGCCACATTCATTGACTAAGTCCTCACTGAAGACCCCAATTATACTTCCTCTGGGCCTGTTGTAGACAGAAAAGTATACTTGGTGCTTTACTCACCACCATGTTTGAGGGACATTGGCATGTTCACCACTGATATGAGGAGGGACAAATAAAAAGGAACACCTATTTCTAGACAGGAGCATTTGGGAGCAAAGAGTGTGTTGTGGAGAGACGTGTTTGGTTGAGTGTCCAAACTTCCCTCTTTATGTGGTTATTACTTCTTTACAATCGTGGATATCATAAAACCCAGTGATTTCAAAAGCCCAGACGCATATTATTACAGCAATTCATTTGTTGATGTGAGAAAAATGAGAAGGACATTGCAGTACCACTAAATCTATACCTGGGCACTGCTGATACCAAACAAAAGGAATTCACGGTGGCTAGGTAGGACTATTTTCTAGTGACTGTCTCTGGGGTCTCAAACAGAATCCATTTGTTTCTTTGTTTCAAAGATTCACTTGTATAGGGTACCTGTCCCCGCCCCTTCAGCTTGTAGTTTGTCTGTGCCGTTGGATCACAAGTGAGTCTCCAGTAAGGGAGCACTTAGGTGATCTTGAGTTTTCATCAGTTCTTCTAACCCTGTGTCTTTTGATTGGAGCAGTGAAAGCCTGTACTTTTATTCTGATATTTGATAGCTAGGTTCTTACTGCTCTTTGAAATATTTTTGTTCTCATTAATATACAATCACATGCAGAACAATATGTTAACTAGTCTAACCCCTTCACCAAGTCCTCACCAAATCCCAGTTTCAGTCGCTGTCCGTCAGCGTGTCGTAAGATGCTCTAGAATCACTACTTGTCTTCTCTGTGTTGTATAGCCCTCCCAATGACCCTTCACCCTACACATTATTCATGCTAATCCTAATGCCCCCATTCTTTTTCCCCGCCCTTATCAATCCCTTCCCACAAACACTACCCAGTCCCTTTCTCTTTGGTAACACTTAGTCCACTCTCGGGTACTGTGTATATGCTGCTTTTTCTTCCTTCAGTTTTTCTTTGTTATCGTACTCCACACATGAGTTAAATCATTTGGTACATGTATTTCTCCGACTGGCCTATTTGACTGAGCATAATACCCTCTAGCTCCATCCAAGTTATTGCCAATGATAGGATTTGTTTTCTTCTTATGGCTGCTTACTGCACTTTGTAAACTGGATTTTATACTTCTTTTTCGTTTGTAGATTGCTATGTGCTTCAACCATTGCTCTCATGGTTATGAGCAATAGCTTTGTGTTAATCGATATGAACCTATATCTATCTATCTGTCTGTCTATCAATCAATCAATCAATCAATCATCTTTCTGTCTGCCCATCTGTCCTTGTGTACAGAACAGGTAACCACATATCCTATGTCACTTTCCTACATTATGCTTCCGAAAATCCTGCAAGGTAACTAGGCTGTAGGGAGAGCACTGGGTTCACCGAGACACTTGCAGGTCGTGTCGGCCGAGTGTACCTACAAAACCAGGAAATGGTTGTGCAGGGACTTGAACCCGTGTCTCTATCCTCTGTCCTCTTTCATCTCCTTCTCACTTCCTGTCTGTATATAGCCACATTCATTCACTAAGTGCTCCCTGAAGACCACAAGTATCCTTCCTCTGGGCCTGTGGACGACAGAAACGTAAAATTGTTGCTTTGCTCACCACCATGTTTGAAGGACATCTATGTGAACACCACTGATAGGATGGAGGGTCAAATAAAAAGGAACACCAATTTCTAGACAGGAGCAGTTGGGAGCTAAGAGTGTATTGTGGAGTGGCATATTTATTTGAGTGTCCAAACTTCCCTCATTAGGTGGTTATTACTTCACATTCGTGAAGATCATAAAACCCACAGATTTCAAAGGCCCAGATTCTTATTATTTCAGCAACCCAGTTGTTGAGGTGAGAGAAAATGAGAAGGACGTTGCTCCACCACTAAATCTATGGCTGGGCCTTGCTGAAAACAAACAAAAAGAATTCACGGTGGCCAGATAGTGCTATTTTCTACTGACTGTCTCTGGGGGCTCAAACAGAATCCATTTGTTTGATTGTTTGTTTTTCAGTTTCACTCGTGTAGGGTACTTGTCCCCACACCTTCAGCTTGTAGTTTGTCTTTGTCCTTGGATCTCAAGTGAGTCTCCTGTAAGGAAGCACGTAGGTTTCCTGAGTTTTCATCCGTTCTTTTAACCCTGTGTCTTTTGTTTGCAGCACCCAGAGCCTGACCTTTTTTTTCTGATGATTCAGTGCTGTGCCCTTATTGCACTTAAAAAATTTTTTTTGTTATCATTAATCTACAATCACGTGAAGAACATTATGTTTACTATGCTCCCCCTTATCCAAGTCCACCAGCAAAAACCTCTTAAAGTCGCTGTCCATCAGCATAGTTGGATGTTTTAAACCCCTTCAGCATGTACCCCTTCAAAGACACCGATACAGTCGCTGTCAATCATGGAGTAGTAAGATGCTATATAACCTCTACTAGTCTTCTCTGTGTTGTACAGCACTCCCCATGTCCCGCGCGACCCCACGCAATATACATGGTAATCCTAATGCCCCCAATCTTTCTCCCCACACTTATCCCTCCCTTCAGAACCACCCTGTGCAGTCCTTTTCCCTTTGGCAACTTTTAGTCAACTCTCGGGTTCTGTGAGTATCCTGCTGTTTTTTTCCTTCAGTTTCTCTTTGTTGTTATACTCCACACATGAGTGATATCATTTGATATTGTCTTTCTCCGCCTGACCTATTTTTCTGAACATACTACTGTCTAGCTCCATCCACGTCATTGCAAATGGTAGGATTTGTTTTCTTCTTATGGCTGCTTACTGCACTTTGTAAACTGGATTTCAGTCTTCCTATTTGTTTGTAGTTTAGCTATGTGATTTCACCATTCATCTCCTGGTTATGAGCAACAGCTTTGTGTCAATCGATATGTATCTGTATCTATCTATCGCTCTGTCTGTCTGCATATCTATCTATCTTTCTATATATCCTTCTTTCTATCTCTCTATCCTCTCTATTTATCTATCCATCTATCTAGCTTCCTGTCTTCTATCATGTGTATAATCTATCGATCATCTGTCATCTATCTATCTGTCTATCTATGAAACAATCTTCTTTCTGTCTGTCCATCTATCCTTATGTACAGAACAGTTAACTACATCAACTATGTCACTTCCCTACATTATGCTTTCAAAAACATTGCAAGGTCACTAGGCCGTAGGGAGAGCACTGGGCTCACTGAGACAATTGCAGATCGAATCAGCCGCGTGTGCTTACAAAACCAGTAAATGGTGGTGCAGGGACTTGAACCCGTATCTCTGTCCTCTGTCCTCTTAAACCTCCTTCTCGCTTGCTAACTGTATTTAGCCACATTCATTGACTAAGTCCTCACTGAAGACCCCAATTATACTTCCTCTGGGCCTGTTGTAGACAGAAAACTATACTTGGTGCTTTACTCACCACCATGTTTGAGGGACATTGGCATGTTCACCACTGATAGGAGGAGGGACAAATAAAAAGGAACACCTATTTCTAGACAGGAGCATTTGGGAGCAAAGTGTGTGTTGTGGAGAGACGTGTTTGGTTGAGTGTCCAAACTTCCCTCTTTATGTGGTTATTACTTCTTTACAATCGTGGATATCATAAAACCCAGTGATTTCAAAAGCCCAGACGCATATTATTACAGCAATTCATTTGTTGATGTGAGAAAAATGAGAAGGACATTGCAGTACCACTAAATCTATACCTGGGCACTGCTGATACCAAACAAAAGGAATTCACGGTGGCTAGGTAGGACTATTTTCTAGTGACTGTCTCTGGGGTCTCAAACAGAATCCATTTGTTTCTTTGTTTCAAAGATTCACTTGTATAGGGTACCTGTCCCCGCCCCTTCAGCTTGTAGTTTGTCTGTGTCCTTGGATCACAAGTGAGTCTCCAGTAAGGGAGCACTTAGGTGATCTTGAGTTTTCATCAGTTCTTCTAACCCTGTGTCTTTTGATTGGAGCAGTGAAAGCCTGTACTTTTATTCTGATATTTGATAGCTAGGTTCTTACTGCTCTTTGAAATTTTTTTTGTTCTCATTAATATACAATCACATGCAGAACAATATGTTAACTAGTCTAACCCCTTCACCAAGTCCTCGCCAAATCCCAGTTTCAGTCGCTGTCCGTCAGCGTGTCGTAAGATGCTCTAGAATCACTACTTGTCTTCTCTGTGTTGTATAGCCCTCCCAATGACCCTTCACCCTACACATTATTCATGCTAATCCTAATGCCCCCATTCTTTTTCCCCGCCCTTATCAATCCCTTCCCACAAACACTACCCAGTCCCTTTCTCTTTGGTAACACTTAGTCCACTCTCGGGTACTGTGTATATGCTGCTTTTGCTTCCTTCAGTTTTTCTTTGTTATCGTACTCCACACATGAGTTAAATCATTTGGTACATGTATTTCTCCGACTGGCCTATTTGACTGAGCATAATACCCTCTAGCTCCATCCAAGTTATTGCCAATGATAGGATTTGTTTTCTTCTTATGGCTGCTTACTGCACTTTGTAAACTGGATTTTATACTTCTTTTTCGTTTGTAGATTGCTATGTGCTTCAACCATTGCTCTCATGGTTATGAGCAATAGCTTTGTGTTAATCGATATGAACCTATATCTATCTATCTGTCTGTCTATCAATCAATCAATCAATCAATCAATCATCTTTCTGTCTGCCCATCTGTCCTTGTGTACAGAACAGGTAACCACATATCCTATGTCACTTTCCTACATTATGCTTCCGAAAATCCTGCAAGGTAACTAGGCTGTAGGGAGAGCACTGGGTTCACCGAGACACTTGCAGGTCGTGTCGGCCGAGTGTACCTACAAAACCAGGAAATGGTTGTGCAGGGACTTGAACCCGTGTCTCTATCCTCTGTCCTCTTTCATCTCCTTCTCACTTCCTGTCTGTATATAGCCACATTCATTCACTAAGTGCTCCCTGAAGACCACAAGTATCCTTCCTCTGGGCCTGTGGACGACAGAAACGTAAAATTGTTGCTTTGCTCACCACCATGTTTGAAGGACATCTATGTGAACACCACTGATAGGATGGAGGGTCAAATAAAAAGGAACACCAATTTCTAGACAGGAGCAGTTGGGAGCTAAGAGTGTATTGTGGAGTGGCATATTTATTTGAGTGTCCAAACTTCCCTCATTAGGTGGTTATTACTTCACATTCGTGAAGATCATAAAACCCACAGATTTCAAAGGCCCAGATTCTTATTATTTCAGCAACCCAGTTGTTGAGGTGAGAGAAAATGAGAAGGACGTTGCTCCACCACTAAATCTATGGCTGGGCCTTGCTGAAAACAAACAAAAAGAATTCACGGTGGCCAGATAGTGCTATTTTCTACTGACTGTCTCTGGGGGCTCAAACAGAATCCATTTGTTTGATTGTTTGTTTTTCAGTTTCACTCGTGTAGGGTACTTGTCCCCACACCTTCAGCTTGTAGTTTGTCTTTGTCCTTGGATCTCAAGTGAGTCTCCTGTAAGGAAGCACGTAGGTTTCCTGAGTTTTCATCCGTTCTTTTAACCCTGTGTCTTTTGTTTGCAGCACCCAGAGCCTGACCTTTTTTTTCTGATGATTCAGTGCTGTGCCCTTATTGCACTTAAAAAATTTTTTTTGTTATCATTAATCTACAATCACGTGAAGAACATTATGTTTACTATGCTCCCCCTTATCCAAGTCCACCAGCAAAAACCTCTTAAAGTCGCTGTCCATCAGCATAGTTGGATGTTTTAAACCCCTTCAGCATGTACCCCTTCAAAGACACCGATACAGTCGCTGTCAATCATGGAGTAGTAAGATGCTATATAACCTCTACTAGTCTTCTCTGTGTTGTACAGCACTCCCCATGTCCCGCGCGACCCCACGCAATATACATGGTAATCCTAATGCCCCCAATCTTTCTCCCCACACTTATCCCTCCCTTCAGAACCACCCTGTGCAGTCCTTTTCCCTTTGGCAACTTTTAGTCAACTCTCGGGTTCTGTGAGTATCCTGCTGTTTTTTTCCTTCAGTTTCTCTTTGTTGTTATACTCCACACATGAGTGATATCATTTGATATTGTCTTTCTCCGCCTGACCTATTTTTCTGAACATACTACTGTCTAGCTCCATCCACGTCATTGCAAATGGTAGGATTTGTTTTCTTCTTATGGCTGCTTACTGCACTTTGTAAACTGGATTTCAGTCTTCCTATTTGTTTGTATTTTAGCTATGTGATTTCACCATTCATCTCCTGGTTATGAGCAACAGCTTTGTGTCAATCGGTATGTATCTGTATCTATCTATCGCTCTGTCTGTCTGCATATCTATCTATCTTTCTATATATCCTTCTTTCTATCTCTCTATCCTCTCTATTTATCTATCCATCTATCTAGCTTCCTGTCTTCTATCATGTGTATAATCTATCGATCATCTGTCATCTATCTATCTGTCTATCTATGAAACAATCTTCTTTCTGTCTGTCCATCTATCCTTATGTACAGAACAGTTAACTACATCAACTATGTCACTTCCCTACATTATGCTTTCAAAAACATTGCAAGGTCACTAGGCCGTAGGGAGAGCACTGGGCTCACTGAGACAATTGCAGATCGAATCAGCCGCGTGTGCTTACAAAACCAGTAAATGGTGGTGCAGGGACTTGAACCCGTATCTCTGTCCTCTGTCCTCTTAAACCTCCTTCTCGCTTGCTAACTGTATTTAGCCACATTCATTGACTAAGTCCTCACTGAAGACCCCAATTATACTTCCTCTGGGCCTGTTGTAGACAGAAAACTATACTTGGTGCTTTACTCACCACCATGTTTGAGGGACATTGGCATGTTCACCACTGATAGGAGGAGGGACAAATAAAAAGGAACACCTATTTCTAGACAGGAGCATTTGGGAGCAAAGTGTGTGTTGTGGAGAGACGTGTTTGGTTGAGTGTCCAAACTTCCCTCTTTATGTGGTTATTACTTCTTTACAATCGTGGATATCATAAAACCCAGTGATTTCAAAAGCCCAGACGCATATTATTACAGCAATTCATTTGTTGATGTGAGAAAAATGAGAAGGACATTGCAGTACCACTAAATCTATACCTGGGCACTGCTGATACCAAACAAAAGGAATTCACGGTGGCTAGGTAGGACTATTTTCTAGTGACTGTCTCTGGGGTCTCAAACAGAATCCATTTGTTTCTTTGTTTCAAAGATTCACTTGTATAGGGTACCTGTCCCCGCCCCTTCAGCTTGTAGTTTGTCTGTGTCCTTGGATCACAAGTGAGTCTCCAGTAAGGGAGCACTTAGGTGATCTTGAGTTTTCATCAGTTCTTCTAACCCTGTGTCTTTTGATTGGAGCAGTGAAAGCCTGTACTTTTATTCTGATATTTGATAGCTAGGTTCTTACTGCTCTTTGAAATTTTTTTTGTTCTCATTAATATACAATCACATGCAGAACAATATGTTAACTAGTCTAACCCCTTCACCAAGTCCTCGCCAAATCCCAGTTTCAGTCGCTGTCCGTCAGCGTGTCGTAAGATGCTCTAGAATCACTACTTGTCTTCTCTGTGTTGTATAGCCCTCCCAATGACCCTTCACCCTACACATTATTCATGCTAATCCTAATGCCCCCATTCTTTTTCCCCGCCCTTATCAATCCCTTCCCACAAACACTACCCAGTCCCTTTCTCTTTGGTAACACTTAGTCCACTCTCGGGTACTGTGTATATGCTGCTTTTTCTTCCTTCAGTTTTTCTTTGTTATCGTACTCCACACATGAGTTAAATCATTTGGTACATGTATTTCTCCGACTGGCCTATTTGACTGAGCATAATACCCTCTAGCTCCATCCAAGTTATTGCCAATGATAGGATTTGTTTTCTTCTTATGGCTGCTTACTGCACTTTGTAAACTGGATTTTATACTTCTTTTTCGTTTGTAGATTGCTATGTGCTTCAACCATTGCTCTCATGGTTATGAGCAATAGCTTTGTGTTAATCGATATGAACCTATATCTATCTATCTGTCTGTCTATCAATCAATCAATCAATCAATCAATCATCTTTCTGTCTGCCCATCTGTCCTTGTGTACAGAACAGGTAACCACATATCCTATGTCACTTTCCTACATTATGCTTCCGAAAATCCTGCAAGGTAACTAGGCTGTAGGGAGAGCACTGGGTTCACCGAGACACTTGCAGGTCGTGTCGGCCGAGTGTACCTACAAAACCAGGAAATGGTTGTGCAGGGACTTGAACCCGTGTCTCTATCCTCTGTCCTCTTTCATCTCCTTCTCACTTCCTGTCTGTATATAGCCACATTCATTCACTAAGTGCTCCCTGAAGACCACAAGTATCCTTCCTCTGGGCCTGTGGACGACAGAAACGTAAAATTGTTGCTTTGCTCACCACCATGTTTGAAGGACATCTATGTGAACACCACTGATAGGATGGAGGGTCAAATAAAAAGGAACACCAATTTCTAGACAGGAGCAGTTGGGAGCTAAGAGTGTATTGTGGAGTGGCATATTTATTTGAGTGTCCAAACTTCCCTCATTAGGTGGTTATTACTTCACATTCGTGAAGATCATAAAACCCACAGATTTCAAAGGCCCAGATTCTTATTATTTCAGCAACCCAGTTGTTGAGGTGAGAGAAAATGAGAAGGACGTTGCTCCACCACTAAATCTATGGCTGGGCCTTGCTGAAAACAAACAAAAAGAATTCACGGTGGCCAGATAGTGCTATTTTCTACTGACTGTCTCTGGGGGCTCAAACAGAATCCATTTGTTTGATTGTTTGTTTTTCAGTTTCACTCGTGTAGGGTACTTGTCCCCACACCTTCAGCTTGTAGTTTGTCTTTGTCCTTGGATCTCAAGTGAGTCTCCTGTAAGGAAGCACGTAGGTTTCCTGAGTTTTCATCCGTTCTTTTAACCCTGTGTCTTTTGTTTGCAGCACCCAGAGCCTGACCTTTTTTTTCTGATGATTCAGTGCTGTGCCCTTATTGCACTTAAAAAATTTTTTTTGTTATCATTAATCTACAATCACGTGAAGAACATTATGTTTACTATGCTCCCCCTTATCCAAGTCCACCAGCAAAAACCTCTTAAAGTCGCTGTCCATCAGCATAGTTGGATGTTTTAAACCCCTTCAGCATGTACCCCTTCAAAGACACCGATACAGTCGCTGTCAATCATGGAGTAGTAAGATGCTATATAACCTCTACTAGTCTTCTCTGTGTTGTACAGCACTCCCCATGTCCCGCGCGACCCCACGCAATATACATGGTAATCCTAATGCCCCCAATCTTTCTCCCCACACTTATCCCTCCCTTCAGAACCACCCTGTGCAGTCCTTTTCCCTTTGGCAACTTTTAGTCAACTCTCGGGTTCTGTGAGTATCCTGCTGTTTTTTTCCTTCAGTTTCTCTTTGTTGTTATACTCCACACATGAGTGATATCATTTGATATTGTCTTTCTCCGCCTGACCTATTTTTCTGAACATACTACTGTCTAGCTCCATCCACGTCATTGCAAATGGTAGGATTTGTTTTCTTCTTATGGCTGCTTACTGCACTTTGTAAACTGGATTTCAGTCTTCCTATTTGTTTGTATTTTAGCTATGTGATTTCACCATTCATCTCCTGGTTATGAGCAACAGCTTTGTGTCAATCGGTATGTATCTGTATCTATCTATCGCTCTGTCTGTCTGCATATCTATCTATCTTTCTATATATCCTTCTTTCTATCTCTCTATCCTCTCTATTTATCTATCCATCTATCTAGCTTCCTGTCTTCTATCATGTGTATAATCTATCGATCATCTGTCATCTATCTATCTGTCTATCTATGAAACAATCTTCTTTCTGTCTGTCCATCTATCCTTATGTACAGAACAGTTAACTACATCAACTATGTCACTTCCCTACATTATGCTTTCAAAAACATTGCAAGGTCACTAGGCCGTAGGGAGAGCACTGGGCTCACTGAGACAATTGCAGATCGAATCAGCCGCGTGTGCTTACAAAACCAGTAAATGGTGGTGCAGGGACTTGAACCCGTATCTCTGTCCTCTGTCCTCTTAAACCTCCTTCTCGCTTGCTAACTGTATTTAGCCACATTCATTGACTAAGTCCTCACTGAAGACCCCAATTATACTTCCTCTGGGCCTGTTGTAGACAGAAAACTATACTTGGTGCTTTACTCACCACCATGTTTGAGGGACATTGGCATGTTCACCACTGATAGGAGGAGGGACAAATAAAAAGGAACACCTATTTCTAGACAGGAGCATTTGGGAGCAAAGTGTGTGTTGTGGAGAGACGTGTTTGGTTGAGTGTCCAAACTTCCCTCTTTATGTGGTTATTACTTCTTTACAATCGTGGATATCATAAAACCCAGTGATTTCAAAAGCCCAGACGCATATTATTACAGCAATTCATTTGTTGATGTGAGAAAAATGAGAAGGACATTGCAGTACCACTAAATCTATACCTGGGCACTGCTGATACCAAACAAAAGGAATTCACGGTGGCTAGGTAGGACTATTTTCTAGTGACTGTCTCTGGGGTCTCAAACAGAATCCATTTGTTTCTTTGTTTCAAAGATTCACTTGTATAGGGTACCTGTCCCCGCCCCTTCAGCTTGTAGTTTGTCTGTGTCCTTGGATCACAAGTGAGTCTCCAGTAAGGGAGCACTTAGGTGATCTTGAGTTTTCATCAGTTCTTCTAACCCTGTGTCTTTTGATTGGAGCAGTGAAAGCCTGTACTTTTATTCTGATATTTGATAGCTAGGTTCTTACTGCTCTTTGAAATTTTTTTTGTTCTCATTAATATACAATCACATGCAGAACAATATGTTAACTAGTCTAACCCCTTCACCAAGTCCTCGCCAAATCCCAGTTTCAGTCGCTGTCCGTCAGCGTGTCGTAAGATGCTCTAGAATCACTACTTGTCTTCTCTGTGTTGTATAGCCCTCCCAATGACCCTTCACCCTACACATTATTCATGCTAATCCTAATGCCCCCATTCTTTTTCCCCGCCCTTATCAATCCCTTCCCACAAACACTACCCAGTCCCTTTCTCTTTGGTAACACTTAGTCCACTCTCGGGTACTGTGTATATGCTGCTTTTTCTTCCTTCAGTTTTTCTTTGTTATCGTACTCCACACATGAGTTAAATCATTTGGTACATGTATTTCTCCGACTGGCCTATTTGACTGAGCATAATACCCTCTAGCTCCATCCAAGTTATTGCCAATGATAGGATTTGTTTTCTTCTTATGGCTGCTTACTGCACTTTGTAAACTGGATTTTATACTTCTTTTTCGTTTGTAGATTGCTATGTGCTTCAACCATTGCTCTCATGGTTATGAGCAATAGCTTTGTGTTAATCGATATGAACCTATATCTATCTATCTGTCTGTCTATCAATCAATCAATCAATCAATCAATCATCTTTCTGTCTGCCCATCTGTCCTTGTGTACAGAACAGGTAACCACATATCCTATGTCACTTTCCTACATTATGCTTCAGAAAATCCTGCAAGGTAACTAGGCTGTAGGGAGAGCACTGGGTTCACCGAGACACTTGCAGGTCGTGTCGGCCGAGTGTACCTACAAAACCAGGAAATGGTTGTGCAGGGACTTGAACCCGTGTCTCTATCCTCTGTCCTCTTTCATCTCCTTCTCACTTCCTGTCTGTATATAGCCACATTCATTCACTAAGTGCTCCCTGAAGACCACAAGTATCCTTCCTCTGGGCCTGTGGACGACAGAAACGTAAAATTGTTGCTTTGCTCACCACCATGTTTGAAGGACATCTATGTGAACACCACTGATAGGATGGAGGGTCAAATAAAAAGGAACACCAATTTCTAGACAGGAGCAGTTGGGAGCTAAGAGTGTATTGTGGAGTGGCATATTTATTTGAGTGTCCAAACTTCCCTCATTAGGTGGTTATTACTTCACATTCGTGAAGATCATAAAACCCACAGATTTCAAAGGCCCAGATTCTTATTATTTCAGCAACCCAGTTGTTGAGGTGAGAGAAAATGAGAAGGACGTTGCTCCACCACTAAATCTATGGCTGGGCCTTGCTGAAAACAAACAAAAAGAATTCACGGTGGCCAGATAGTGCTATTTTCTACTGACTGTCTCTGGGGGCTCAAACAGAATCCATTTGTTTGATTGTTTGTTTTTCAGTTTCACTCGTGTATGGTACTTGTCCCCACACCTTCAGCTTGTAGTTTGTCTTTGTCCTTGGATCTCAAGTGAGTCTCCTGTAAGGAAGCACGTAGGTTTCCTGAGTTTTCATCCGTTCTTTTAACCCTGTGTCTTTTGTTTGCAGCACTCAGAGCCTGACCTTTTTTTTCTGATGATTCAGTGCTGTGCCCTTATTGCACTTAAAAAATTTTTTTTGTTATCATTAATCTACAATCACGTGAAGAACATTATGTTTACTATGCTCCCCCTTATCCAAGTCCACCAGCAAAAACCTCTTAAAGTCGCTGTCCATCAGCATAGTTGGATGTTTTAAACCCCTTCAGCATGTACCCCTTCAAAGACACCGATACAGTCGCTGTCAATCATGGAGTAGTAAGATGCTATATAACCTCTACTAGTCTTCTCTGTGTTGTACAGCACTCCCCATGTCCCGCGCGACCCCACGCAATATACATGGTAATCCTAATGCCCCCAATCTTTCTCCCCACACTTATCCCTCCCTTCAGAACCACCCTGTGCAGTCCTTTTCCCTTTGGCAACTTTTAGTCAACTCTCGGGTTCTGTGAGTATCCTGCTGTTTTTTTCCTTCAGTTTCTCTTTGTTGTTATACTCCACACATGAGTGATATCATTTGATATTGTCTTTCTCCGCCTGACCTATTTTTCTGAACATACTACTGTCTAGCTCCATCCACGTCATTGCAAATGGTAGGATTTGTTTTCTTCTTATGGCTGCTTACTGCACTTTGTAAACTGGATTTCAGTCTTCCTATTTGTTTGTAGTTTAGCTATGTGATTTCACCATTCATCTCCTGGTTATGAGCAACAGCTTTGTGTCAATCGATATGTATCTGTATCTATCTATCGCTCTGTCTGTCTGCATATCTATCTATCTTTCTATATATCCTTCTTTCTATCTCTCTATCCTCTCTATTTATCTATCCATCTATCTAGCTTCCTGTCTTCTATCATGTGTATAATCTATCGATCATCTGTCATCTATCTATCTGTCTATCTATGAAACAATCTTCTTTCTGTCTGTCCATCTATCCTTATGTACAGAACAGTTAACTACATCAACTATGTCACTTCCCTACATTATGCTTTCAAAAACATTGCAAGGTCACTAGGCCGTAGGGAGAGCACTGGGCTCACTGAGACAATTGCAGATCGAATCAGCCGCGTGTGCTTACAAAACCAGTAAATGGTGGTGCAGGGACTTGAACCCGTATCTCTGTCCTCTGTCCTCTTAAACCTCCTTCTCGCTTGCTAACTGTATTTAGCCACATTCATTGACTAAGTCCTCACTGAAGACCCCAATTATACTTCCTCTGGGCCTGTTGTAGACAGAAAAGTATACTTGGTGCTTTACTCACCACCATGTTTGAGGGACATTGGCATGTTCACCACTGATAGGAGGAGGGACAAATAAAAAGGAACACCTATTTCTAGACAGGAGCATTTGGGAGCAAAGTGTGTGTTGTGGAGAGACGTGTTTGGTTGAGTGTCCAAACTTCCCTCTTTATGTGGTTATTACTTCTTTACAATCGTGGATATCATAAAACCCAGTGATTTCAAAAGCCCAGACGCATATTATTACAGCAATTCATTTGTTGATGTGAGAAAAATGAGAAGGACATTGCAGTACCACTAAATCTATACCTGGGCACTGCTGATACCAAACAAAAGGAATTCACGGTGGCTAGGTAGGACTATTTTCTAGTGACTGTCTCTGGGGTCTCAAACAGAATCCATTTGTTTCTTTGTTTCAAAGATTCACTTGTATAGGGTACCTGTCCCCGCCCCTTCAGCTTGTAGTTTGTCTGTGTCCTTGGATCACAAGTGAGTCTCCAGTAAGGGAGCACTTAGGTGATCTTGAGTTTTCATCAGTTCTTCTAACCCTGTGTCTTTTGATTGGAGCAGTGAAAGCCTGTACTTTTATTCTGATATTTGATAGCTAGGTTCTTACTGCTCTTTGAAATTTTTTTTGTTCTCATTAATATACAATCACATGCAGAACAATATGTTAACTAGTCTAACCCCTTCACCAAGTCCTCGCCAAATCCCAGTTTCAGTCGCTGTCCGTCAGCGTGTCGTAAGATGCTCTAGAATCACTACTTGTCTTCTCTGTGTTGTATAGCCCTCCCAATGACCCTTCACCCTACACATTATTCATGCTAATCCTAATGCCCCCATTCTTTTTCCCCGCCCTTATCAATCCCTTCCCACAAACACTACCCAGTCCCTTTCTCTTTGGTAACACTTAGTCCACTCTCGGGTACTGTGTATATGCTGCTTTTGCTTCCTTCAGTTTTTCTTTGTTATCGTACTCCACACATGAGTTAAATCATTTGGTACATGTATTTCTCCGACTGGCCTATTTGACTGAGCATAATACCCTCTAGCTCCATCCAAGTTATTGCCAATGATAGGATTTGTTTTCTTCTTATGGCTGCTTACTGCACTTTGTAAACTGGATTTTATACTTCTTTTTCGTTTGTAGATTGCTATGTGCTTCAACCATTGCTCTCATGGTTATGAGCAATAGCTTTGTGTTAATCGATATGAACCTATATCTATCTATCTGTCTGTCTATCAATCAATCAATCAATCAATCAATCATCTTTCTGTCTGCCCATCTGTCCTTGTGTACAGAACAGGTAACCACATATCCTATGTCACTTTCCTACATTATGCTTCCGAAAATCCTGCAAGGTAACTAGGCTGTAGGGAGAGCACTGGGTTCACCGAGACACTTGCAGGTCGTGTCGGCCGAGTGTACCTACAAAACCAGGAAATGGTTGTGCAGGGACTTGAACCCGTGTCTCTATCCTCTGTCCTCTTTCATCTCCTTCTCACTTCCTGTCTGTATATAGCCACATTCATTCACTAAGTGCTCCCTGAAGACCACAAGTATCCTTCCTCTGGGCCTGTGGACGACAGAAACGTAAAATTGTTGCTTTGCTCACCACCATGTTTGAAGGACATCTATGTGAACACCACTGATAGGATGGAGGGTCAAATAAAAAGGAACACCAATTTCTAGACAGGAGCAGTTGGGAGCTAAGAGTGTATTGTGGAGTGGCATATTTATTTGAGTGTCCAAACTTCCCTCATTAGGTGGTTATTACTTCACATTCGTGAAGATCATAAAACCCACAGATTTCAAAGGCCCAGATTCTTATTATTTCAGCAACCCAGTTGTTGAGGTGAGAGAAAATGAGAAGGACGTTGCTCCACCACTAAATCTATGGCTGGGCCTTGCTGAAAACAAACAAAAAGAATTCACGGTGGCCAGATAGTGCTATTTTCTCCTGACTGTCTCTGGGGGCTCAAACAGAATCCATTTGTTTGATTGTTTGTTTTTCAGTTTCACTCGTGTAGGGTACTTGTCCCCACACCTTCAGCTTGTAGTTTGTCTTTGTCCTTGGATCTCAAGTGAGTCTCCTGTAAGGAAGCACGTAGGTTTCCTGAGTTTTCATCCGTTCTTTTAACCCTGTGTCTTTTGTTTGCAGCACTCAGAGCCTGACCTTTTTTTTCTGATGATTCAGTGCTGTGCCCTTATTGCACTTAAAAAATTTTTTTTGTTATCATTAATCTACAATCACGTGAAGAACATTATGTTTACTATGCTCCCCCTTATCCAAGTCCACCAGCAAAAACCTCTTAAAGTCGCTGTCCATCAGCATAGTTGGATGTTTTAAACCCCTTCAGCATGTACCCCTTCAAAGACACCGATACAGTCGCTGTCAATCATGGAGTAGTAAGATGCTATATAACCTCTACTAGTCTTCTCTGTGTTGTACAGCACTCCCCATGTCCCGCGCGACCCCACGCAATATACATGGTAATCCTAATGCCCCCAATCTTTCTCCCCACACTTATCCCTCCCTTCAGAACCACCCTGTGCAGTCCTTTTCCCTTTGGCAACTTTTAGTCAACTCTCGGGTTCTGTGAGTATCCTGCTGTTTTTTTCCTTCAGTTTCTCTTTGTTGTTATACTCCACACATGAGTGATATCATTTGATATTGTCTTTCTCCGCCTGACCTATTTTTCTGAACATACTACTGTCTAGCTCCATCCACGTCATTGCAAATGGTAGGATTTGTTTTCTTCTTATGGCTGCTTACTGCACTTTGTAAACTGGATTTCAGTCTTCCTATTTGTTTGTAGTTTAGCTATGTGATTTCACCATTCATCTCCTGGTTATGAGCAACAGCTTTGTGTCAATCGATATGTATCTGTATCTATCTATCGCTCTGTCTGTCTGCATATCTATCTATCTTTCTATATATCCTTCTTTCTATCTCTCTATCCTCTCTATTTATCTATCCATCTATCTAGCTTCCTGCCTTCTATCATGTGTATAATCTATCGATCATCTGTCATCTATCTATCTGTCTATCTATGAAACAATCTTCTTTCTGTCTGTCCATCTATCCTTATGTACAGAACAGTTAACTACATCAACTATGTCACTTCCCTACATTATGCTTTCAAAAACATTGCAAGGTCACTAGGCCGTAGGGAGAGCACTGGGCTCACTGAGACAATTGCAGATCGAATCAGCCGCATGTGCTTACAAAACCAGTAAATGGTGGTGCAGGGACTTGAACCCGTATCTCTGTCCTCTGTCCTCTTAAACCTCCTTCTCGCTTGCTAACTGTATTTAGCCACATTCATTGACTAAGTCCTCACTGAAGACCCCAATTATACTTCCTCTGGGCCTGTTGTAGACAGAAAAGTATACTTGGTGCTTTACTCACCACCATGTTTGAGGGACATTGGCATGTTCACCACTGATAGGAGGAGGGACAAATAAAAAGGAACACCTATTTCTAGACAGGAGCATTTGGGAGCAAAGTGTGTGTTGTGGAGAGACGTGTTTGGTTGAGTGTCCAAACTTCCCTCTTTATGTGTTTATTACTTCTTTACAATCGTGGATATCATAAAACCCAGTGATTTCAAAAGCCCAGACGCATATTATTACAGCAATTCATTTGTTGATGTGAGAAAAATGAGAAGGACATTGCAGTACCACTAAATCTATACCTGGGCACTGCTGATACCAAACAAAAGGAATTCACGGTGGCTAGGTAGGACTATTTTCTAGTGACTGTCTCTGGGGTCTCAAACAGAATCCATTTGTTTCTTTGTTTCAAAGATTCACTTGTATAGGGTACCTGTCCCCGCCCCTTCAGCTTGTAGTTTGTCTGTGTCCTTGGATCACAAGTGAGTCTCCAGTAAGGGAGCACTTAGGTGATCTTGAGTTTTCATCAGTTCTTCTAACCCTGTGTCTTTTGATTGGAGCAGTGAAAGCCTGTACTTTTATTCTGATATTTGATAGCTAGGTTCTTACTGCTCTTTGAAATTTTTTTTGTTCTCATTAATATACAATCACATGCAGAACAATATGTTAACTAGTCTAACCCCTTCATCAAGTCCTCGCCAAATCCCAGTTTCAGTCGCTGTCCGTCAGCGTGTCGTAAGATGCTCTAGAATCACTACTTGTCTTCTCTGTGTTGTATAGCCCTCCCAATGACCCTTCACCCTACACATTATTCATGCTAATCCTAATGCCCCCATTCTTTTTCCCCGCCCTTATCAATCCCTTCCCACAAACACTACCCAGTCCCTTTCTCTTTGGTAACACTTAGTCCACTCTCGGGTACTGTGTATATGCTGCTTTTGCTTCCTTCAGTTTTTCTTTGTTATCGTACTCCACACATGAGTTAAATCATTTGGTACATGTATTTCTCCGACTGGCCTATTTGATTGAGCATAATACCCTCTAGCTCCATCCAAGTTATTGCCAATGATAGGATTTGTTTTCTTCTTATGGCTGCTTACTGCACTTTGTAAACTGGATTTTATACTTCTTTTTCGTTTGTAGATTGCTATGTGCTTCAACCATTGCTCTCATGGTTATGAGCAATAGCTTTGTGTTAATCGATATGAACCTATATCTATCTATCTGTCTGTCTATCAATCAATCAATCAATCAATCAATCAATCATCTTTCTGTCTGCCCATCTGTCCTTGTGTACAGAACAGGTAACCACATATCCTATGTCACTTTCCTACATTATGCTTCCGAAAATCCTGCAAGGTAACTAGGCTGTAGGGAGAGCACTGGGTTCACCGAGACACTTGCAGGTCGTGTCGGCCGAGTGTACCTACAAAACCAGGAAATGGTTGTGCAGGGACTTGAACCCGTGTCTCTATCCTCTGTCCTCTTTCATCTCCTTCTCACTTCCTGTCTGTATATAGCCACATTCATTCACTAAGTGCTCCCTGAAGACCACAAGTATCCTTCCTCTGGGCCTGTGGACGACAGAAACGTAAAATTGTTGCTTTGCTCACCACCATGTTTGAAGGACATCTATGTGAACACCACTGATAGGATGGAGGGTCAAATAAAAAGGAACACCAATTTCTAGACAGGAGCAGTTGGGAGCTAAGAGTGTATTGTGGAGTGGCATATTTATTTGAGTGTCCAAACTTCCCTCATTAGGTGGTTATTACTTCACATTCGTGAAGATCATAAAACCCACAGATTTCAAAGGCCCAGATTCTTATTATTTCAGCAACCCAGGTGTTGAGGTGAGAGAAAATGAGAAGGACGTTGCTCCACCACTAAATCTATGGCTGGGCCTTGCTGAAAACAAACAAAAAGAATTCACGGTGGCCAGATAGTGCTATTTTCTACTGACTGTCTCTGGGGGCTCAAACAGAATCCATTTGTTTGATTGTTTGTTTTTCAGTTTCACTCGTGTAGGGTACTTGTCCCCACACCTTCAGCTTGTAGTTTGTCTTTGTCCTTGGATCTCAAGTGAGTCTCCTGTAAGGAAGCACGTAGGTTTCCTGAGTTTTCATCCGTTCTTTTAACCCTGTGTCTTTTGTTTGCAGCACTCAGAGCCTGACCTTTTTTTTCTGATGATTCAGTGCTGTGCCCTTATTGCACTTAAAAAATTTTTTTTGTTATCATTAATCTACAATCACGTGAAGAACATTATGTTTACTATGCTCCCCCTTATCCAAGTCCACCAGCAAAAACCTCTTAAAGTCGCTGTCCATCAGCATAGTTGGATGTTTTAAACCCCTTCAGCATGTACCCCTTCAAAGACACCGATACAGTCGCTGTCAATCATGGAGTAGTAAGATGCTATATAACCTCTACTAGTCTTCTCTGTGTTGTACAGCACTCCCCATGTCCCGCGCGACCCCACGCAATATACATGGTAATCCTAATGCCCCCAATCTTTCTCCCCACACTTATCCCTCCCTTCAGAACCACCCTGTGCAGTCCTTTTCCCTTTGGCAACTTTTAGTCAACTCTCGGGTTCTGTGAGTATCCTGCTGTTTTTTTCCTTCAGTTTCTCTTTGTTGTTATACTCCACACATGAGTGATATCATTTGATATTGTCTTTCTCCGCCTGACCTATTTTTCTGAACATACTACTGTCTAGCTCCATCCACGTCATTGCAAATGGTAGGATTTGTTTTCTTCTTATGGCTGCTTACTGCACTTTGTAAACTGGATTTCAGTCTTCCTATTTGTTTGTAGTTTAGCTATGTGATTTCACCATTCATCTCCTGGTTATGAGCAACAGCTTTGTGTCAATCGATATGTATCTGTATCTATCTATCGCTCTGTCGGTCTGCATATCTATCTATCTTTCTATATATCCTTCTTTCTATCTCTCTATCCTCTCTATTTATCTATCCATCTATCTAGCTTCCTGTCTTCTATCATGTGTATAATCTATCGATCATCTGTCATCTATCTATCTGTCTATCTATGAAACAATCTTCTTTCTGTCTGTCCATCTATCCTTATGTACAGAACAGTTAACTACATCAACTATGTCACTTCCCTACATTATGCTTTCAAAAACATTGCAAGGTCACTAGGCCGTAGGGAGAGCACTGGGCTCACTGAGACAATTGCAGATCGAATCAGCCGCGTGTGCTTACAAAACCAGTAAATGGTGGTGCAGGGACTTGAACCCGTATCTCTGTCCTCTGTCCTCTTAAACCTCCTTCTCGCTTGCTAACTGTATTTAGCCACATTCATTGACTAAGTCCTCACTAAAGACCCCAATTATACTTCCTCTGGGCCTGTTGTAGACAGAAAACTATACTTGGTGCTTTACTCACCACCATGTTTGAGGGACATTGGCATGTTCACCACTGATAGGAGGAGGGACAAATAAAAAGGAACACCTATTTCTAGACAGGAGCATTTGGGAGCAAAGTGTGTGTTGTGGAGAGACGTGTTTGGTTGAGTGTCCAAACTTCCCTCTTTATGTGGTTATTACTTCTATACAATCGTGGATAACATAAAACCCAGTGATTTCAAAAGCCCAGACGCATATTATTACAGCAATTCATTTGTTGATGTGAGAAAAATGAGAAGGACATTGCAGTACCACTAAATCTATACCTGGGCACTGCTGATACCAAACAAAAGGAATTCACGGTGGCTAGGTAGGACTATTTTCTAGTGACTGTCTCTGGGGTCTCAAACAGAATCCATTTGTTTCTTTGTTTCAAAGATTCACTTGTATAGGGTACCTGTCCCCGCCCCTTCAGCTTGTAGTTTGTCTGTGTCCTTGGATCACAAGTGAGTCTCCAGTAAGGGAGCACTTAGGTGATCTTGAGTTTTCATCAGTTCTTCTAACCCTGTGTCTTTTGATTGGAGCAGTGAAAGCCTGTACTTTTATTCTGATATTTGATAGCTAGGTTCTTACTGCTCTTTGAAATTTTTTTTTTGTTCTCATTAATATACAATCACATGCAGAACAATATGTTAACTAGTCTAACCCCTTCACCAAGTCCTCGCCAAATCCCAGTTTCAGTCGCTGTCCGTCAGCGTGTCGTAAGATGCTCTAGAATCACTACTTGTCTTCTCTGTGTTGTATAGCCCTCCCAATGACCCTTCACCCTACACATTATTCATGCTAATCCTAATGCCCCCATTCTTTTTCCCCGCCCTTATCAATCCCTTCCCACAAACACTACCCAGTCCCTTTCTCTTTGGTAACACTTAGTCCACTCTCGGGTACTGTGTATATGCTGCTTTTTCTTCCTTCAGTTTTTCTTTGTTATCGTACTCCACACATGAGTTAAATCATTTGGTACATGTATTTCTCCGACTGGCCTATTTGACTGAGCATAATACCCTCTAGCTCCATCCAAGTTATTGCCAATGATAGGATTTGTTTTCTTCTTATGGCTGCTTACTGCACTTTGTAAACTGGATTTTATACTTCTTTTTCGTTTGTAGATTGCTATGTGCTTCAACCATTGCTCTCATGGTTATGAGCAATAGCTTTGTGTTAATCGATATGAACCTATATCTATCTATCTGTCTGTCTATCAATCAATCAATCAATCAATCAATCAATCATCTTTCTGTCTGCCCATCTGTCCTTGTGTACAGAACAGGTAACCACATATCCTATGTCACTTTCCTACATTATGCTTCCGAAAATCCTGCAAGGTAACTAGGCTGTAGGGAGAGCACTGGGTTCACCGAGACACTTGCAGGTCGTGTCGGCCGAGTGTACCTACAAAACCAGGAAATGGTTGTGCAGGGACTTGAACCCGTGTCTCTATCCTCTGTCCTCTTTCATCTCCTTCTCACTTCCTGTCTGTATATAGCCACATTCATTCACTAAGTGCTCCCTGAAGACCACAAGTATCCTTCCTCTGGGCCTGTGGACGACAGAAACGTAAAATTGTTGCTTTGCTCACCACCATGTTTGAAGGACATCTATGTGAACACCACAGATAGGATGGAGGGTCAAATAAAAAGGAACACCAATTTCTAGACAGGAGCAGTTGGGAGCTAAGAGTGTATTGTGGAGTGGCATATTTATTTGAGTGTCCAAACTTCCCTCATTAGGTGGTTATTACTTCACATTCGTGAAGATCATAAAACCCACAGATTTCAAAGGCCCAGATTCTTATTATTTCAGCAACCCAGTTGTTGAGGTGAGAGAAAATGAGAAGGACGTTGCTCCACCACTAAATCTATGGCTGGGCCTTGCTGAAAACAAACAAAAAGAATTCACGGTGGCCAGATAGTGCTATTTTCTACTGACTGTCTCTGGGGGCTCAAACAGAATCCATTTGTTTGATTGTTTGTTTTTCAGTTTCACTCGTGTAGGGTACTTGTCCCCACACCTTCAGCTTGTAGTTTGTCTTTGTCCTTGGATCTCAAGTGAGTCTCCTGTAAGGAAGCACGTAGGTTTCCTGAGTTTTCATCCGTTCTTTTAACCCTGTGTCTTTTGTTTGCAGCACTCAGAGCCTGACCTTTTTTTTCTGATGATTCAGTGCTGTGCCCTTATTGCACTTAAAAAATTTTTTTTGTTATCATTAATCTACAATCACGTGAAGAACATTATGTTTACTATGCTCCCCCTTATCCAAGTCCACCAGCAAAAACCTCTTAAAGTCGCTGTCCATCAGCATAGTTGGATGTTTTAAACCCCTTCAGCATGTACCCCTTCAAAGACACCGATACAGTCGCTGTCAATCATGGAGTAGTAAGATGCTATATAACCTCTACTAGTCTTCTCTGTGTTGTACAGCACTCCCCATGTCCCGCGCGACCCCACGCAATATACATGGTAATCCTAATGCCCCCAATCTTTCTCCCCACACTTATCCCTCCCTTCAGAACCACCCTGTGCAGTCCTTTTCCCTTTGGCAACTTTTAGTCAACTCTCGGGTTCTGTGAGTATCCTGCTGGTTTTTTCCTTCAGTTTCTCTTTGTTGTTATACTCCACACATGAGTGATATCATTTGATATTGTCTTTCTCCGCCTGACCTATTTTTCTGAACATACTACTGTCTAGCTCCATCCACGTCATTGCAAATGGTAGGATTTGTTTTCTTCTTATGGCTGCTTACTGCACTTTGTAAACTGGATTTCAGTCTTCCTATTTGTTTGTAGTTTAGCTATGTGATTTCACCATTCATCTCCTGGTTATGAGCAACAGCTTTGTGTCAATCGATATGTATCTGTATCTATCTATCGCTCTGTCGGTCTGCATATCTATCTATCTTTCTATATATCCTTCTTTCTATCTCTCTATCCTCTCTATTTATCTATCCATCTATCTAGCTTCCTGTCTTCTATCATGTGTATAATCTATCGATCATCTGTCATCTATCTATCTGTCTATCTATGAAACAATCTTCTTTCTGTCTGTCCATCTATCCTTATGTACAGAACAGTTAACTACATCAACTATGTCACTTCCCTACATTATGCTTTCAAAAACATTGCAAGGTCACTAGGCCGTAGGGAGAGCACTGGGCTCACTGAGACAATTGCAGATCGAATCAGCCGCGTGTGCTTACAAAACCAGTAAATGGTGGTGCAGGGACTTGAACCCGTATCTCTGTCCTCTGTCCTCTTAAACCTCCTTCTCGCTTGCTAACTGTATTTAGCCACATTCATTGACTAAGTCCTCACTAAAGACCCCAATTATACTTCCTCTGGGCCTGTTGTAGACAGAAAACTATACTTGGTGCTTTACTCACCACCATGTTTGAGGGACATTGGCATGTTCACCACTGATAGGAGGAGGGACAAATAAAAAGGAACACCTATTTCTAGACAGGAGCATTTGGGAGCAAAGTGTGTGTTGTGGAGAGACGTGTTTGGTTGAGTGTCCAAACTTCCCTCTTTATGTGGTTATTACTTCTTTACAATCGTGGATAACATAAAACCCAGTGATTTCAAAAGCCCAGACGCATATTATTACAGCAATTCATTTGTTGATGTGAGAAAAATGAGAAGGACATTGCAGTACCACTAAATCTATACCTGGGCACTGCTGATACCAAACAAAAGGAATTCACGGTGGCTAGGTAGGACTATTTTCTAGTGACTGTCTCTGGGGTCTCAAACAGAATCCATTTGTTTCTTTGTTTCAAAGATTCACTTGTATAGGGTACCTGTCCCCGCCCCTTCAGCTTGTAGTTTGTCTGTGTCCTTGGATCACAAGTGAGTCTCCAGTAAGGGAGCACTTAGGTGATCTTGAGTTTTCATCAGTTCTTCTAACCCTGTGTCTTTTGATTGGAGCAGTGAAAGCCTGTACTTTTATTCTGATATTTGATAGCTAGGTTCTTACTGCTCTTTGAAATTTTTTTTTTGTTCTCATTAATATACAATCACATGCAGAACAATATGTTAACTAGTCTAACCCCTTCACCAAGTCCTCGCCAAATCCCAGTTTCAGTCGCTGTCCGTCAGCGTGTCGTAAGATGCTCTAGAATCACTACTTGTCTTCTCTGTGTTGTATAGCCCTCCCAATGACCCTTCACCCTACACATTATTCATGCTAATCCTAATGCCCCCATTCTTTTTCCCCGCCCTTATCAATCCCTTCCCACAAACACTACCCAGTCCCTTTCTCTTTGGTAACACTTAGTCCACTCTCGGGTACTGTGTATATGCTGCTTTTGCTTCCTTCAGTTTTTCTTTGTTATCGTACTCCACACATGAGTTAAATCATTTGGTACATGTATTTCTCCGACTGGCCTATTTGACTGAGCATAATACCCTCTAGCTCCATCCAAGTTATTGCCAATGATAGGATTTGTTTTCTTCTTATGGCTGCTTACTGCACTTTGTAAACTGGATTTTATACTTCTTTTTCGTTTGTAGATTGCTATGTGCTTCAACCATTGCTCTCATGGTTATGAGCAATAGCTTTGTGTTAATCGATATGAACCTATATCTATCTATCTGTCTGTCTATCAATCAATCAATCAATCAATCAATCATCTTTCTGTCTGCCCATCTGTCCTTGTGTACAGAACAGGTAACCACATATCCTATGTCACTTTCCTACATTATGCTTCCGAAAATCCTGCAAGGTAACTAGGCTGTAGGGAGAGCACTGGGTTCACCGAGACACTTGCAGGTCGTGTCGGCCGAGTGTACCTACAAAACCAGGAAATGGTTGTGCAGGGACTTGAACCCGTGTCTCTATCCTCTGTCCTCTTTCATCTCCTTCTCACTTCCTGTCTGTATATAGCCACATTCATTCACTAAGTGCTCCCTGAAGACCACAAGTATCCTTCCTCTGGGCCTGTGGACGACAGAAACGTAAAATTGTTGCTTTGCTCACCACCATGTTTGAAGGACATCTATGTGAACACCACAGATAGGATGGAGGGTCAAATAAAAAGGAACACCAATTTCTAGACAGGAGCAGTTGGGAGCTAAGAGTGTATTGTGGAGTGGCATATTTATTTGAGTGTCCAAACTTCCCTCATTAGGTGGTTATTACTTCACATTCGTGAAGATCATAAAACCCACAGATTTCAAAGGCCCAGATTCTTATTATTTCAGCAACCCAGTTGTTGAGGTGAGAGAAAATGAGAAGGACGTTGCTCCACCACTAAATCTATGGCTGGGCCTTGCTGAAAACAAACAAAAAGAATTCACGGTGGCCAGATAGTGCTATTTTCTACTGACTGTCTCTGGGGGCTCAAACAGAATCCATTTGTTTGATTGTTTGTTTTTCAGTTTCACTCGTGTAGGGTACTTGTCCCCACACCTTCAGCTTGTAGTTTGTCTTTGTCCTTGGATCTCAAGTGAGTCTCCTGTAAGGAAGCACGTAGGTTTCCTGAGTTTTCATCCGTTCTTTTAACCCTGTGTCTTTTGTTTGCAGCACTCAGAGCCTGACCTTTTTTTTCTGATGATTCAGTGCTGTGCCCTTATTGCACTTAAAAAATTTTTTTTGTTATCATTAATCTACAATCACGTGAAGAACATTATGTTTACTATGCTCCCCCTTATCCAAGTCCACCAGCAAAAACCTCTTAAAGTCGCTGTCCATCAGCATAGTTGGATGTTTTAAACCCCTTCAGCATGTACCCCTTCAAAGACACCGATACAGTCGCTGTCAATCATGGAGTAGTAAGATGCTATATAACCTCTACTAGTCTTCTCTGTGTTGTACAGCACTCCCCATGTCCCGCGCGACCCCACGCAATATACATGGTAATCCTAATGCCCCCAATCTTTCTCCCCACACTTATCCCTCCCTTCAGAACCACCCTGTGCAGTCCTTTTCCCTTTGGCAACTTTTAGTCAACTCTCGGGTTCTGTGAGTATCCTGCTGTTTTTTTCCTTCAGTTTCTCTTTGTTGTTATACTCCACACATGAGTGATATCATTTGATATTGTCTTTCTCCGCCTGACCTATTTTTCTGAACATACTACTGTCTAGCTCCATCCACGTCATTGCAAATGGTAGGATTTGTTTTCTTCTTATGGCTGCTTACTGCACTTTGTAAACTGGATTTCAGTCTTCCTATTTGTTTGTAGTTTAGCTATGTGATTTCACCATTCATCTCCTGGTTATGAGCAACAGCTTTGTGTCAATCGATATGTATCTGTATCTATCTATCGCTCTGTCTGTCTGCATATCTATCTATCTTTCTATATATCCTTCTTTCTATCTCTCTATCCTCTCTATTTATCTATCCATCTATCTAGCTTCCTGTCTTCTATCATGTGTATAATCTATCGATCATCTGTCATCTATCTATCTGTCTATCTATGAAACAATCTTCTTTCTGTCTGTCCATCTATCCTTATGTACAGAACAGTTAACTACATCAACTATGTCACTTCCCTACATTATGCTTTCAAAAACATTGCAAGGTCACTAGGCCGTAGGGAGAGCACTGGGCTCACTGAGACAATTGCAGATCGAATCAGCCGCGTGTGCTTACAAAACCAGTAAATGGTGGTGCAGGGACTTGAACCCGTATCTCTGTCCTCTGTCCTCTTAAACCTCCTTCTCGCTTGCTAACTGTATTTAGCCACATTCATTGACTAAGTCCTCACTAAAGACCCCAATTATACTTCCTCTGGGCCTGTTGTAGACAGAAAACTATACTTGGTGCTTTACTCACCACCATGTTTGAGGGACATTGGCATGTTCACCACTGATAGGAGGAGGGACAAATAAAAAGGAACACCTATTTCTAGACAGGAGCATTTGGGAGCAAATTGTGTGTTGTGCAGAGACGTGTTTGGTTGAGTGTCCAAACTTCCCTCTTTATGTGGTTATTACTTCTTTACAATCGTGGATATCATAAAACCCAGTGATTTCAAAAGCCCAGACGCATATTATTACAGCAATTCATTTGTTGATGTGAGAAAAATGAGAAGGACATTGCAGTACCACTAAATCTATACCTGGGCACTGCTGATACCAAACAAAAGGAATTCACGGTGGCTAGGTAGGACTATTTTCTAGTGACTGTCTCTGGGGTCTCAAACAGAATCCATTTGTTTCTTTGTTTCAAAGATTCACTTGTATAGGGTACCTGTCCCCGCCCCTTCAGCTTGTAGTTTGTCTGTGTCCTTGGATCACAAGTGAGTCTCCAGTAAGGGAGCACTTAGGTGATCTTGAGTTTTCATCAGTTCTTCTAACCCTGTGTCTTTTGATTGGAGCAGTGAAAGCCTGTACTTTTATTCTGATATTTGATAGCTAGGTTCTTACTGCTCTTTGAAATTTTTTTTGTTCTCATTAATATACAATCACATGCAGAACAATATGTTAACTAGTCTAACCCCTTCACCAAGTCCTCGCCAAATCCCAGTTTCAGTCGCTGTCCGTCAGCGTGTCGTAAGATGCTCTAGAATCACTACTTGTCTTCTCTGTGTTGTATAGCCCTCCCAATGACCCTTCACCCTACACATTATTCATGCTAATCCTAATGCCCCCATTCTTTTTCCCCGCCCTTATCAATCCCTTCCCACAAACACTACCCAGTCCCTTTCTCTTTGGTAACACTTAGTCCACTCTCGGGTACTGTGTATATGCTGCTTTTTCTTCCTTCAGTTTTTCTTTGTTATCGTACTCCACACATGAGTTAAATCATTTGGTACATGTATTTCTCCGACTGGCCTATTTGACTGAGCATAATACCCTCTAGCTCCATCCAAGTTATTGCCAATGATAGGATTTGTTTTCTTCTTATGGCTGCTTACTGCACTTTGTAAACTGGATTTTATACTTCTTTTTCGTTTGTAGATTGCTATGTGCTTCAACCATTGCTCTCATGGTTATGAGCAATAGCTTTGTGTTAATCGATATGAACCTATATCTATCTATCTGTCTGTCTATCAATCAATCAATCAATCAATCAATCATCTTTCTGTCTGCCCATCTGTCCTTGTGTACAGAACAGGTAACCACATATCCTATGTCACTTTCCTACATTATGCTTCCGAAAATCCTGCAAGGTAACTAGGCTGTAGGGAGAGCACTGGGTTCACCGAGACACTTGCAGGTCGTGTCGGCCGAGTGTACCTACAAAACCAGGAAATGGTTGTGCAGGGACTTGAACCCGTGTCTCTATCCTCTGTCCTCCTTCATCTCCTTCTCACTTCCTGTCTGTATATAGCCACATTCATTCACTAAGTGCTCCCTGAAGACCACAAGTATCCTTCCTCTGGGCCTGTGGACGACAGAAACGTAAAATTGTTGCTTTGCTCACCACCATGTTTGAAGGACATCTATGTGAACACCACTGATAGGATGGAGGGTCAAATAAAAAGGAACACCAATTTCTAGACAGGAGCAGTTGGGAGCTAAGAGTGTATTGTGGAGTGGCATATTTATTTGAGTGTCCAAACTTCCCTCATTAGGTGGTTATTACTTCACATTCGTGAAGATCATAAAACCCACAGATTTCAAAGGCCCAGATTCTTATTATTTCAGCAACCCAGTTGTTGAGGTGAGAGAAAATGAGAAGGACGTTGCTCCACCACTAAATCTATGGCTGGGCCTTGCTGAAAACAAACAAAAAGAATTCACGGTGGCCAGATAGTGCTATTTTCTACTGACTGTCTCTGGGGGCTCAAACAGAATCCATTTGTTTGATTGTTTGTTTTTCAGTTTCACTCGTGTAGGGTACTTGTCCCCACACCTTCAGCTTGTAGTTTGTCTTTGTCCTTGGATCTCAAGTGAGTCTCCTGTAAGGAAGCACGTAGGTTTCCTGAGTTTTCATCCGTTCTTTTAACCCTGTGTCTTTTGTTTGCAGCACTCAGAGCCTGACCTTTTTTTTCTGATGATTCAGTGCTGTGCCCTTATTGCACTTAAAAAATTTTTTTTGTTATCATTAATCTACAATCACGTGAAGAACATTATGTTTACTATGCTCCCCCTTATCCAAGTCCACCAGCAAAAACCTCTTAAAGTCGCTGTCCATCAGCATAGTTGGATGTTTTAAACCCCTTCAGCATGTACCCCTTCAAAGACACCGATACAGTCGCTGTCAATCATGGAGTAGTAAGATGCTATATAACCTCTACTAGTCTTCTCTGTGTTGTACAGCACTCCCCATGTCCCGCGCGACCCCACGCAATATACATGGTAATCCTAATGCCCCCAATCTTTCTCCCCACACTTATCCCTCCCTTCAGAACCACCCTGTGCAGTCCTTTTCCCTTTGGCAACTTTTAGTCAACTCTCGGGTTCTGTGAGTATCCTGCTGTTTTTTTCCTTCAGTTTCTCTTTGTTGTTATACTCCACACATGAGTGATATCATTTGATATTGTCTTTCTCCGCCTGACCTATTTTTCTGAACATACTACTGTCTAGCTCCATCCACGTCATTGCAAATGGTAGGATTTGTTTTCTTCTTATGGCTGCTTACTGCACTTTGTAAACTGGATTTCAGTCTTCCTATTTGTTTGTAGTTTAGCTATGTGATTTCACCATTCATCTCCTGGTTATGAGCAACAGCTTTGTGTCAATCGATATGTATCTGTATCTATCTATCGCTCTGTCTGTCTGCATATCTATCTATCTTTCTATATATCCTTCTTTCTATCTCTCTATCCTCTCTATTTATCTATCCATCTATCTAGCTTCCTGTCTTCTATCATGTGTATAATCTATCGATCATCTGTCATCTATCTATCTGTCTATCTATGAAACAATCTTCTTTCTGTCTGTCCATCTATCCTTATGTACAGAACAGTTAACTACATCAACTATGTCACTTCCCTACATTATGCTTTCAAAAACATTGCAAGGTCACTAGGCCGTAGGGAGAGCACTGGGCTCACTGAGACAATTGCAGATCGAATCAGCCGCGTGTGCTTACAAAACCAGTAAATGGTGGTGCAGGGACTTGAACCCGTATCTCTGTCCTCTGTCCTCTTAAACCTCCTTCTCGCTTGCTAACTGTATTTAGCCACATTCATTGACTAAGTCCTCACTGAAGACCCCAATTATACTTCCTCTGGGCCTGTTGTAGACAGAAAAGTATACTTGGTGCTTTACTCACCACCATGTTTGAGGGACATTGGCATGTTCACCACTGATAGGAGGAGGGACAAATAAAAAGGAACACCTATTTCTAGACAGGAGCATTTGGGAGCAAAGTGTGTGTTGTGGAGAGACGTGTTTGGTTGAGTGTCCAAACTTCCCTCTTTATGTGGTTATTACTTCTTTACAATCGTGGATATCATAAAACCCAGTGATTTCAAAAGCCCAGACGCATATTATTACAGCAATTCATTTGTTGATGTGAGAAAAATGAGAAGGACATTGCAGTACCACTAAATCTATACCTGGGCACTGCTGATACCAAACAAAAGGAATTCACGGTGGCTAGGTAGGACTATTTTCTAGTGACTGTCCCTGGGGTCTCAAACAGAATCCATTTGTTTCTTTGTTTCAAAGATTCACTTGTATAGGGTACCTGTCCCCGCCCCTTCAGCTTGTAGTTTGTCTGTGTCCTTGGATCACAAGTGAGTCTCCAGTAAGGGAGCACTTAGGTGATCTTGAGTTTTCATCAGTTCTTCTAACCCTGTGTCTTTTGATTGGAGCAGTGAAAGCCTGTACTTTTATTCTGATATTTGATAGCTAGGTTCTTACTGCTCTTTGAAATTTTTTTTGTTCTCATTAATATACAATCACATGCAGAACAATATGTTAACTAGTCTAACCCCTTCACCAAGTCCTCGCCAAATCCCAGTTTCAGTCGCTGTCCGTCAGCGTGTCGTAAGATGCTCTAGAATCACTACTTGTCTTCTCTGTGTTGTATAGCCCTCCCAATGACCCTTCACCCTACACATTATTCATGCTAATCCTAATGCCCCCATTCTTTTTCCCCGCCCTTATCAATCCCTTCCCACAAACACTACCCAGTCCCTTTCTCTTTGGTAACACTTAGTCCACTCTCGGGTACTGTGTATATGCTGCTTTTTCTTCCTTCAGTTTTTCTTTGTTATCGTACTCCACACATGAGTTAAATCATTTGGTACATGTATTTCTCCGACTGGCCTATTTGACTGAGCATAATACCCTCTGGCTCCATCCAAGTTATTGCCAATGATAGGATTTGTTTTCTTCTTATGGCTGCTTACTGCACTTTGTAAACTGGATTTTATACTTCTTTTTCGTTTGTAGATTGCTATGTGCTTCAACCATTGCTCTCATGGTTATGAGCAATAGCTTTGTGTTAATCGATATGAACCTATATCTATCTATCTGTCTGTCTATCAATCAATCAATCAATCAATCATCTTTCTGTCTGCCCATCTGTCCTTGTGTACAGAACAGGTAACCACATATCCTATGTCACTTTCCTACATTATGCTTCCGAAAATCCTGCAAGGTAACTAGGCTGTAGGGAGAGCACTGGGTTCACCGAGACACTTGCAGGTCGTGTCGGCCGAGTGTACCTACAAAACCAGGAAATGGTTGTGCAGGGACTTGAACCCGTGTCTCTATCCTCTGTCCTCTTTCATCTCCTTCTCACTTCCTGTCTGTATATAGCCACATTCATTCACTAAGTGCTCCCTGAAGACCACAAGTATCCTTCCTCTGGGCCTGTGGACGACAGAAACGTAAAATTGTTGCTTTGCTCACCACCATGTTTGAAGGACATCTATGTGAACACCACTGATAGGATGGAGGGTCAAATAAAAAGGAACACCAATTTCTAGACAGGAGCAGTTGGGAGCTAAGAGTGTATTGTGGAGTGGCATATTTATTTGAGTGTCCAAACTTCCCTCATTAGGTGGTTATTACTTCACATTCGTGAAGATCATAAAACCCACAGATTTCAAAGGCCCAGATTCTTATTATTTCAGCAACCCAGTTGTTGAGGTGAGAGAAAATGAGAAGGACGTTGCTCCACCACTAAATCTATGGCTGGGCCTTGCTGAAAACAAACAAAAAGAATTCACGTTGGCCAGATAGTGCTATTTTCTACTGACTGTCTCTGGGGGCTCAAACAGAATCCATTTGTTTGATTGTTTGTTTTTCAGTTTCACTCGTGTAGGGTACTTGTCCCCACACCTTCAGCTTGTAGTTTGTCTTTGTCCTTGGATCTCAAGTGAGTCTCCTGTAAGGAAGCACGTAGGTTTCCTGAGTTTTCATCCGTTCTTTTAACCCTGTGTCTTTTGTTTGCAGCACTCAGAGCCTGACCTTTTTTTTCTGATGATTCAGTGCTGTGCCCTTATTGCACTTAAAAAATTTTTTTTGTTATCATTAATCTACAATCACGTGAAGAACATTATGTTTACTATGCTCCCCCTTATCCAAGTCCACCAGCAAAAACCTCTTAAAGTCGCTGTCCATCAGCATAGTTGGATGTTTTAAACCCCTTCAGCATGTACCCCTTCAAAGACACCGATACAGTCGCTGTCAATCATGGAGTAGTAAGATGCTATATAACCTCTACTAGTCTTCTCTGTGTTGTACAGCACTCCCCATGTCCCGCGCGACCCCACGCAATATACATGGTAATCCTAATGCCCCCAATCTTTCTCCCCACACTTATCCCTCCCTTCAGAACCACCCTGTGCAGTCCTTTTCCCTTTGGCAACTTTTAGTCAACTCTCGGGTTCTGTGAGTATCCTGCTGTTTTTTTCCTTCAGTTTCTCTTTGTTGTTATACTCCACACATGAGTGATATCATTTGATATTGTCTTTCTCCGCCTGACCTATTTTTCTGAACATACTACTGTCTAGCTCCATCCACGTCATTGCAAATGGTAGGATTTGTTTTCTTCTTATGGCTGCTTACTGCACTTTGTAAACTGGATTTCAGTCTTCCTATTTGTTTGTAGTTTAGCTATGTGATTTCACCATTCATCTCCTGGTTATGAGCAACAGCTTTGTGTCAATCGATATGTATCTGTATCTATCTATCGCTCTGTCTGTCTGCATATCTATCTATCTTTCTATATATCCTTCTTTCTATCTCTCTATCCTCTCTATTTATCTATCCATCTATCTAGCTTCCTGTCTTCTATCATGTGTATAATCTATCGATCATCTGTCATCTATCTATCTGTCTATCTATGAAACAATCTTCTTTCTGTCTGTCCATCTATCCTTATGTACAGAACAGTTAACTACATCAACTATGTCACTTCCCTACATTATGCTTTCAAAAACATTGCAAGGTCACTAGGCCGTAGGGAGAGCACTGGGCTCACTGAGACAATTGCAGATCGAATCAGCCGCGTGTGCTTACAAAACCAGTAAATGGTGGTGCAGGGACTTGAACCCGTATCTCTGTCCTCTGTCCTCTTAAACCTCCTTCTCGCTTGCTAACTGTATTTAGCCACATTCATTGACTAAGTCCTCACTGAAGACCCCAATTATACTTCCTCTGGGCCTGTTGTAGACAGAAAAGTATACTTGGTGCTTTACTCACCACCATGTTTGAGGGACATTGGCATGTTCACCACTGATAGGAGGAGGGACAAATAAAAAGGAACACCTATTTCTAGACAGGAGCATTTGGGAGCAAAGTGTGTGTTGTGGAGAGACGTGTTTGGTTGAGTGTCCAAACTTCCCTCTTTATGTGGTTATTACTTCTTTACAATCGTGGATATCATAAAACCCAGTGATTTCAAAAGCCCAGACGCATATTATTACAGCAATTCATTTGTTGATGTGAGAAAAATGAGAAGGACATTGCAGTACCACTAAATCTATACCTGGGCACTGCTGATACCAAACAAAAGGAATTCACGGTGGCTAGGTAGGACTATTTTCTAGTGACTGTCCCTGGGGTCTCAAACAGAATCCATTTGTTTCTTTGTTTCAAAGATTCACTTGTATAGGGTACCTGTCCCCGCCCCTTCAGCTTGTAGTTTGTCTGTGTCCTTGGATCACAAGTGAGTCTCCAGTAAGGGAGCACTTAGGTGATCTTGAGTTTTCATCAGTTCTTCTAACCCTGTGTCTTTTGATTGGAGCAGTGAAAGCCTGTACTTTTATTCTGATATTTGATAGCTAGGTTCTTACTGCTCTTTGAAATTTTTTTTGTTCTCATTAATATACAATCACATGCAGAACAATATGTTAACTAGTCTAACCCCTTCACCAAGTCCTCGCCAAATCCCAGTTTCAGTCGCTGTCCGTCAGCGTGTCGTAAGATGCTCTAGAATCACTACTTGTCTTCTCTGTGTTGTATAGCCCTCCCAATGACCCTTCACCCTACACATTATTCATGCTAATCCTAATGCCCCCATTCTTTTTCCCCGCCCTTATCAATCCCTTCCCACAAACACTACCCAGTCCCTTTCTCTTTGGTAACACTTAGTCCACTCTCGGGTACTGTGTATATGCTGCTTTTTCTTCCTTCAGTTTTTCTTTGTTATCGTACTCCACACATGAGTTAAATCATTTGGTACATGTATTTCTCCGACTGGCCTATTTGACTGAGCATAATACCCTCTGGCTCCATCCAAGTTATTGCCAATGATAGGATTTGTTTTCTTCTTATGGCTGCTTACTGCACTTTGTAAACTGGATTTTATACTTCTTTTTCGTTTGTAGATTGCTATGTGCTTCAACCATTGCTCTCATGGTTATGAGCAATAGCTTTGTGTTAATCGATATGAACCTATATCTATCTATCTGTCTGTCTATCAATCAATCAATCAATCAATCATCTTTCTGTCTGCCCATCTGTCCTTGTGTACAGAACAGGTAACCACATATCCTATGTCACTTTCCTACATTATGCTTCCGAAAATCCTGCAAGGTAACTAGGCTGTAGGGAGAGCACTGGGTTCACCGAGACACTTGCAGGTCGTGTCGGCCGAGTGTACCTACAAAACCAGGAAATGGTTGTGCAGGGACTTGAACCCGTGTCTCTATCCTCTGTCCTCTTTCATCTCCTTCTCACTTCCTGTCTGTATATAGCCACATTCATTCACTAAGTGCTCCCTGAAGACCACAAGTATCCTTCCTCTGGGCCTGTGGACGACAGAAACGTAAAATTGTTGCTTTGCTCACCACCATGTTTGAAGGACATCTATGTGAACACCACTGATAGGATGGAGGGTCAAATAAAAAGGAACACCAATTTCTAGACAGGAGCAGTTGGGAGCTAAGAGTGTATTGTGGAGTGGCATATTTATTTGAGTGTCCAAACTTCCCTCATTAGGTGGTTATTACTTCACATTCGTGAAGATCATAAAACCCACAGATTTCAAAGGCCCAGATTCTTATTATTTCAGCAACCCAGTTGTTGAGGTGAGAGAAAATGAGAAGGACGTTGCTCCACCACTAAATCTATGGCTGGGCCTTGCTGAAAACAAACAAAAAGAATTCACGTTGGCCAGATAGTGCTATTTTCTACTGACTGTCTCTGGGGGCTCAAACAGAATCCATTTGTTTGATTGTTTGTTTTTCAGTTTCACTCGTGTAGGGTACTTGTCCCCACACCTTCAGCTTGTAGTTTGTCTTTGTCCTTGGATCTCAAGTGAGTCTCCTGTAAGGAAGCACGTAGGTTTCCTGAGTTTTCATCCGTTCTTTTAACCCTGTGTCTTTTGTTTGCAGCACTCAGAGCCTGACCTTTTTTTTCTGATGATTCAGTGCTGTGCCCTTATTGCACTTAAAAAATTTTTTTTGTTATCATTAATCTACAATCACGTGAAGAACATTATGTTTACTATGCTCCCCCTTATCCAAGTCCACCAGCAAAAACCTCTTAAAGTCGCTGTCCATCAGCATAGTTGGATGTTTTAAACCCCTTCAGCATGTACCCCTTCAAAGACACCGATACAGTCGCTGTCAATCATGGAGTAGTAAGATGCTATATAACCTCTACTAGTCTTCTCTGTGTTGTACAGCACTCCCCATGTCCCGCGCGACCCCACGCAATATACATGGTAATCCTAATGCCCCCAATCTTTCTCCCCACACTTATCCCTCCCTTCAGAACCACCCTGTGCAGTCCTTTTCCCTTTGGCAACTTTTAGTCAACTCTCGGGTTCTGTGAGTATCCTGCTGTTTTTTTCCTTCAGTTTCTCTTTGTTGTTATACTCCACACATGAGTGATATCATTTGATATTGTCTTTCTCCGCCTGACCTATTTTTCTGAACATACTACTGTCTAGCTCCATCCACGTCATTGCAAATGGTAGGATTTGTTTTCTTCTTATGGCTGCTTACTGCACTTTGTAAACTGGATTTCAGTCTTCCTATTTGTTTGTAGTTTAGCTATGTGATTTCACCATTCATCTCCTGGTTATGAGCAACAGCTTTGTGTCAATCGATATGTATCTGTATCTATCTATCGCTCTGTCTGTCTGCATATCTATCTATCTTTCTATATATCCTTCTTTCTATCTCTCTATCCTCTCTATTTATCTATCCATCTATCTAGCTTCCTGTCTTCTATCATGTGTATAATCTATCGATCATCTGTCATCTATCTATCTGTCTATCTATGAAACAATCTTCTTTCTGTCTGTCCATCTATCCTTATGTACAGAACAGTTAACTACATCAACTATGTCACTTCCCTACATTATGCTTTCAAAAACATTGCAAGGTCACTAGGCCGTAGGGAGAGCACTGGGCTCACTGAGACAATTGCAGATCGAATCAGCCGCGTGTGCTTACAAAACCAGTAAATGGTGGTGCAGGGACTTGAACCCGTATCTCTGTCCTCTGTCCTCTTAAACCTCCTTCTCGCTTGCTAACTGTATTTAGCCACATTCATTGACTAAGTCCTCACTGAAGACCCCAATTATACTTCCTCTGGGCCTGTTGTAGACAGAAAAGTATACTTGGTGCTTTACTCACCACCATGTTTGAGGGACATTGGCATGTTCACCACTGATAGGAGGAGGGACAAATAAAAAGGAACACCTATTTCTAGACAGGAGCATTTGGGAGCAAAGTGTGTGTTGTGGAGAGACGTGTTTGGTTGAGTGTCCAAACTTCCCTCTTTATGTGGTTATTACTTCTTTACAATCGTGGATATCATAAAACCCAGTGATTTCAAAAGCCCAGACGCATATTATTACAGCAATTCATTTGTTGATGTGAGAAAAATGAGAAGGACATTGCAGTACCACTAAATCTATACCTGGGCACTGCTGATACCAAACAAAAGGAATTCACGGTGGCTAGGTAGGACTATTTTCTAGTGACTGTCTCTGGGGTCTCAAACAGAATCCATTTGTTTCTTTGTTTCAAAGATTCACTTGTATAGGGTACCTGTCCCCGCCCCTTCAGCTTGTAGTTTGTCTGTGTCCTTGGATCACAAGTGAGTCTCCAGTAAGGGAGCACTTAGGTGATCTTGAGTTTTCATCAGTTCTTCTAACCCTGTGTCTTTTGATTGGAGCAGTGAAAGCCTGTACTTTTATTCTGATATTTGATAGCTAGGTTCTTACTGCTCTTTGAAATTTTTTTTGTTCTCATTAATATACAATCACATGCAGAACAATATGTTAACTAGTCTAACCCCTTCACCAAGTCCTCGCCAAATGCCAGTTTCAGTCGCTGTCCGTCAGCGTGTCGTAAGATGCTCTAGAATCACTACTTGTCTTCTCTGTGTTGTATAGCCCTCCCAATGACCCTTCACCCTACACATTATTCATGCTAATCCTAATGCCCCCATTCTTTTTCCCCGCCCTTATCAATCCCTTCCCACAAACACTACCCAGTCCCTTTCTCTTTGGTAACACTTAGTCCACTCTCGGGTACTGTGTATATGCTGCTTTTGCTTCCTTCAGTTTTTCTTTGTTATCGTACTCCACACATGAGTTAAATCATTTGGTACATGTATTTCTCCGACTGGCCTATTTGACTGAGCATAATACCCTCTAGCTCCATCCAAGTTATTGCCAATGATAGGATTTGTTTTCTTCTTATGGCTGCTTACTGCACTTTGTAAACTGGATTTTATACTTCTTTTTCGTTTGTAGATTGCTATGTGCTTCAACCATTGCTCTCATGGTTATGAGCAATAGCTTTGTGTTAATCGATATGAACCTATATCTATCTATCTGTCTGTCTATCAATCAATCAATCAATCATCTTTCTGTCTGCCCATCTGTCCTTGTGTACAGAACAGGTAACCACATATCCTATGTCACTTTCCTACATTATGCTTCCGAAAATCCTGCAAGGTAACTAGGCTGTAGGGAGAGCACTGGGTTCACCGAGACACTTGCAGGTCGTGTCGGCCGAGTGTACCTACAAAACCAGGAAATGGTTGTGCAGGGACTTGAACCCGTGTCTCTATCCTCTGTCCTCTTTCATCTCCTTCTCACTTCCTGTCTGTATATAGCCACATTCATTCACTAAGTGCTCCCTGAAGACCACAAGTATCCTTCCTCTGGGCCTGTGGACGACAGAAACGTAAAATTGTTGCTTTGCTCACCACCATGTTTGAAGGACATCTATGTGAACACCACTGATAGGATGGAGGGTCAAATAAAAAGGAACACCAATTTCTAGACAGGAGCAGTTGGGAGCTAAGAGTGTATTGTGGAGTGGCATATTTATTTGAGTGTCCAAACTTCCCTCATTAGGTGGTTATTACTTCACATTCGTGAAGATCATAAAACCCACAGATTTCAAAGGCCCAGATTCTTATTATTTCAGCAACCCAGTTGTTGAGGTGAGAGAAAATGAGAAGGACGTTGCTCCACCACTAAATCTATGGCTGGGCCTTGCTGAAAACAAACAAAAAGAATTCACGGTGGCCAGATAGTGCTATTTTCTACTGACTGTCTCTGGGGGCTCAAACAGAATCCATTTGTTTGATTGTTTGTTTTTCAGTTTCACTCGTGTAGGGTACTTGTCCCCACACCTTCAGCTTGTAGTTTGTCTTTGTCCTTGGATCTCAAGTGAGTCTCCTGTAAGGAAGCACGTAGGTTTCCTGAGTTTTCATCCGTTCTTTTAACCCTGTGTCTTTTGTTTGCAGCACCCAGAGCCTGACCTTTTTTTTCTGATGATTCAGTGCTGTGCCCTTATTGCACTTAAAAAATTTTTTTTGTTATCATTAATCTACAATCACGTGAAGAACATTATGTTTACTATGCTCCCCCTTATCCAAGTCCACCAGCAAAAACCTCTTAAAGTCGCTGTCCATCAGCATAGTTGGATGTTTTAAACCCCTTCAGCATGTACCCCTTCAAAGACACCGATACAGTCGCTGTCAATCATGGAGTAGTAAGATGCTATATAACCTCTACTAGTCTTCTCTGTGTTGTACAGCACTCCCCATGTCCCGCGCGACCCCACGCAATATACATGGTAATCCTAATGCCCCCAATCTTTCTCCCCACACTTATCCCTCCCTTCAGAACCACCCTGTGCAGTCCTTTTCCCTTTGGCAACTTTTAGTCAACTCTCGGGTTCTGTGAGTATCCTGCTGGTTTTTTCCTTCAGTTTCTCTTTGTTGTTATACTCCACACATGAGTGATATCATTTGATATTGTCTTTCTCCGCCTGACCTATTTTTCTGAACATACTACTGTCTAGCTCCATCCACGTCATTGCAAATGGTAGGATTTGTTTTCTTCTTATGGCTGCTTACTGCACTTTGTAAACTGGATTTCAGTCTTCCTATTTGTTTGTAGTTTAGCTATGTGATTTCACCATTCATCTCCTGGTTATGAGCAACAGCTTTGTGTCAATCGATATGTATCTGTATCTATCTATCGCTCTGTCTGTCTGCATATCTATCTATCTTTCTATATATCCTTCTTTCTATCTCTCTATCCTCTCTATTTATCTATCCATCTATCTAGCTTCCTGTCTTCTATCATGTGTATAATCTATCGATCATCTGTCATCTATCTATCTGTCTATCTATGAAACAATCTTCTTTCTGTCTGTCCATCTATCCTTATGTACAGAACAGTTAACTACATCAACTATGTCACTTCCCTACATTATGCTTTCAAAAACATTGCAAGGTCACTAGGCCGTAGGGAGAGCACTGGGCTCACTGAGACAATTGCAGATCGAATCAGCCGCGTGTGCTTACAAAACCAGTAAATGGTGGTGCAGGGACTTGAACCCGTATCTCTGTCCTCTGTCCTCTTAAACCTCCTTCTCGCTTGCTAACTGTATTTAGCCACATTCATTGACTAAGTCCTCACTGAAGACCCCAATTATACTTCCTCTGGGCCTGTTGTAGACAGAAAACTATACTTGGTGCTTTACTCACCACCATGTTTGAGGGACATTGGCATGTTCACCACTGATAGGAGGAGGGACAAATAAAAAGGAACACCTATTTCTAGACAGGAGCATTTGGGAGCAAAGTGTGTGTTGTGGAGAGACGTGTTTGGTTGAGTGTCCAAACTTCCCTCTTTATGTGGTTATTACTTCTTTACAATCGTGGATATCATAAAACCCAGTGATTTCAAAAGCCCAGACGCATATTATTACAGCAATTCATTTGTTGATGTGAGAAAAATGAGAAGGACATTGCAGTACCACTAAATCTATACCTGGGCACTGCTGATACCAAACAAAAGGAATTCACGGTGGCTAGGTAGGACTATTTTCTAGTGACTGTCTCTGGGGTCTCAAACAGAATCCATTTGTTTCTTTGTTTCAAAGATTCACTTGTATAGGGTACCTGTCCCCGCCCCTTCAGCTTGTAGTTTGTCTGTGTCCTTGGATCACAAGTGAGTCTCCAGTAAGGGAGCACTTAGGTGATCTTGAGTTTTCATCAGTTCTTCTAACCCTGTGTCTTTTGATTGGAGCAGTGAAAGCCTGTACTTTTATTCTGATATTTGATAGCTAGGTTCTTACTGCTCTTTGAAATTTTTTTTGTTCTCATTAATATACAATCACATGCAGAACAATATGTTAACTAGTCTAACCCCTTCACCAAGTCCTCGCCAAATCCCAGTTTCAGTCGCTGTCCGTCAGCGTGTCGTAAGATGCTCTAGAATCACTACTTGTCTTCTCTGTGTTGTATAGCCCTCCCAATGACCCTTCACCCTACACATTATTCATGCTAATCCTAATGCCCCCATTCTTTTTCCCCGCCCTTATCAATCCCTTCCCACAAACACTACCCAGTCCCTTTCTCTTTGGTAACACTTAGTCCACTCTCGGGTACTGTGTATATGCTGCTTTTTCTTCCTTCAGTTTTTCTTTGTTATCGTACTCCACACATGAGTTAAATCATTTGGTACATGTATTTCTCCGACTGGCCTATTTGACTGAGCATAATACCCTCTAGCTCCATCCAAGTTATTGCCAATGATAGGATTTGTTTTCTTCTTATGGCTGCTTACTGCACTTTGTAAACTGGATTTTATACTTCTTTTTCGTTTGTAGATTGCTATGTGCTTCAACCATTGCTCTCATGGTTATGAGCAATAGCTTTGTGTTAATCGATATGAACCTATATCTATCTATCTGTCTGTCTATCAATCAATCAATCAATCAATCAATCAATCATCTTTCTGTCTGCCCATCTGTCCTTGTGTACAGAACAGGTAACCACATATCCTATGTCACTTTCCTACATTATGCTTCCGAAAATCCTGCAAGGTAACTAGGCTGTAGGGAGAGCACTGGGTTCACCGAGACACTTGCAGGTCGTGTCGGCCGAGTGTACCTACAAAACCAGGAAATGGTTGTGCAGGGACTTGAACCCGTGTCTCTATCCTCTGTCCTCTTTCATCTCCTTCTCACTTCCTGTCTGTATATAGCCACATTCATTCACTAAGTGCTCCCTGAAGACCACAAGTATCCTTCCTCTGGGCCTGTGGACGACAGAAACGTAAAATTGTTGCTTTGCTCACCACCATGTTTGAAGGACATCTATGTGAACACCACTGATAGGATGGAGGGTCAAATAAAAAGGAACACCAATTTCTAGACAGGAGCAGTTGGGAGCTAAGAGTGTATTGTGGAGTGGCATATTTATTTGAGTGTCCAAACTTCCCTCATTAGGTGGTTATTACTTCACATTCGTGAAGATCATAAAACCCACAGATTTCAAAGGCCCAGATTCTTATTATTTCAGCAACCCAGTTGTTGAGGTGAGAGAAAATGAGAAGGACGTTGCTCCACCACTAAATCTATGGCTGGGCCTTGCTGAAAACAAACAAAAAGAATTCACGGTGGCCAGATAGTGCTATTTTCTACTGACTGTCTCTGGGGGCTCAAACAGAATCCATTTGTTTGATTGTTTGTTTTTCAGTTTCACTCGTGTAGGGTACTTGTCCCCACACCTTCAGCTTGTAGTTTGTCTTTGTCCTTGGATCTCAAGTGAGTCTCCTGTAAGGAAGCACGTAGGTTTCCTGAGTTTTCATCCGTTCTTTTAACCCTGTGTCTTTTGTTTGCAGCACTCAGAGCCTGACCTTTTTTTTCTGATGATTCAGTGCTGTGCCCTTATTGCACTTAAAAAATTTTTTTTGTTATCATTAATCTACAACCACGTGAAGAACATTATGTTTACTATGCTCCCCCTTATCCAAGTCCACCAGCAAAAACCTCTTAAAGTCGCTGTCCATCAGCATAGTTGGATGTTTTAAACCCCTTCAGCATGTACCCCTTCAAAGACACCGATACAGTCGCTGTCAATCATGGAGTAGTAAGATGCTATATAACCTCTACTAGTCTTCTCTGTGTTGTACAGCACTCCCCATGTCCCGCGCGACCCCACGCAATATACATGGTAATCCTAATGCCCCCAATCTTTCTCCCCACACTTATCCCTCCCTTCAGAACCACCCTGTGCAGTCCTTTTCCCTTTGGCAACTTTTAGTCAACTCTCGGGTTCTGTGAGTATCCTGCTGGTTTTTTCCTTCAGTTTCTCTTTGTTGTTATACTCCACACATGAGTGATATCATTTGATATTGTCTTTCTCCGCCTGACCTATTTTTCTGAACATACTACTGTCTAGCTCCATCCACGTCATTGCAAATGGTAGGATTTGTTTTCTTCTTATGGCTGCTTACTGCACTTTGTAAACTGGATTTCAGTCTTCCTATTTGTTTGTAGTTTAGCTATGTGATTTCACCATTCATCTCCTGGTTATGAGCAACAGCTTTGTGTCAATCGATATGTATCTGTATCTATCTATCGCTCTGTCTGTCTGCATATCTATCTATCTTTCTATATATCCTTCTTTCTATCTCTCTATCCTCTCTATTTATCTATCCATCTATCTAGCTTCCTGTCTTCTATCATGTGTATAATCTATCGATCATCTGTCATCTATCTATCTGTCTATCTATGAAACAATCTTCTTTCTGTCTGTCCATCTATCCTTATGTACAGAACAGTTAACTACATCAACTATGTCACTTCCCTACATTATGCTTTCAAAAACATTGCAAGGTCACTAGGCCGTAGGGAGAGCACTGGGCTCACTGAGACAATTGCAGATCGAATCAGCCGCGTGTGCTTACAAAACCAGTAAATGGTGGTGCAGGGACTTGAACCCGTATCTCTGTCCTCTGTCCTCTTAAACCTCCTTCTCGCTTGCTAACTGTATTTAGCCACATTCATTGACTAAGTCCTCACTGAAGACCCCAATTATACTTCCTCTGGGCCTGTTGTAGACAGAAAACTATACTTGGTGCTTTACTCACCACCATGTTTGAGGGACATTGGCATGTTCACCACTGATAGGAGGAGGGACAAATAAAAAGGAACACCTATTTCTAGACAGGAGCATTTGGGAGCAAAGTGTGTGTTGTGGAGAGACGTGTTTGGTTGAGTGTCCAAACTTCCCTCTTTATGTGGTTATTACTTCTTTACAATCGTGGATATCATAAAACCCAGTGATTTCAAAAGCCCAGACGCATATTATTACAGCAATTCATTTGTTGATGTGAGAAAAATGAGAAGGACATTGCAGTACCACTAAATCTATACCTGGGCACTGCTGATACCAAACAAAAGGAATTCACGGTGGCTAGGTAGGACTATTTTCTAGTGACTGTCTCTGGGGTCTCAAACAGAATCCATTTGTTTCTTTGTTTCAAAGATTCACTTGTATAGGGTACCTGTCCCCGCCCCTTCAGCTTGTAGTTTGTCTGTGTCCTTGGATCACAAGTGAGTCTCCAGTAAGGGAGCACTTAGGTGATCTTGAGTTTTCATCAGTTCTTCTAACCCTGTGTCTTTTGATTGGAGCAGTGAAAGCCTGTACTTTTATTCTGATATTTGATAGCTAGGTTCTTACTGCTCTTTGAAATTTTTTTTGTTCTCATTAATATACAATCACATGCAGAACAATATGTTAACTAGTCTAACCCCTTCACCAAGTCCTCGCCAAATCCCAGTTTCAGTCGCTGTCCGTCAGCGTGTCGTAAGATGCTCTAGAATCACTACTTGTCTTCTCTGTGTTGTATAGCCCTCCCAATGACCCTTCACCCTACACATTATTCATGCTAATCCTAATGCCCCCATTCTTTTTCCCCGCCCTTATCAATCCCTTCCCACAAACACTACCCAGTCCCTTTCTCTTTGGTAACACTTAGTCCACTCTCGGGTACTGTGTATATGCTGCTTTTTCTTCCTTCAGTTTTTCTTTGTTATCGTACTCCACACATGAGTTAAATCATTTGGTACATGTATTTCTCCGACTGGCCTATTTGACTGAGCATAATACCCTCTAGCTCCATCCAAGTTATTGCCAATGATAGGATTTGTTTTCTTCTTATGGCTGCTTACTGCACTTTGTAAACTGGATTTTATACTTCTTTTTCGTTTGTAGATTGCTATGTGCTTCAACCATTGCTCTCATGGTTATGAGCAATAGCTTTGTGTTAATCGATATGAACCTATATCTATCTATCTGTCTGTCTATCAATCAATCAATCAATCAATCAATCAATCATCTTTCTGTCTGCCCATCTGTCCTTGTGTACAGAACAGGTAACCACATATCCTATGTCACTTTCCTACATTATGCTTCCGAAAATCCTGCAAGGTAACTAGGCTGTAGGGAGAGCACTGGGTTCACCGAGACACTTGCAGGTCGTGTCGGCCGAGTGTACCTACAAAACCAGGAAATGGTTGTGCAGGGACTTGAACCCGTGTCTCTATCCTCTGTCCTCCTTCATCTCCTTCTCACTTCCTGTCTGTATATAGCCACATTCATTCACTAAGTGCTCCCTGAAGACCACAAGTATCCTTCCTCTGGGCCTGTGGACGACAGAAACGTAAAATTGTTGCTTTGCTCACCACCATGTTTGAAGGACATCTATGTGAACACCACTGATAGGATGGAGGGTCAAATAAAAAGGAACACCAATTTCTAGACAGGAGCAGTTGGGAGCTAAGAGTGTATTGTGGAGTGGCATATTTATTTGAGTGTCCAAACTTCCCTCATTAGGTGGTTATTACTTCACATTCGTGAAGATCATAAAACCCACAGATTTCAAAGGCCCAGATTCTTATTATTTCAGCAACCCAGTTGTTGAGGTGAGAGAAAATGAGAAGGACGTTGCTCCACCACTAAATCTATGGCTGGGCCTTGCTGAAAACAAACAAAAAGAATTCACGGTGGCCAGATAGTGCTATTTTCTACTGACTGTCTCTGGGGGCTCAAACAGAATCCATTTATTTGATTGTTTGTTTTTCAGTTTCACTCGTGTAGGGTACTTGTCCCCACACCTTCAGCTTGTAGTTTGTCTTTGTCCTTGGATCTCAAGTGAGTCTCCTGTAAGGAAGCACGTAGGTTTCCTGAGTTTTCATCCGTTCTTTTAACCCTGTGTCTTTTGTTTGCAGCACTCAGAGCCTGACCTTTTTTTTCTGATGATTCAGTGCTGTGCCCTTATTGCACTTAAAAAATTTTTTTTGTTATCATTAATCTACAATCACGTGAAGAACATTATGTTTACTATGCTCCCCCTTATCCAAGTCCACCAGCAAAAACCTCTTAAAGTCGCTGTCCATCAGCATAGTTGGATGTTTTAAACCCCTTCAGCATGTACCCCTTCAAAGACACCGATACAGTCGCTGTCAATCATGGAGTAGTAAGATGCTATATAACCTCTACTAGTCTTCTCTGTGTTGTACAGCACTCCCCATGTCCCGCGCGACCCCACGCAATATACATGGTAATCCTAATGCCCCCAATCTTTCTCCCCACACTTATCCCTCCCTTCAGAACCACCCTGTGCAGTCCTTTTCCCTTTGGCAACTTTTAGTCAACTCTCGGGTTCTGTGAGTATCCTGCTGTTTTTTTCCTTCAGTTTCTCTTTGTTGTTATACTCCACACATGAGTGATATCATTTGATATTGTCTTTCTCCGCCTGACCTATTTTTCTGAACATACTACTGTCTAGCTCCATCCACGTCATTGCAAATGGTAGGATTTGTTTTCTTCTTATGGCTGCTTACTGCACTTTGTAAACTGGATTTCAGTCTTCCTATTTGTTTGTAGTTTAGCTATGTGATTTCACCATTCATCTCCTGGTTATGAGCAACAGCTTTGTGTCAATCGATATGTATCTGTATCTATCTATCGCTCTGTCTGTCTGCATATCTATCTATCTTTCTATATATCCTTCTTTCTATCTCTCTATCCTCTCTATTTATCTATCCATCTATCTAGCTTCCTGTCTTCTATCATGTGTATAATCTATCGATCATCTGTCATCTATCTATCTGTCTATCTATGAAACAATCTTCTTTCTGTCTGTCCATCTATCCTTATGTACAGAACAGTTAACTACATCAACTATGTCACTTCCCTACATTATGCTTTCAAAAACATTGCAAGGTCACTAGGCCGTAGGGAGAGCACTGGGCTCACTGAGACAATTGCAGATCGAATCAGCCGCGTGTGCTTACAAAACCAGTAAATGGTGGTGCAGGGACTTGAACCCGTATCTCTGTCCTCTGTCCTCTTAAACCTCCTTCTCGCTTGCTAACTGTATTTAGCCACATTCATTGACTAAGTCCTCACTGAAGACCCCAATTATACTTCCTCTGGGCCTGTTGTAGACAGAAAAGTATACTTGGTGCTTTACTCACCACCATGTTTGAGGGACATTGGCATGTTCACCACTGATAGGAGGAGGGACAAATAAAAAGGAACACCTATTTCTAGACAGGAGCATTTGGGAGCAAAGTGTGTGTTGTGGAGAGACGTGTTTGGTTGAGTGTCCAAACTTCCCTCTTTATGTGGTTATTACTTCTTTACAATCGTGGATATCATAAAACCCAGTGATTTCAAAAGCCCAGACGCATATTATTACAGCAATTCATTTGTTGATGTGAGAAAAATGAGAAGGACATTGCAGTACCACTAAATCTATACCTGGGCACTGCTGATACCAAACAAAAGGAATTCACGGTGGCTAGGTAGGACTATTTTCTAGTGACTGTCTCTGGGGTCTCAAACAGAATCCATTTGTTTCTTTGTTTCAAAGATTCACTTGTATAGGGTACCTGTCCCCGCCCCTTCAGCTTGTAGTTTGTCTGTGTCCTTGGATCACAAGTGAGTCTCCAGTAAGGGAGCACTTAGGTGATCTTGAGTTTTCATCAGTTCTTCTAACCCTGTGTCTTTTGATTGGAGCAGTGAAAGCCTGTACTTTTATTCTGATATTTGATAGCTAGGTTCTTACTGCTCTTTGAAATTTTTTTTGTTCTCATTAATATACAATCACATGCAGAACAATATGTTAACTAGTCTAACCCCTTCACCAAGTCCTCGCCAAATGCCAGTTTCAGTCGCTGTCCGTCAGCGTGTCGTAAGATGCTCTAGAATCACTACTTGTCTTCTCTGTGTTGTATAGCCCTCCCAATGACCCTTCACCCTACACATTATTCATGCTAATCCTAATGCCCCCATTCTTTTTCCCCGCCCTTATCAATCCCTTCCCACAAACACTACCCAGTCCCTTTCTCTTTGGTAACACTTAGTCCACTCTCGGGTACTGTGTATATGCTGCTTTTGCTTCCTTCAGTTTTTCTTTGTTATCGTACTCCACACATGAGTTAAATCATTTGGTACATGTATTTCTCCGACTGGCCTATTTGACTGAGCATAATACCCTCTAGCTCCATCCAAGTTATTGCCAATGATAGGATTTGTTTTCTTCTTATGGCTGCTTACTGCACTTTGTAAACTGGATTTTATACTTCTTTTTCGTTTGTAGATTGCTATGTGCTTCAACCATTGCTCTCATGGTTATGAGCAATAGCTTTGTGTTAATCGTATGAACCTATATCTATCTATCTGTCTGTCTATCAATCAATCAATCAATCAATCAATCATCTTTCTGTCTGCCCATCTGTCCTTGTGTACAGAACAGGTAACCACATATCCTATGTCACTTTCCTACATTATTCTTCCGAAAATCCTGCAAGGTAACTAGGCTGTAGGGAGAGCACTGGGTTCACCGAGACACTTGCAGGTCGTGTCGGCCGAGTGTACCTACAAAACCAGGAAATGGTTGTGCAGGGACTTGAACCCGTGTCTCTATCCTCTGTCCTCCTTCATCTCCTTCTCACTTCCTGTCTGTATATAGCCACATTCATTCACTAAGTGCTCCCTGAAGACCACAAGTATCCTTCCTCTGGGCCTGTGGACGACAGAAACGTAAAATTGTTGCTTTGCTCACCACCATGTTTGAAGGACATCTATGTGAACACCACTGATAGGATGGAGGGTCAAATAAAAAGGAACACCAATTTCTAGACAGGAGCAGTTGGGAGCTAAGAGTGTATTGTGGAGTGGCATATTTATTTGAGTGTCCAAACTTCCCTCATTAGGTGGTTATTACTTCACATTCGTGAAGATCATAAAACCCACAGATTTCAAAGGCCCAGATTCTTATTATTTCAGCAACCCAGTTGTTGAGGTGAGAGAAAATGAGAAGGACGTTGCTCCACCACTAAATCTATGGCTGGGCCTTGCTGAAAACAAACAAAAAGAATTCACGGTGGCCAGATAGTGCTATTTTCTACTGACTGTCTCTGGGGGCTCAAACAGAATCCATTTGTTTGATTGTTTGTTTTTCAGTTTCACTCGTGTAGGGTACTTGTCCCCACACCTTCAGCTTGTAGTTTGTCTTTGTCCTTGGATCTCAAGTGAGTCTCCTGTAAGGAAGCACGTAGGTTTCCTGAGTTTTCATCCGTTCTTTTAACCCTGTGTCTTTTGTTTGCAGCACTCAGAGCCTGACCTTTTTTTTCTGATGATTCAGTGCTGTGCCCTTATTGCACTTAAAAAATTTTTTTTGTTATCATTAATCTACAATCACGTGAAGAACATTATGTTTACTATGCTCCCCCTTATCCAAGTCCACCAGCAAAAACCTCTTAAAGTCGCTGTCCATCAGCATAGTTGGATGTTTTAAACCCCTTCAGCATGTACCCCTTCAAAGACACCGATACAGTCGCTGTCAATCATGGAGTAGTAAGATGCTATATAACCTCTACTAGTCTTCTCTGTGTTGTACAGCACTCCCCATGTCCCGCGCGACCCCACGCAATATACATGGTAATCCTAATGCCCCCAATCTTTCTCCCCACACTTATCCCTCCCTTCAGAACCACCCTGTGCAGTCCTTTTCCCTTTGGCAACTTTTAGTCAACTCTCGGGTTCTGTGAGTATCCTGCTGTTTTTTTCCTTCAGTTTCTCTTTGTTGTTATACTCCACACATGAGTGATATCATTTGATATTGTCTTTCTCCGCCTGACCTATTTTTCTGAACATACTACTGTCTAGCTCCATCCACGTCATTGCAAATGGTAGGATTTGTTTTCTTCTTATGGCTGCTTACTGCACTTTGTAAACTGGATTTCAGTCTTCCTATTTGTTTGTAGTTTAGCTATGTGATTTCACCATTCATCTCCTGGTTATGAGCAACAGCTTTGTGTCAATCGATATGTATCTGTATCTATCTATCGCTCTGTCTGTCTGCATATCTATCTATCTTTCTATATATCCTTCTTTCTATCTCTCTATCCTCTCTATTTATCTATCCATCTATCTAGCTTCCTGTCTTCTATCATGTGTATAATCTATCGATCATCTGTCATCTATCTATCTGTCTATCTATGAAACAATCTTCTTTCTGTCTGTCCATCTATCCTTATGTACAGAACAGTTAACTACATCAACTATGTCACTTCCCTACATTATGCTTTCAAAAACATTGCAAGGTCACTAGGCCGTAGGGAGAGCACTGGGCTCACTGAGACAATTGCAGATCGAATCAGCCGCGTGTGCTTACAAAACCAGTAAATGGTGGTGCAGGGACTTGAACCCGTATCTCTGTCCTCTGTCCTCTTAAACCTCCTTCTCGCTTGCTAACTGTATTTAGCCACATTCATTGACTAAGTCCTCACTGAAGACCCCAATTATACTTCCTCTGGGCCTGTTGTAGACAGAAAAGTATACTTGGTGCTTTACTCACCACCATGTTTGAGGGACATTGGCATGTTCACCACTGATAGGAGGAGGGACAAATAAAAAGGAACACCTATTTCTAGACAGGAGCATTTGGGAGCAAAGTGTGTGTTGTGGAGAGACGTGTTTGGTTGAGTGTCCAAACTTCCCTCTTTATGTGGTTATTACTTCTTTACAATCGTGGATATCATAAAACCCAGTGATTTCAAAAGCCCAGACGCATATTATTACAGCAATTCATTTGTTGATGTGAGAAAAATGAGAAGGACATTGCAGTACCACTAAATCTATACCTGGGCACTGCTGATACCAAACAAAAGGAATTCACGGTGGCTAGGTAGGACTATTTTCTAGTGACTGTCTCTGGGGTCTCAAACAGAATCCATTTGTTTCTTTGTTTCAAAGATTCACTTGTATAGGGTACCTGTCCCCGCCCCTTCAGCTTGTAGTTTGTCTGTGTCCTTGGATCACAAGTGAGTCTCCAGTAAGGGAGCACTTAGGTGATCTTGAGTTTTCATCAGTTCTTCTAACCCTGTGTCTTTTGATTGGAGCAGTGAAAGCCTGTACTTTTATTCTGATATTTGATAGCTAGGTTCTTACTGCTCTTTGAAATTTTTTTTGTTCTCATTAATATACAATCACATGCAGAACAATATGTTAACTAGTCTAACCCCTTCACCAAGTCCTCGCCAAATGCCAGTTTCAGTCGCTGTCCGTCAGCGTGTCGTAAGATGCTCTAGAATCACTACTTGTCTTCTCTGTGTTGTATAGCCCTCCCAATGACCCTTCACCCTACACATTATTCATGCTAATCCTAATGCCCCCATTCTTTTTCCCCGCCCTTATCAATCCCTTCCCACAAACACTACCCAGTCCCTTTCTCTTTGGTAACACTTAGTCCACTCTCGGGTACTGTGTATATGCTGCTTTTTCTTCCTTCAGTTTTTCTTTGTTATCGTACTCCACACATGAGTTAAATCATTTGGTACATGTATTTCTCCGACTGGCCTATTTGACTGAGCATAATACCCTCTAGCTCCATCCAAGTTATTCCCAATGATAGGATTTGTTTTCTTCTTATGGCTGCTTACTGCACTTTGTAAACTGGATTTTATACTTCTTTTTCGTTTGTAGATTGCTATGTGCTTCAACCATTGCTCTCATGGTTATGAGCAATAGCTTTGTGTTAATCGATATGAACCTATATCTATCTATCTGTCTGTCTATCAATCAATCAATCAATCAATCAATCATCTTTCTGTCTGCCCATCTGTCCTTGTGTACAGAACAGGTAACCACATATCCTATGTCACTTTCCTACATTATGCTTCCGAAAATCCTGCAAGGTAACTAGGCTGTAGGGAGAGCACTGGGTTCACCGAGACACTTGCAGGTCGTGTCGGCCGAGTGTACCTACAAAACCAGGAAATGGTTGTGCAGGGACTTGAACCCGTGTCTCTATCCTCTGTCCTCCTTCATCTCCTTCTCACTTCCTGTCTGTATATAGCCACATTCATTCACTAAGTGCTCCCTGAAGACCACAAGTATCCTTCCTCTGGGCCTGTGGACGACAGAAACGTAAAATTGTTGCTTTGCTCACCACCATGTTTGAAGGACATCTATGTGAACACCACTGATAGGATGGAGGGTCAAATAAAAAGGAACACCAATTTCTAGACAGGAGCAGTTGGGAGCTAAGAGTGTATTGTGGAGTGGCATATTTATTTGAGTGTCCAAACTTCCCTCATTAGGTGGTTATTACTTCACATTCGTGAAGATCATAAAACCCACAGATTTCAAAGGCCCAGATTCTTATTATTTCAGCAACCCAGTTGTTGAGGTGAGAGAAAATGAGAAGGACGTTGCTCCACCACTAAATCTATGGCTGGGCCTTGCTGAAAACAAACAAAAAGAATTCACGGTGGCCAGATAGTGCTATTTTCTACTGACTGTCTCTGGGGGCTCAAACAGAATCCATTTGTTTGATTGTTTGTTTTTCAGTTTCACTCGTGTAGGGTACTTGTCCCCACACCTTCAGCTTGTAGTTTGTCTTTGTCCTTGGATCTCAAGTGAGTCTCCTGTAAGGAAGCACGTAGGTTTCCTGAGTTTTCATCCGTTCTTTTAACCCTGTGTCTTTTGTTTGCAGCACTCAGAGCCTGACCTTTTTTTTCTGATGATTCAGTGCTGTGCCCTTATTGCACTTAAAAAATTTTTTTTGTTATCATTAATCTACAATCACGTGAAGAACATTATGTTTACTATGCTCCCCCTTATCCAAGTCCACCAGCAAAAACCTCTTAAAGTCGCTGTCCATCAGCATAGTTGGATGTTTTAAACCCCTTCAGCATGTACCCCTTCAAAGACACCGATACAGTCGCTGTCAATCATGGAGTAGTAAGATGCTATATAACCTCTACTAGTCTTCTCTGTGTTGTACAGCACTCCCCATGTCCCGCGCGACCCCACGCAATATACATGGTAATCCTAATGCCCCCAATCTTTCTCCCCACACTTATCCCTCCCTTCAGAACCACCCTGTGCAGTCCTTTTCCCTTTGGCAACTTTTAGTCAACTCTCGGGTTCTGTGAGTATCCTGCTGTTTTTTTCCTTCAGTTTCTCTTTGTTGTTATACTCCACACATGAGTGATATCATTTGATATTGTCTTTCTCCGCCTGACCTATTTTTCTGAACATACTACTGTCTAGCTCCATCCACGTCATTGCAAATGGTAGGATTTGTTTTCTTCTTATGGCTGCTTACTGCACTTTGTAAACTGGATTTCAGTCTTCCTATTTGTTTGTAGTTTAGCTATGTGATTTCACCATTCATCTCCTGGTTATGAGCAACAGCTTTGTGTCAATCGATATGTATCTGTATCTATCTATCGCTCTGTCTGTCTGCATATCTATCTATCTTTCTATATATCCTTCTTTCTATCTCTCTATCCTCTCTATTTATCTATCCATCTATCTAGCTTCCTGTCTTCTATCATGTGTATAATCTATCGATCATCTGTCATCTATCTATCTGTCTATCTATGAAACAATCTTCTTTCTGTCTGTCCATCTATCCTTATGTACAGAACAGTTAACTACATCAACTATGTCACTTCCCTACATTATGCTTTCAAAAACATTGCAAGGTCACTAGGCCGTAGGGAGAGCACTGGGCTCACTGAGACAATTGCAGATCGAATCAGCCGCGTGTGCTTACAAAACCAGTAAATGGTGGTGCAGGGACTTGAACCCGTATCTCTGTCCTCTGTCCTCTTAAACCTCCTTCTCGCTTGCTAACTGTATTTAGCCACATTCATTGACTAAGTCCTCACTGAAGACCCCAATTATACTTCCTCTGGGCCTGTTGTAGACAGAAAAGTATACTTGGTGCTTTACTCACCACCATGTTTGAGGGACATTGGCATGTTCACCACTGATAGGAGGAGGGACAAATAAAAAGGAACACCTATTTCTAGACAGGAGCATTTGGGAGCAAAGTGTGTGTTGTGGAGAGACGTGTTTGGTTGAGTGTCCAAACTTCCCTCTTTATGTGGTTATTACTTCTTTACAATCGTGGATATCATAAAACCCAGTGATTTCAAAAGCCCAGACGCATATTATTACAGCAATTCATTTGTTGATGTGAGAAAAATGAGAAGGACATTGCAGTACCACTAAATCTATACCTGGGCACTGCTGATACCAAACAAAAGGAATTCACGGTGGCTAGGTAGGACTATTTTCTAGTGACTGTCTCTGGGGTCTCAAACAGAATCCATTTGTTTCTTTGTTTCAAAGATTCACTTGTATAGGGTACCTGTCCCCGCCCCTTCAGCTTGTAGTTTGTCTGTGTCCTTGGATCACAAGTGAGTCTCCAGTAAGGGAGCACTTAGGTGATCTTGAGTTTTCATCAGTTCTTCTAACCCTGTGTCTTTTGATTGGAGCAGTGAAAGCCTGTACTTTTATTCTGATATTTGATAGCTAGGTTCTTACTGCTCTTTGAAATTTTTTTTGTTCTCATTAATATACAATCACATGCAGAACAATATGTTAACTAGTCTAACCCCTTCACCAAGTCCTCGCCAAATGCCAGTTTCAGTCGCTGTCCGTCAGCGTGTCATAAGATGCTCTAGAATCACTACTTGTCTTCTCTGTGTTGTATAGCCCTCCCAATGACCCTTCACCCTACACATTATTCATGCTAATCCTAATGCCCCCATTCTTTTTCCCCGCCCTTATCAATCCCTTCCCACAAACACTACCCAGTCCCTTTCTCTTTGGTAACACTTAGTCCACTCTCGGGTACTGTGTATATGCTGCTTTTTCTTCCTTCAGTTTTTCTTTGTTATCGTACTCCACACATGAGTTAAATCATTTGGTACATGTATTTCTCCGACTGGCCTATTTGACTGAGCATAATACCCTCTAGCTCCATCCAAGTTATTGCCAATGATAGGATTTGTTTTCTTCTTATGGCTGCTTACTGCACTTTGTAAACTGGATTTTATACTTCTTTTTCGTTTGTAGATTGCTATGTGCTTCAACCATTGCTCTCATGGTTATGAGCAATAGCTCTGTGTTAATCGATATGAACCTATATCTATCTATCTGTCTGTCTATCAATCAATCAATCAATCAATCAATCATCTTTCTGTCTGCCCATCTGTCCTTGTGTACAGAACAGGTAACCACATATCCTATGTCACTTTCCTACATTATGCTTCCGAAAATCCTGCAAGGTAACTAGGCTGTAGGGAGAGCACTGGGTTCACCGAGACACTTGCAGGTCGTGTCGGCCGAGTGTACCTACAAAACCAGGAAATGGTTGTGCAGGGACTTGAACCCGTGTCTCTATCCTCTGTCCTCCTTCATCTCCTTCTCACTTCCTGTCTGTATATAGCCACATTCATTCACTAAGTGCTCCCTGAAGACCACAAGTATCCTTCCTCTGGGCCTGTGGACGACAGAAACGTAAAATTGTTGCTTTGCTCACCACCATGTTTGAAGGACATCTATGTGAACACCACTGATAGGATGGAGGGTCAAATAAAAAGGAACACCAATTTCTAGACAGGAGCAGTTGGGAGCTAAGAGTGTATTGTGGAGTGGCATATTTATTTGAGTGTCCAAACTTCCCTCATTAGGTGGTTATTACTTCACATTCGTGAAGATCATAAAACCCACAGATTTCAAAGGCCCAGATTCTTATTATTTCAGCAACCCAGTTGTTGAGGTGAGAGAAAATGAGAAGGACGTTGCTCCACCACTAAATCTATGGCTGGGCCTTGCTGAAAACAAACAAAAAGAATTCACGGTGGCCAGATAGTGCTATTTTCTACTGACTGTCTCTGGGGGCTCAAACAGAATCCATTTGTTTGATTGTTTGTTTTTCAGTTTCACTCGTGTAGGGTACTTGTCCCCACACCTTCAGCTTGTAGTTTGTCTTTGTCCTTGGATCTCAAGTGAGTCTCCTGTAAGGAAGCACGTAGGTTTCCTGAGTTTTCATCCGTTCTTTTAACCCTGTGTCTTTTGTTTGCAGCACTCAGAGCCTGACCTTTTTTTTCTGATGATTCAGTGCTGTGCCCTTATTGCACTTAAAAAATTTTTTTTGTTATCATTAATCTACAATCACGTGAAGAACATTATGTTTACTATGCTCCCCCTTATCCAAGTCCACCAGCAAAAACCTCTTAAAGTCGCTGTCCATCAGCATAGTTGGATGTTTTAAACCCCTTCAGCATGTACCCCTTCAAAGACACCGATACAGTCGCTGTCAATCATGGAGTAGTAAGATGCTATATAACCTCTACTAGTCTTCTCTGTGTTGTACAGCACTCCCCATGTCCCGCGCGACCCCACGCAATATACATGGTAATCCTAATGCCCCCAATCTTTCTCCCCACACTTATCCCTCCCTTCAGAACCACCCTGTGCAGTCCTTTTCCCTTTGGCAACTTTTAGTCAACTCTCGGGTTCTGTGAGTATCCTGCTGTTTTTTTCCTTCAGTTTCTCTTTGTTGTTATACTCCACACATGAGTGATATCATTTGATATTGTCTTTCTCCGCCTGACCTATTTTTCTGAACATACTACTGTCTAGCTCCATCCACGTCATTGCAAATGGTAGGATTTGTTTTCTTCTTATGGCTGCTTACTGCACTTTGTAAACTGGATTTCAGTCTTCCTATTTGTTTGTAGTTTAGCTATGTGATTTCACCATTCATCTCCTGGTTATGAGCAACAGCTTTGTGTCAATCGATATGTATCTGTATCTATCTATCGCTCTGTCTGTCTGCATATCTATCTATCTTTCTATATATCCTTCTTTCTATCTCTCTATCCTCTCTATTTATCTATCCATCTATCTAGCTTCCTGTCTTCTATCATGTGTATAATCTATCGATCATCTGTCATCTATCTATCTGTCTATCTATGAAACAATCTTCTTTCTGTCTGTCCATCTATCCTTATGTACAGAACAGTTAACTACATCAACTATGTCACTTCCCTACATTATGCTTTCAAAAACATTGCAAGGTCACTAGGCCGTAGGGAGAGCACTGGGCTCACTGAGACAATTGCAGATCGAATCAGCCGCGTGTGCTTACAAAACCAGTAAATGGTGGTGCAGGGACTTGAACCCGTATCTCTGTCCTCTGTCCTCTTAAACCTCCTTCTCGCTTGCTAACTGTATTTAGCCACATTCATTGACTAAGTCCTCACTGAAGACCCCAATTATACTTCCTCTGGGCCTGTTGTAGACAGAAAAGTATACTTGGTGCTTTACTCACCACCATGTTTGAGGGACATTGGCATGTTCACCACTGATAGGAGGAGGGACAAATAAAAAGGAACACCTATTTCTAGACAGGAGCGTTTGGGAGCAAAGTGTGTGTTGTGGAGAGACGTGTTTGGTTGAGTGTTCAAACTTCCCTCTTTATGTGGTTATTACTTCTTTACAATCGTGGATATCATAAAACCCAGTGATTTCAAAAGCCCAGACGCATATTATTACAGCAATTCATTTGTTGATGTGAGAAAAATGAGAAGGACATTGCAGTACCACTAAATCTATACCTGGGCACTGCTGATACCAAACAAAAGGAATTCACGGTGGCTAGGTAGGACTATTTTCTAGTGACTGTCTCTGGGGTCTCAAACAGAATCCATTTGTTTCTTTGTTTCAAAGATTCACTTGTATAGGGTACCTGTCCCCGCCCCTTCAGCTTGTAGTTTGTCTGTGTCCTTGGATCACAAGTGAGTCTCCAGTAAGGGAGCACTTAGGTGATCTTGAGTTTTCATCAGTTCTTCTAACCCTGTGTCTTTTGATTGGAGCAGTGAAAGCCTGTACTTTTATTCTGATATTTGATAGCTAGGTTCTTACTGCTCTTTGAAATTTTTTTTGTTCTCATTAATATACAATCACATGCAGAACAATATGTTAACTAGTCTAACCCCTTCACCAAGTCCTCGCCAAATCCCAGTTTCAGTCGCTGTCCGTCAGCATGTCGTAAGATGCTCTAGAATCACTACTTGTCTTCTCTGTGTTGTATAGCCCTCCCAATGACCCTTCACCCTACACATTATTCATGCTAATCCTAATGCCCCCATTCTTTTTCCCCGCCCTTATCAATCCCTTCCCACAAACACTACCCAGTCCCTTTCTCTTTGGTAACACTTAGTCCACTCTCGGGTACTGTGTATATGCTGCTTTTGCTTCCTTCAGTTTTTCTTTGTTATCGTACTCCACACATGAGTTAAATCATTTGGTACATGTATTTCTCCGACTGGCCTATTTGACTGAGCATAATACCCTCTAGCTCCATCCAAGTTATTGCCAATGATAGGATGTGTTTTCTTCTTATGGCTGCTTACTGCACTTTGTAAACTGGATTTTATACTTCTTTTTCGTTTGTAGATTGCTATGTGCTTCAACCATTGCTCTCATGGTTATGAGCAATAGCTTTGTGTTAATCGATATGAACCTATATCTATCTATCTGTCTGTCTATCAATCAATCAATCAATCAATCAATCATCTTTCTGTCTGCCCATCTGTCCTTGTGTACAGAACAGGTAACCACATATCCTATGTCACTTTCCTACATTATGCTTCCGAAAATCCTGCAAGGTAACTAGGCTGTAGGGAGAGCACTGGGTTCACCGAGACACTTGCAGGTCGTGTCGGCCGAGTGTACCTACAAAACCAGGAAATGGTTGTGCAGGGACTTGAACCCGTGTCTCTATCCTCTGTCCTCTTTCATCTCCTTCTCACTTCCTGTCTGAATATAGCCACATTCATTCACTAAGTGCTCCCTGAAGACCACAAGTATCCTTCCTCTGGGCCTGTGGACGACAGAAACGTAAAATTGTTGCTTTGCTCACCACCATGTTTGAAGGACATCTATGTGAACACCACTGATAGGATGGAGGGTCAAATAAAAAATAACACCAATTTCTAGACAGGAGCAGTTGGGAGCTAAGAGTGTATTGTGGAGTGGCATATTTATTTGAGTGTCCAAACTTCCCTCATTAGGTGGTTATTACTTCACATTCGTGAAGATCATAAAACCCACAGATTTCAAAGGCCCAGATTCTTATTATTTCAGCAACCCAGTTGTTGAGGTGAGAGAAAATGAGAAGGACGTTGCTCCACCACTAAATCTATGGCTGGGCCTTGCTGAAAACAAACAAAAAGAATTCAAGGTGGCCAGATAGTGCTATTTTCTACTGACTGTCTCTGGGGGCTCAAACAGAATCCATTTGTTTGATTGTTTGTTTTTCAGTTTCACTCGTGTAGGGTACTTGTCCCCACACCTTCAGCTTGTAGTTTGTCTTTGTCCTTGGATCTCAAGTGAGTCTCCTGTAAGGAAGCACGTAGGTTTCCTGAGTTTTCATCCGTTCTTTTAACCCTGTGTCTTTTGTTTGCAGCACTCAGAGCCTGACCTTTTTTTTCTGATGATTCAGTGCTGTGCCCTTATTGCACTTAAAAAATTTTTTTTGTTATCATTAATCTACAATCACGTGAAGAACATTATGTTTACTATGCTCCCCCTTATCCAAGTCCACCAGCAAAAACCTCTTAAAGTCGCTGTCCATCAGCATAGTTGGATGTTTTAAACCCCTTCAGCATGTACCCCTTCAAAGACACCGATACAGTCGCTGTCAATCATGGAGTAGTAAGATGCTATATAACCTCTACTAGTCTTCTCTGTGTTGTACAGCACTCCCCATGTCCCGCGCGACCCCACGCAATATACATGGTAATCCTAATGCCCCCAATCTTTCTCCCCACACTTATCCCTCCCTTCAGAACCACCCTGTGCAGTCCTTTTCCCTTTGGCAACTTTTAGTCAACTCTCGGGTTCTGTGAGTATCCTGCTGTTTTTTTCCTTCAGTTTCTCTTTGTTGTTATACTCCACACATGAGTGATATCATTTGATATTGTCTTTCTCTGCCTGACCTATTTTTCTGAACATACTACTGTCTAGCTAAATCCACGTCATTGCAAATGGTAGGATTTGTTTTCTTCTTATGGCTGCTTACTGCACTTTGTAAACTGGATTTCAGTCTTCCTATTTGTTTGTAGTTTAGCTATGTGATTTCACCATTCATCTCCTGGTTATGAGCAACAGCTTTGTGTCAATCGATATGTATCTGTATCTATCTATCGCTCTGTCTGTCTGCATATCTATCTATCTTTCTATATATCCTTCTTTCTATCTCTCTATCCTCTCTATTTATCTATCCATCTATCTAGCTTCCTGTCTTCTATCATGTGTATAATCTATCGATCATCTGTCATCTATCTATCTGTCTATCTATGAAACAATCTTCTTTCTGTCTGTCCATCTATCCTTATGTACAGAACAGTTAACTACATCAACTATGTCACTTCCCTACATTATGCTTTCAAAAACATTGCAAGGTCACTAGGCCGTAGGGAGAGCACTGGGCTCACTGAGACAATTGCAGATCGAATCAGCCGCGTGTGCTTACAAAACCAGTAAATGGTGGTGCAGGGACTTGAACCCGTATCTCTGTCCTCTGTCCTCGTAAACCTCCTTCTCGCTTGCTAACTGTATTTAGCCACATTCATTGACTAAGTACTCACTGAAGACCCCAATAATACTTCCTCTGGGCCTGTTGTAGACAGAAAAGTATACTTGGTGCTTTACTCACCACCATGTTTGAGGGACATTGGCATGTTCACCACTGATAGGAGGAGGGACAAATAAAAAGGAACACCTATTTCTAGACAGGAGCATTTGGGAGCAAAGTGTGTGTTGTGGAGAGACGTGTTTGGTTGAGTGTCCAAACTTCCCTCTTTATGTGGTTATTACTTCTTTACAATCGTGGATATCATAAAACCCAGTGATTTCAAAAGCCCAGACGCATATTATTACAGCAATTCATTTGTTGATGTGAGAAAAATGAGAAGGACATTGCAGTACCACTAAATCTATACCTGGGCACTGCTGATACCAAACAAAAGGAATTCACGGTGGCTAGGTAGGACTATTTTCTAGTGACTGTCTCTGGGGTCTCAAACAGAATCCATTTGTTTCTTTGTTTCAAAGATTCACTTGTATAGGGTACCTGTCCCCGCCCCTTCAGCTTGTAGTTTGTCTGTGTCCTTGGATCACAAGTGAGTCTCCAGTAAGGGAGCACTTAGGTGATCTTGAGTTTTCATCAGTTCTTCTAACCCTGTGTCTTTTGATTGGAGCAGTGAAAGCCTGTACTTTTATTCTGATATTTGATAGCTAGGTTCTTACTGCTCTTTGAAATTTTTTTTGTTCTCATTAATATACAATCACATGCAGAACAATATGTTAACTAGTCTAACCCCTTCACCAAGTCCTCGCCAAATCCCAGTTTCAGTCGCTGTCCGTCAGCGTGTCGTAAGATGCTCTAGAATCACTACTTGTCTTCTCTGTGTTGTATAGCCCTCCCAATGACCCTTCACCCTACACATTATTCATGCTAATCCTAATGCCCCCATTCTTTTTCCCCGCCCTTATCAATCCCTTCCCACAAACACTACCCAGTCCCTTTCTCTTTGGTAACACTTAGTCCACTCTCGGGTACTGTGTATATGCTGCTTTTGCTTCCTTCAGTTTTTCTTTGTTATCGTACTCCACACATGAGTTAAATCATTTGGTACATGTATTTCTCCGACTGGCCTATTTGACTGAGCATAATACCCTCTAGCTCCATCCAAGTTATTGCCAATGATAGGATGTGTTTTCTTCTTATGGCTGCTTACTGCACTTTGTAAACTGGATTTTATACTTCTTTTTCGTTTGTAGATTGCTATGTGCTTCAACCATTGCTCTCATGGTTATGAGCAATAGCTTTGTGTTAATCGATATGAACCTATATCTATCTATCTGTCTGTCTATCAATCAATCAATCAATCAATCAATCATCTTTCTGTCTGCCCATCTGTCCTTGTGTACAGAACAGGTAACCACATATCCTATGTCACTTTCCTACATTATGCTTCCGAAAATCCTGCAAGGTAACTAGGCTGTAGGGAGAGCACTGGGTTCACCGAGACACTTGCAGGTCGTGTCGGCCGAGTGTACCTACAAAACCAGGAAATGGTTGTGCAGGGACTTGAACCCGTGTCTCTATCCTCTGTCCTCTTTCATCTCCTTCTCACTTCCTGTCTGTATATAGCCACATTCATTCACTAAGTGCTCCCTGAAGACCACAAGTATCCTTCCTCTGGGCCTGTGGACGACAGAAACGTAAAATTGTTGCTTTGCTCACCACCATGTTTGAAGGACATCTATGTGAACACCACTGATAGGATGGAGGGTCAAATAAAAAGGAACACCAATTTCTAGACAGGAGCAGTTGGGAGCTAAGAGTGTATTGTGGAGTGGCATATTTATTTGAGTGTCCAAACTTCCCTCATTAGGTGGTTATTACTTCACATTCGTGAAGATCATAAAACCCACAGATTTCAAAGGCCCAGATTCTTATTATTTCAGCAACCCAGTTGTTGAGGTGAGAGAAAATGAGAAGGACGTTGCTCCACCACTAAATCTATGGCTGGGCCTTGCTGAAAACAAACAAAAAGAATTCACGGTGGCCAGATAGTGCTATTTTCTACTGACTGTCTCTGGGGGCTCAAACAGAATCCATTTGTTTGATTGTTTGTTTTTCAGTTTCACTCGTGTAGGGTAATTGTCCCCACACCTTCAGCTTGTAGTTTGTCTTTGTCCTTGGATCTCAAGTGAGTCTCCTGTAAGGAAGCACGTAGGTTTCCTGAGTTTTCATCCGTTCTTTTAACCCTGTGTCTTTTGTTTGCAGCACTCAGAGCCTGACCTTTTTTTTCTGATGATTCAGTGCTGTGCCCTTATTGCACTTAAAAAATTTTTTTTGTTATCATTAATCTACAATCACGTGAAGAACATTATGTTTACTATGCTCCCCCTTATCCAAGTCCACCAGCAAAAACCTCTTAAAGTCGCTGTCCATCAGCATAGTTGGATGTTTTAAACCCCTTCAGCATGTACCCCTTCAAAGACACCGATACAGTCGCTGTCAATCATGGAGTAGTAAGATGCTATATAACCTCTACTAGTCTTCTCTGTGTTGTACAGCACTCCCCATGTCCCGCGCGACCCCACGCAATATACATGGTAATCCTAATGCCCCCAATCTTTCTCCCCACACTTATCCCTCCCTTCAGAACCACCCTGTGCAGTCCTTTTCCCTTTGGCAACTTTTAGTCAACTCTCGGGTTCTGTGAGTATCCTGCTGTTTTTTTCCTTCAGTTTCTCTTTGTTGTTATACTCCACACATGAGTGATATCATTTGATATTGTCTTTCTCCGCCTGACCTATTTTTCTGAACATACTACTGTCTAGCTCCATCCACGTCATTGCAAATGGTAGGATTTGTTTTCTTCTTATGGCTGCTTACTGCACTTTGTAAACTGGATTTCAGTCTTCCTATTTGTTTGTAGTTTAGCTATGTGATTTCACCATTCATCTCCTGGTTATGAGCAACAGCTTTGTGTCAATCGATATGTATCTGTATCTATCTATCGCTCTGTCTGTCTGCATATCTATCTATCTTTCTATATATCCTTCTTTCTATCTCTCTATCCTCTCTATTTATCTATCCATCTATCTAGCTTCCTGTCTTCTATCATGTGTATAATCTATCGATCATCTGTCATCTATCTATCTGTCTATCTATGAAACAATCTTCTTTCTGTCTGTCCATCTATCCTTATGTACAGAACAGTTAACTACATCAACTATGTCACTTCCCTACATTATGCTTTCAAAAACATTGCAAGGTCACTAGGCCGTAGGGAGAGCACTGGGCTCACTGAGACAATTGCAGATCGAATCAGCCGCGTGTGCTTACAAAACCAGTAAATGGTGGTGCAGGGACTTGAACCCGTATCTCTGTCCTCTGTCCTCTTAAACCTCCTTCTCGCTTGCTAACTGTATTTAGCCACATTCATTGACTAAGTCCTCACTGAAGACCCCAATTATACTTCCTCTGGGCCTGTTGTAGACAGAAAAGTATACTTGGTGCTTTACTCACCACCATGTTTGAGGGACATTGGCATGTTCACCACTGATAGGAGGAGGGACAAATAAAAAGGAACACCTATTTCTAGACAGGAGCATTTGGGAGCAAAGTGTGTGTTGTGGAGAGACGTGTTTGGTTGAGTGTCCAAACTTCCCTCTTTATGTGGTTATTACTTCTTTACAATCGTGGATATCATAAAACCCAGTGATTTCAAAAGCCCAGACGCATATTATTACAGCAATTCATTTGTTGATGTGAGAAAAATGAGAAGGACATTGCAGTACCACTAAATCTATACCTGGGCACTGCTGATACCAAACAAAAGGAATTCACGGTGGCTAGGTAGGACTATTTTCTAGTGACTGTCTCTGGGGTCTCAAACAGAATCCATTTGTTTCTTTGTTTCAAAGATTCACTTGTATAGGGTACCTGTCCCCGCCCCTTCAGCTTGTAGTTTGTCTGTGTCCTTGGATCACAAGTGAGTCTCCAGTAAGGGAGCACTTAGGTGATCTTGAGTTTTCATCAGTTCTTCTAACCCTGTGTCTTTTGATTGGAGCAGTGAAAGCCTGTACTTTTATTCTGATATTTGATAGCTAGGTTCTTACTGCTCTTTGAAATTTTTTTTGTTCTCATTAATATACAATCACATGCAGAACAATATGTTAACTAGTCTAACCCCTTCACCAAGTCCTCGCCAAATCCCAGTTTCAGTCGCTGTCCGTCAGCGTGTCGTAAGATGCTCTAGAATCACTACTTGTCTTCTCTGTGTTGTATAGCCCTCCCAATGACCCTTCACCCTACACATTATTCATGCTAATCCTAATGCCCCCATTCTTTTTCCCCGCCCTTATCAATCCCTTCCCACAAACACTACCCAGTCCCTTTCTCTTTGGTAACACTTAGTCCACTCTCGGGTACTGTGTATATGCTGCTTTTTCTTCCTTCAGTTTTTCTTTGTTATCGTACTCCACACATGAGTTAAATCATTTGGTACATGTATTTCTCCGACTGGCCTATTTGACTGAGCATAATACCCTCTAGCTCCATCCAAGTTATTGCCAATGATAGGATTTGTTTTCTTCTTATGGCTGCTTACTGCACTTTGTAAACTGGATTTTATACTTCTTTTTCGTTTGTAGATTGCTATGTGCTTCAACCATTGCTCTCATGGTTATGAGCAATAGCTTTGTGTTAATCGATATGAACCTATATCTATCTATCTGTCTGTCTATCAATCAATCAATCAATCAATCAATCATCTTTCTGTCTGCCCATCTGTCCTTGTGTACAGAACAGGTAACCACATATCCTATGTCACTTTCCTACATTATGCTTCCGAAAATCCTGCAAGGTAACTAGGCTGTAGGGAGAGCACTGGGTTCACCGAGACACTTGCAGGTCGTGTCGGCCGAGTGTACCTACAAAACCAGGAAATGGTTGTGCAGGGACTTGAACCCGTGTCTCTATCCTCTGTCCTCCTTCATCTCCTTCTCACTTCCTGTCTGTATATAGCCACATTCATTCACTAAGTGCTCCCTGAAGACCACAAGTATCCTTCCTCTGGGCCTGTGGACGACAGAAACGTAAAATTGTTGCTTTGCTCACCACCATGTTTGAAGGACATCTATGTGAACACCACTGATAGGATGGAGGGTCAAATAAAAAGGAACACCAATTTCTAGACAGGAGCAGTTGGGAGCTAAGAGTGTATTGTGGAGTGGCATATTTATTTGAGTGTCCAAACTTCCCTCATTAGGTGGTTATTACTTCACATTCGTGAAGATCATAAAACCCACAGATTTCAAAGGCCCAGATTCTTATTATTTCAGCAACCCAGTTGTTGAGGTGAGAGAAAATGAGAAGGACGTTGCTCCACCACTAAATCTATGGCTGGGCCTTGCTGAAAACAAACAAAAAGAATTCACGGTGGCCAGATAGTGCTATTTTCTACTGACTGTCTCTGGGGGCTCAAACAGAATCCATTTGTTTGATTGTTTGTTTTTCAGTTTCACTCGTGTAGGGTACTTGTCCCCACACCTTCAGCTTGTAGTTTGTCTTTGTCCTTGGATCTCAAGTGAGTCTCCTGTAAGGAAGCACGTAGGTTTCCTGAGTTTTCATCCGTTCTTTTAACCCTGTGTCTTTTGTTTGCAGCACTCAGAGCCTGACCTTTTTTTTCTGATGATTCAGTGCTGTGCCCTTATTGCACTTAAAAAATTTTTTTTGTTATCATTAATCTACAATCACGTGAAGAACATTATGTTTACTATGCTCCCCCTTATCCAAGTCCACCAGCAAAAACCTCTTAAAGTCGCTGTCCATCAGCATAGTTGGATGTTTTAAACCCCTTCAGCATGTACCCCTTCAAAGACACCGATACAGTCGCTGTCAATCATGGAGTAGTAAGATGCTATATAACCTCTACTAGTCTTCTCTGTGTTGTACAGCACTCCCCATGTCCCGCGCGACCCCACGCAATATACATGGTAATCCTAATGCCCCCAATCTTTCTCCCCACACTTATCCCTCCCTTCAGAACCACCCTGTGCAGTCCTTTTCCCTTTGGCAACTTTTAGTCAACTCTCGGGTTCTGTGAGTATCCTGCTGTTTTTTTCCTTCAGTTTCTCTTTGTTGTTATACTCCACACATGAGTGATATCATTTGATATTGTCTTTCTCCGCCTGACCTATTTTTCTGAACATACTACTGTCTAGCTCCATCCACGTCATTGCAAATGGTAGGATTTGTTTTCTTCTTATGGCTGCTTACTGCACTTTGTAAACTGGATTTCAGTCTTCCTATTTGTTTGTAGTTTAGCTATGTGATTTCACCATTCATCTCCTGGTTATGAGCAACAGCTTTGTGTCAATCGATATGTATCTGTATCTATCTATCGCTCTGTCTGTCTGCATATCTATCTATCTTTCTATATATCCTTCTTTCTATCTCTCTATCCTCTCTATTTATCTATCCATCTATCTAGCTTCCTGTCTTCTATCATGTGTATAATCTATCGATCATCTGTCATCTATCTATCTGTCTATCTATGAAACAATCTTCTTTCTGTCTGTCCATCTATCCTTATGTACAGAACAGTTAACTACATCAACTATGTCACTTCCCTACATTATGCTTTCAAAAACATTGCAAGGTCACTAGGCCGTAGGGAGAGCACTGGGCTCACTGAGACAATTGCAGATCGAATCAGCCGCGTGTGCTTACAAAACCAGTAAATGGTGGTGCAGGGACTTGAACCCGTATCTCTGTCCTCTGTCCTCTTAAACCTCCTTCTCGCTTGCTAACTGTATTTAGCCACATTCATTGACTAAGTCCTCACTGAAGACCCCAATTATACTTCCTCTGGGCCTGTTGTAGACAGAAAAGTATACTTGGTGCTTTACTCACCACCATGTTTGAGGGACATTGGCATGTTCACCACTGATAGGAGGAGGGACAAATAAAAAGGAACACCTATTTCTAGACAGGAGCGTTTGGGAGCAAAGTGTGTGTTGTGGAGAGACGTGTTTGGTTGAGTGTCCAAACTTCCCTCTTTATGTGGTTATTACTTCTTTACAATCGTGGATATCATAAAACCCAGTGATTTCAAAAGCCCAGACGCATATTATTACAGCAATTCATTTGTTGATGTGAGAAAAATGAGAAGGACATTGCAGTACCACTAAATCTATACCTGGGCACTGCTGATACCAAACAAAAGGAATTCACGGTGGCTAGGTAGGACTATTTTCTAGTGACTGTCTCTGGGGTCTCAAACAGAATCCATTTGTTTCTTTGTTTCAAAGATTCACTTGTATAGGGTACCTGTCCCCGCCCCTTCAGCTTGTAGTTTGTCTGTGTCCTTGGATCACAAGTGAGTCTCCAGTAAGGGAGCACTTAGGTGATCTTGAGTTTTCATCAGTTCTTCTAACCCTGTGTCTTTTGATTGGAGCAGTGAAAGCCTGTACTTTTATTCTGATATTTGATAGCTAGGTTCTTACTGCTCTTTGAAATTTTTTTTGTTCTCATTAATATACAATCACATGCAGAACAATATGTTAACTAGTCTAACCCCTTCACCAAGTCCTCGCCAAATCCCAGTTTCAGTCGCTCTCCGTCAGCGTGTCGTAAGATGCTCTAGAATCACTACTTGTCTTCTCTGTGTTGTATAGCCCTCCCAATGACCCTTCACCCTACACATTATTCATGCTAATCCTAATGCCCCCATTCTTTTTCCCCGCCCTTATCAATCCCTTCCCACAAACACTACCCAGTCCCTTTCTCTTTGGTAACACTTAGTCCACTCTCGGGTACTGTGTATATGCTGCTTTTGCTTCCTTCAGTTTTTCTTTGTTATCGTACTCCACACATGAGTTAAATCATTTGGTACATGTATTTCTCCGACTGGCCTATTTGACTGAGCATAATACCCTCTAGCTCCATCCAAGTTATTGCCAATGATAGGATGTGTTTTCTTCTTATGGCTGCTTACTGCACTTTGTAAACTGGATTTTATACTTCTTTTTCGTTTGTAGATTGCTATGTGCTTCAACCATTGCTCTCATGGTTATGAGCAATAGCTTTGTGTTAATCGATATGAACCTATATCTATCTATCTGTCTGTCTATCAATCAATCAATCAATCAATCAATCATCTTTCTGTCTGCCCATCTGTCCTTGTGTACAGAACAGGTAACCACATATCCTATGTCACTTTCCTACATTATGCTTCCGAAAATCCTGCAAGGTAACTAGGCTGTAGGGAGAGCACTGGGTTCACCGAGACACTTGCAGGTCGTGTCGGCCGAGTGTACCTACAAAACCAGGAAATGGTTGTGCAGGGACTTGAACCCGTGTCTCTATCCTCTGTCCTCTTTCATCTCCTTCTCACTTCCTGTCTGTATATAGCCACATTCATTCACTAAGTGCTCCCTGAAGACCACAAGTATCCTTCCTCTGGGCCTGTGGACGACAGAAACGTAAAATTGTTGCTTTGCTCACCACCATGTTTGAAGGACATCTATGTGAACACCACTGATAGGATGGAGGGTCAAATAAAAAGGAACACCAATTTCTAGACAGGAGCAGTTGGGAGCTAAGAGTGTATTGTGGAGTGGCATATTTATTTGAGTGTCCAAACTTCCCTCATTAGGTGGTTATTACTTCACATTCGTGAAGATCATAAAACCCACAGATTTCAAAGGCCCAGATTCTTATTATTTCAGCAACCCAGTTGTTGAGGTGAGAGAAAATGAGAAGGACGTTGCTCCACCACTAAATCTATGGCTGGGCCTTGCTGAAAACAAACAAAAAGAATTCACGGTGGCCAGATAGTGCTATTTTCTACTGACTGTCTCTGGGGGCTCAAACAGAATCCATTTGTTTGATTGTTTGTTTTTCAGTTTCACTCGTGTAGGGTACTTGTCCCCACACCTTCAGCTTGTAGTTTGTCTTTGTCCTTGGATCTCAAGTGAGTCTCCTGTAAGGAAGCACGTAGGTTTCCTGAGTTTTCATCCGTTCTTTTAACCCTGTGTCTTTTGTTTGCAGCACTCAGAGCCTGACCTTTTTTTTCTGATGATTCAGTGCTGTGCCCTTATTGCACTTAAAAAATTTTTTTTGTTATCATTAATCTACAATCACGTGAAGAACATTATGTTTACTATGCTCCCCCTTATCCAAGTCCACCAGCAAAAACCTCTTAAAGTCGCTGTCCATCAGCATAGTTGGATGTTTTAAACCCCTTCAGCATGTACCCCTTCAAAGACACCGATACAGTCGCTGTCAATCATGGAGTAGTAAGATGCTATATAACCTCTACTAGTCTTCTCTGTGTTGTACAGCACTCCCCATGTCCCGCGCGACCCCACGCAATATACATGGTAATCCTAATGCCCCCAATCTTTCTCCCCACACTTATCCCTCCCTTCAGAACCACCCTGTGCAGTCCTTTTCCCTTTGGCAACTTTTAGTCAACTCTCGGGTTCTGTGAGTATCCTGCTGATTTTTCCTTCAGTTTCTCTTTGTTGTTATACTCCACACATGAGTGATATCATTTGATATTGTCTTTCTCCGCCTGACCTATTTTTCTGAACATACTACTGTCTAGCTCCATCCACTTCATTGCAAATGGTAGGATTTGTTTTCTTCTTATGGCTGCTTACTGCACTTTGTAAACTGGATTTCAGTCTTCCTATTTGTTTGTAGTTTAGCTATGTGATTTCACCATTCATCTCCTGGTTATGAGCAACAGCTTTGTGTCAATCGATATGTATCTGTATCTATCTATCGCTCTGTCTGTCTGCATATCTATCTATCTTTCTATATATCCTTCTTTCTATCTCTCTATCCTCTCTATTTATCTATCCATCTATCTAGCTTCCTGTCTTCTATCATGTGTATAATCTATCGATCATCTGTCATCTATCTATCTGTCTATCTATGAAACAATCTTCTTTCTGTCTGTCCATCTATCCTTATGTACAGAACAGTTAACTACATCAACTATGTCACTTCCCTACATTATGCTTTCAAAAACATTGCAAGGTCACTAGGCCGTAGGGAGAGCACTGGGCTCACTGAGACAATTGCAGATCGAATCAGCCGCGTGTGCTTACAAAACCAGTAAATGGTGGTGCAGGGACTTGAACCCGTATCTCTGTCCTCTGTCCTCTTAAACCTCCTTCTCGCTTGCTAACTGTATTTAGCCACATTCATTGACTAAGTCCTCACTGAAGACCCCAATTATACTTCCTCTGGGCCTGTTGTAGACAGAAAAGTATACTTGGTGCTTTACTCACCACCATGTTTGAGGGACATTGGCATGTTCACCACTGATAGGAGGAGGGACAAATAAAAAGGAACACCTATTTCTAGACAGGAGCGTTTGGGAGCAAAGTGTGTGTTGTGGAGAGACGTGTTTGGTTGAGTGTCCAAACTTCCCTCTTTATGTGGTTATTACTTCTTTACAATCGTGGATATCATAAAACCCAGTGATTTCAAAAGCCCAGACGCATATTATTACAGCAATTCATTTGTTGATGTGAGAAAAATGAGAAGGACATTGCAGTACCACTAAATCTATACCTGGGCACTGCTGATACCAAACAAAAGGAATTCACGGTGGCTAGGTAGGACTATTTTCTAGTGACTGTCTCTGGGGTCTCAAACAGAATCCATTTGTTTCTTTGTTTCAAAGATTCACTTGTATAGGGTACCTGTCCCCGCCCCTTCAGCTTGTAGTTTGTCTGTGTCCTTGGATCACAAGTGAGTCTCCAGTAAGGGAGCACTTAGGTGATCTTGAGTTTTCATCAGTTCTTCTAACCCTGTGTCTTTTGATTGGAGCAGTGAAAGCCTGTACTTTTATTCTGATATTTGATAGCTAGGTTCTTACTGCTCTTTGAAATTTTTTTTGTTCTCATTAATATACAATCACATGCAGAACAATATGTTAACTAGTCTAACCCCTTCACCAAGTCCTCGCCAAATCCCAGTTTCAGTCGCTGTCCGTCAGCGTGTCGTAAGATGCTCTAGAATCACTACTTGTCTTCTCTGTGTTGTATAGCCCTCCCAATGACCCTTCACCCTACACATTATTCATGCTAATCCTAATGCCCCCATTCTTTTTCCCCGCCCTTATCAATCCCTTCCCACAAACACTACCCAGTCCCTTTCTCTTTGGTAACACTTAGTCCACTCTCGGGTACTGTGTATATGCTGCTTTTGCTTCCTTCAGTTTTTCTTTGTTATCGTACTCCACACATGAGTTAAATCATTTGGTACATGTATTTCTCCGACTGGCCTATTTGACTGAGCATAATACCCTCTAGCTCCATCCAAGTTATTGCCAATGATAGGATTTGTTTTCTTCTTATGGCTGCTTACTGCACTTTGTAAACTGGATTTTATACTTCTTTTTCGTTTGTAGATTGCTATGTGCTTCAACCATTGCTCTCATGGTTATGAGCAATAGCTTTGTGTTAATCGATATGAACCTATATCTATCTATCTGTCTGTCTATCAATCAATCAATCAATCAATCAATCATCTTTCTGTCTGCCCATCTGTCCTTGTGTACAGAACAGGTAACCACATATCCTATGTCACTTTCCTACATTATGCTTCCGAAAATCCTGCAAGGTAACTAGGCTGTAGGGAGAGCACTGGGTTCACCGAGACACTTGCAGGTCGTGTCGGCCGAGTGTACCTACAAAACCAGGAAATGGTTGTGCAGGGACTTGAACCCGTGTCTCTATCCTCTGTCCTCTTTCATCTCCTTCTCACTTCCTGTCTGTATATAGCCACATTCATTCACTAAGTGCTCCCTGAAGACCACAAGTATCCTTCCTCTGGGCCTGTGGACGACAGAAACGTAAAATTGTTGCTTTGCTCACCACCATGTTTGAAGGACATCTATGTGAACACCACTGATAGGATGGAGGGTCAAATAAAAAGGAACACCAATTTCTAGACAGGAGCAGTTGGGAGCTAAGAGTGTATTGTGGAGTGGCATATTTATTTGAGTGTCCAAACTTCCCTCATTAGGTGGTTATTACTTCACATTCGTGAAGATCATAAAACCCACAGATTTCAAAGGCCCAGATTCTTATTATTTCAGCAACCCAGTTGTTGAGGTGAGAGAAAATGAGAAGGACGTTGCTCCACCACTAAATCTATGGCTGGGCCTTGCTGAAAACAAACAAAAAGAATTCACGGTGGCCAGATAGTGCTATTTTCTACTGACTGTCTCTGGGGGCTCAAACAGAATCCATTTGTTTGATTGTTTGTTTTTCAGTTTCACTCGTGTAGGGTACTTGTCCCCACACCTTCAGCTTGTAGTTTGTCTTTGTCCTTGGATCTCAAGTGAGTCTCCTGTAAGGAAGCACGTAGGTTTCCTGAGTTTTCATCCGTTCTTTTAACCCTGTGTCTTTTGTTTGCAGCACTCAGAGCCTGACCTTTTTTTTCTGATGATTCAGTGCTGTGCCCTTATTGCACTTAAAAAATTTTTTTTGTTATCATTAATCTACAATCACGTGAAGAACATTATGTTTACTATGCTCCCCCTTATCCAAGTCCACCAGAAAAAACCTCTTAAAGTCGCTGTCCATCAGCATAGTTGGATGTTTTAAACCCCTTCAGCATGTACCCCTTCAAAGACACCGATACAGTCGCTGTCAATCATGGAGTAGTAAGATGTTATATAACCTCTACTAGTCTTCTCTGTGTTGTACAGCACTCCCCATGTCCCGCGCGACCCCACGCAATATACATGGTAATCCTAATGCCCCCAATCTTTCTCCCCACACTTATCCCTCCCTTCAGAACCACCCTGTGCAGTCCTTTTCCCTTTGGCAACTTTTAGTCAACTCTCGGGTTCTGTGAGTATCCTGCTGGTTTTTTCCTTCAGTTTCTCTTTGTTGTTATACTCCACACATGAGTGATATCATTTGATATTGTCTTTCTCCGCCTGACCTATTTTTCTGAACATACTACTGTCTAGCTCCATCCACGTCATTGCAAATGGTAGGATTTGTTTTCTTCTTATGGCTGCTTACTGCACTTTGTAAACTGGATTTCAGTCTTCCTATTTGTTTGTAGTTTAGCTATGTGATTTCACCATTCATCTCCTGGTTATGAGCAACAGCTTTGTGTCAATCGATATGTATCTGTATCTATCTATCGCTCTGTCTGTCTGCATATCTATCTATCTTTCTATATATCCTTCTTTCTATCTCTCTATCCTCTGTATTTATCTATCCATCTATCTAGCTTCCTGTCTTCTATCATGTGTATAATCTATCGATCATCTGTCATCTATCTATCTGTCTATCTATGAAACAATCTTCTTTCTGTCTGTCCATCTATCCTTATGTACAGAACAGTTAACTACATCAACTATGTCACTTCCCTACATTATGCTTTCAAAAATATTGCAAGGTCACTAGGCCGTAGGGAGAGCACTGGGCTCACTGAGACAATTGCAGATCGAATCAGCCGCGTGTGCTTACAAAACCAGTAAATGGTGGTGCAGGGACTTGAACCCGTATCTCTGTCCTCTGTCCTCTTAAACCTCCTTCTCGCTTGCTAACTGTATTTAGCCACATTCATTGACTAAGTCCTCACTGAAGACCCCAATTATACTTCCTCTGGGCCTGTTGTAGACAGAAAAGTATACTTGGTGCTTTACTCACCACCATGTTTGAGGGACATTGGCATGTTCACCACTGATAGGAGGAGGGACAAATAAAAAGGAACACCTATTTCTAGACAGGAGCGTTTGGGAGCAAAGTGTGTGTTGTGGAGAGACGTGTTTGGTTGAGTGTCCAAACTTCCCTCTTTATGTGGTTATTACTTCTTTACAATCGTGGATATCATAAAACCCAGTGATTTCAAAAGCCCAGACGCATATTATTACAGCAATTCATTTGTTGATGTGAGAAAAATGAGAAGGACATTGCAGTACCACTAAATCTATACCTGGGCACTGCTGATACCAAACAAAAGGAATTCACGGTGGCTAGGTAGGACTATTTTCTAGTGACTGTCTCTGGGGTCTCAAACAGAATCCATTTGTTTCTTTGTTTCAAAGATTCACTTGTATAGGGTACCTGTCCCCGCCCCTTCAGCTTGTAGTTTGTCTGTGTCCTTGGATCACAAGTGAGTCTCCAGTAAGGGAGCACTTAGGTGATCTTGAGTTTTCATCAGTTCTTCTAACCCTGTGTCTTTTGATTGGAGCAGTGAAAGCCTGTACTTTTATTCTGATATTTGATAGCTAGGTTCTTACTGCTCTTTGAAATTTTTTTTGTTCTCATTAATATACAATCACATGCAGAACAATATGTTAACTAGTCTAACCCCTTCACCAAGTCCTCGCCAAATCCCAGTTTCAGTCGCTGTCCGTCAGCGTGTCGTAAGATGCTCTAGAATCACTACTTGTCTTCTCTGTGTTGTATAGCCCTCCCAATGACCCTTCACCCTACACATTATTCATGCTAATCCTAATGCCCCCATTCTTTTTCCCCGCCCTTATCAATCCCTTCCCACAAACACTACCCAGTCCCTTTCTCTTTGGTAACACTTAGTCCACTCTCGGGTACTGTGTATATGCTGCTTTTGCTTCCTTCAGTTTTTCTTTGTTATCGTACTCCACACATGAGTTAAATCATTTGGTACATGTATTTCTCCGACTGGCCTATTTGACTGAGCATAATACCCTCTAGCTCCATCCAAGTTATTGCCAATGATAGGATTTGTTTTCTTCTTATGGCTGCTTACTGCACTTTGTAAACTGGATTTTATACTTCTTTTTCGTTTGTAGATTGCTATGTGCTTCAACCATTGCTCTCATGGTTATGAGCAATAGCTTTGTGTTAATCGATATGAACCTATATCTATCTATCTGTCTGTCTATCAATCAATCAATCAATCAATCATCTTTCTGTCTGCCCATCTGTCCTTGTGTACAGAACAGGTAACCACATATCCTATGTCACTTTCCTACATTATGCTTCCGAAAATCCTGCAAGGTAACTAGGCTGTAGGGAGAGCACTGGGTTCACCGAGACACTTGCAGGTCGTGTCGGCCGAGTGTACCTACAAAACCAGGAAATGGTTGTGCAGGGACTTGAACCCGTGTCTCTATCCTCTGTCCTCTTTCATCTCCTTCTCACTTCCTGTCTGTATATAGCCACATTCATTCACTAAGTGCTCCCTGAAGACCACAAGTATCCTTCCTCTGGGCCTGTGGACGACAGAAACGTAAAATTGTTGCTTTGCTCACCACCATGTTTGAAGGACATCTATGTGAACACCACTGATAGGATGGAGGGTCAAATAAAAAGGAACACCAATTTCTAGACAGGAGCAGTTGGGAGCTAAGAGTGTATTGTGGAGTGGCATATTTATTTGAGTGTCCAAACTTCCCTCATTAGGTGGTTATTACTTCACATTCGTGAAGATCATAAAACCCACAGATTTCAAAGGCCCAGATTCTTATTATTTCAGCAACCCAGTTGTTGAGGTGAGAGAAAATGAGAAGGACGTTGCTCCACCACTAAATCTATGGCTGGGCCTTGCTGAAAACAAACAAAAAGAATTCACGGTGGCCAGATAGTGCTATTTTCTACTGACTGTCTCTGGGGGCTCAAACAGAATCCATTTGTTTGATTGTTTGTTTTTCAGTTTCACTCGTGTAGGGTACTTGTCCCCACACCTTCAGCTTGTAGTTTGTCTTTGTCCTTGGATCTCAAGTGAGTCTCCTGTAAGGAAGCACGTAGGTTTCCTGAGTTTTCATCCGTTCTTTTAACCCTGTGTCTTTTGTTTGCAGCACTCAGAGCCTGACCTTTTTTTTCTGATGATTCAGTGCTGTGCCCTTATTGCACTTAAAAAATTTTTTTTGTTATCATTAATCTACAATCACGTGAAGAACATTATGTTTACTATGCTCCCCCTTATCCAAGTCCACCAGCAAAAACCTCTTAAAGTCGCTGTCCATCAGCATAGTTGGATGTTTTAAACCCCTTCAGCATGTACCCCTTCAAAGACACCGATACAGTCGCTGTCAATCATGGAGTAGTAAGATGTTATATAACCTCTACTAGTCTTCTCTGTGTTGTACAGCACTCCCCATGTCCCGCGCGACCCCACGCAATATACATGGTAATCCTAATGCCCCCAATCTTTCTCCCCACACTTATCCCTCCCTTCAGAACCACCCTGTGCAGTCCTTTTCCCTTTGGCAACTTTTAGTCAACTCTCGGGTTCTGTGAGTATCCTGCTGGTTTTTTCCTTCAGTTTCTCTTTGTTGTTATACTCCACACATGAGTGATATCATTTGATATTGTCTTTCTCCGCCTGACCTATTTTTCTGAACATACTACTGTCTAGCTCCATCCACGTCATTGCAAATGGTAGGATTTGTTTTCTTCTTATGGCTGCTTACTGCACTTTGTAAACTGGATTTCAGTCTTCCTATTTGTTTGTAGTTTAGCTATGTGATTTCACCATTCATCTCCTGGTTATGAGCAACAGCTTTGTGTCAATCGATATGTATCTGTATCTATCTATCGCTCTGTCTGTCTGCATATCTATCTATCTTTCTATATATCCTTCTTTCTATCTCTCTATCCTCTCTATTTATCTATCCATCTATCTAGCTTCCTGTCTTCTATCATGTGTATAATCTATCGATCATCTGTCATCTATCTATCTGTCTATCTATGAAACAATCTTCTTTCTGTCTGTCCATCTATCCTTATGTACAGAACAGTTAACTACATCAACTATGTCACTTCCCTACATTATGCTTTCAAAAACATTGCAAGGTCACTAGGCCGTAGGGAGAGCACTGGGCTCACTGAGACAATTGCAGATCGAATCAGCCGCGTGTGCTTACAAAACCAGTAAATGGTGGTGCAGGGACTTGAACCCGTATCTCTGTCCTCTGTCCTCTTAAACCTCCTTCTCGCTTGCTAACTGTATTTAGCCACATTCATTGACTAAGTCCTCACTGAAGACCCCAATTATACTTCCTCTGGGCCTGTTGTAGACAGAAAAGTATACTTGGTGCTTTACTCACCACCATGTTTGAGGGACATTGGCATGTTCACCACTGATAGGAGGAGGGACAAATAAAAAGGAACACCTATTTCTAGACAGGAGCGTTTGGGAGCAAAGTGTGTGTTGTGGAGAGACGTGTTTGGTTGAGTGTCCAAACTTCCCTCTTTATGTGGTTATTACTTCTTTACAATCGTGGATATCATAAAACCCAGTGATTTCAAAAGCCCAGACGCATATTATTACAGCAATTCATTTGTTGATGTGAGAAAAATGAGAAGGACATTGCAGTACCACTAAATCTATACCTGGGCACTGCTGATACCAAACAAAAGGAATTCACGGTGGCTAGGTAGGACTATTTTCTAGTGACTGTCTCTGGGGTCTCAAACAGAATCCATTTGTTTCTTTGTTTCAAAGATTCACTTGTATAGGGTACCTGTCCCCGCCCCTTCAGCTTGTAGTTTGTCTGTGTCCTTGGATCACAAGTGAGTCTCCAGTAAGGGAGCACTTAGGTGATCTTGAGTTTTCATCAGTTCTTCTAACCCTGTGTCTTTTGATTGGAGCAGTGAAAGCCTGTACTTTTATTCTGATATTTGATAGCTAGGTTCTTACTGCTCTTTGAAATTTTTTTTGTTCTCATTAATATACAATCACATGCAGAACAATATGTTAACTAGTCTAACCCCTTCACCAAGTCCTCGCCAAATCCCAGTTTCAGTCGCTGTCCGTCAGCGTGTCGTAAGATGCTCTAGAATCACTACTTGTCTTCTCTGTGTTGTATAGCCCTCCCAATGACCCTTCACCCTACACATTATTCATGCTAATCCTAATGCCCCCATTCTTTTTCCCCGCCCTTATCAATCCCTTCCCACAAACACTACCCAGTCCCTTTCTCTTTGGTAACACTTAGTCCACTCTCGGGTACTGTGTATATGCTGCTTTTGCTTCCTTCAGTTTTTCTTTGTTATCGTACTCCACACATGAGTTAAATCATTTGGTACATGTATTTCTCCGACTGGCCTATTTGACTGAGCATAATACCCTCTAGCTCCATCCAAGTTATTGCCAATGATAGGATTTGTTTTCTTCTTATGGCTGCTTACTGCACTTTGTAAACTGGATTTTATACTTCTTTTTCGTTTGTAGATTGCTATGTGCTTCAACCATTGCTCTCATGGTTATGAGCAATAGCTTTGTGTTAATCGATATGAACCTATATCTATCTATCTGTCTGTCTATCAATCAATCAATCAATCAATCAATCATCTTTCTGTCTGCCCATCTGTCCTTGTGTACAGAACAGGTAACCACATATCCTATGTCACTTTCCTACATTATGCTTCCGAAAATCCTGCAAGGTAACTAGGCTGTAGGGAGAGCACTGGGTTCACCGAGACACTTGCAGGTCGTGTCGGCCGAGTGTACCTACAAAACCAGGAAATGGTTGTGCAGGGACTTGAACCCGTGTCTCTATCCTCTGTCCTCTTTCATCTCCTTCTCACTTCCTGTCTGTATATAGCCACATTCATTCACTAAGTGCTCCCTGAAGACCACAAGTATCCTTCCTCTGGGCCTGTGGACGACAGAAACGTAAAATTGTTGCTTTGCTCACCACCATGTTTGAAGGACATCTATGTGAACACCACTGATAGGATGGAGGGTCAAATAAAAAGGAACACCAATTTCTAGACAGGAGCAGTTGGGAGCTAAGAGTGTATTGTGGAGTGGCATATTTATTTGAGTGTCCAAACTTCCCTCATTAGGTGGTTATTACTTCACATTCGTGAAGATCATAAAACCCACAGATTTCAAAGGCCCAGATTCTTATTATTTCAGCAACCCAGTTGTTGAGGTGAGAGAAAATGAGAAGGACGTTGCTCCACCACTAAATCTATGGCTGGGCCTTGCTGAAAACAAACAAAAAGAATTCACGGTGGCCAGATAGTGCTATTTTCTACTGACTGTCTCTGGGGGCTCAAACAGAATCCATTTGTTTGATTGTTTGTTTTTCAGTTTCACTCGTGTAGGGTACTTGTCCCCACACCTTCAGCTTGTAGTTTGTCTTTGTCCTTGGATCTCAAGTGAGTCTCCTGTAAGGAAGCACGTAGGTTTCCTGAGTTTTCATCCGTTCTTTTAACCCTGTGTCTTTTGTTTGCAGCACTCAGAGCCTGACCTTTTTTTTCTGATGATTCAGTGCTGTGCCCTTATTGCACTTAAAAAATTTTTTTTGTTATCATTAATCTACAATCACGTGAAGAACATTATGTTTACTATGCTCCCCCTTATCCAAGTCCACCAGCAAAAACCTCTTAAAGTCGCTGTCCATCAGCATAGTTGGATGTTTTAAACCCCTTCAGCATGTACCCCTTCAAAGACACCGATACAGTCGCTGTCAATCATGGAGTAGTAAGATGCTATATAACCTCTACTAGTCTTCTCTGTGTTGTACAGCACTCCCCATGTCCCGCGTGACCCCACGCAATATACATGGTAATCCTAATGCCCCCAATCTTTCTCCCCACACTTATCCCTCCCTTCAGAACCACCCTGTGCAGTCCTTTTCCCTTTGGCAACTTTTAGTCAACTCTCGGGTTCTGTGAGTATCCTGCTGGTTTTTTCCTTCAGTTTCTCTTTGTTGTTATACTCCACACATGAGTGATATCATTTGATATTGTCTTTCTCCGCCTGACCTATTTTTCTGAACATACTACTGTCTAGCTCCATCCACGTCATTGCAAATGGTAGGATTTGTTTTCTTCTTATGGCTGCTTACTGCACTTTGTAAACTGGATTTCAGTCTTCCTATTTGTTTGTAGTTTAGCTATGTGATTTCACCATTCATCTCCTGGTTATGAGCAACAGCTTTGTGTCAATCGATATGTATCTGTATCTATCTATCGCTCTGTCTGTCTGCATATCTATCTATCTTTCTATATATCCTTCTTTCTATCTCTCTATCCTCTCTATTTATCTATCCATCTATCTAGCTTCCTGTCTTCTATCATGTGTATAATCTATCGATCATCTGTCATCTATCTATCTGTCTATCTATGAAACAATCTTCTTTCTGTCTGTCCATCTATCCTTATGTACAGAACAGTTAACTACATCAACTATGTCACTTCCCTACATTATGCTTTCAAAAACATTGCAAGGTCACTAGGCCGTAGGGAGAGCACTGGGCTCACTGAGACAATTGCAGATCGAATCAGCCGCGTGTGCTTACAAAACCAGTAAATGGTGGTGCAGGGACTTGAACCCGTATCTCTGTCCTCTGTCCTCTTAAACCTCCTTCTCGCTTGCTAACTGTATTTAGCCACATTCATTGACTAAGTCCTCACTGAAGACCCCAATTATACTTCCTCTGGGCCTGTTGTAGACAGAAAAGTATACTTGGTGCTTTACTCACCACCATGTTTGAGGGACATTGGCATGTTCACCACTGATAGGAGGAGGGACAAATAAAAAGGAACACCTATTTCTAGACAGGAGCGTTTGGGAGCAAAGTGTGTGTTGTGGAGAGACGTGTTTGGTTGAGTGTCCAAACTTCCCTCTTTATGTGGTTATTACTTCTTTACAATCGTGGATATCATAAAACCCAGTGATTTCAAAAGCCCAGACGCATATTATTACAGCAATTCATTTGTTGATGTGAGAAAAATGAGAAGGACATTGCAGTACCACTAAATCTATACCTGGGCACTGCTGATACCAAACAAAAGGAATTCACGGTGGCTAGGTAGGACTATTTTCTAGTGACTGTCTCTGGGGTCTCAAACAGAATCCATTTGTTTCTTTGTTTCAAAGATTCACTTGTATAGGGTACCTGTCCCCGCCCCTTCAGCTTGTAGTTTGTCTGTGTCCTTGGATCACAAGTGAGTCTCCAGTAAGGGAGCACTTAGGTGATCTTGAGTTTTCATCAGTTCTTCTAACCCTGTGTCTTTTGATTGGAGCAGTGAAAGCCTGTACTTTTATTCTGATATTTGATAGCTAGGTTCTTACTGCTCTTTGAAATTTTTTTTGTTCTCATTAATATACAATCACATGCAGAACAATATGTTAACTAGTCTAACCCCTTCACCAAGTCCTCGCCAAATCCCAGTTTCAGTCGCTGTCCGTCAGCGTGTCGTAAGATGCTCTAGAATCACTACTTGTCTTCTCTGTGTTGTATAGCCCTCCCAATGACCCTTCACCCTACACATTATTCATGCTAATCCTAATGCCCCCATTCTTTTTCCCCGCCCTTATCAATCCCTTCCCACAAACACTACCCAGTCCCTTTCTCTTTGGTAACACTTAGTCCACTCTCGGGTACTGTGTATATGCTGCTTTTGCTTCCTTCAGTTTTTCTTTGTTATCGTACTCCACACATGAGTTAAATCATTTGGTACATGTATTTCTCCGACTGGCCTATTTGACTGAGCATAATACCCTCTAGCTCCATCCAAGTTATTGCCAATGATAGGATGTGTTTTCTTCTTATGGCTGCTTACTGCACTTTGTAAACTGGATTTTATACTTCTTTTTCGTTTGTAGATTGCTATGTGCTTCAACCATTGCTCTCATGGTTATGAGCAATAGCTTTGTGTTAATCGATATGAACCTATATCTATCTATCTGTCTGTCTATCAATCAATCAATCAATCAATCAATCATCTTTCTGTCTGCCCATCTGTCCTTGTGTACAGAACAGGTAACCACATATCCTATGTCACTTTCCTACATTATGCTTCCGAAAATCCTGCAAGGTAACTAGGCTGTAGGGAGAGCACTGGGTTCACCGAGACACTTGCAGGTCGTGTCGGCCGAGTGTACCTACAAAACCAGGAAATGGTTGTGCAGGGACTTGAACCCGTGTCTCTATCCTCTGTCCTCTTTCATCTCCTTCTCACTTCCTGTCTGTATATAGCCACATTCATTCACTAAGTGCTCCCTGAAGACCACAAGTATCCTTCCTCTGGGCCTGTGGACGACAGAAACGTAAAATTGTTGCTTTGCTCACCACCATGTTTGAAGGACATCTATGTGAACACCACTGATAGGATGGAGGGTCAAATAAAAAGGAACACCAATTTCTAGACAGGAGCAGTTGGGAGCTAAGAGTGTATTGTGGAGTGGCATATTTATTTGAGTGTCCAAACTTCCCTCATTAGGTGGTTATTACTTCACATTCGTGAAGATCATAAAACCCACAGATTTCAAAGGCCCAGATTCTTATTATTTCAGCAACCCAGTTGTTGAGGTGAGAGAAAATGAGAAGGACGTTGCTCCACCACTAAATCTATGGCTGGGCCTTGCTGAAAACAAACAAAAAGAATTCACGGTGGCCAGATAGTGCTATTTTCTACTGACTGTCTCTGGGGGCTCAAACAGAATCCATTTGTTTGATTGTTTGTTTTTCAGTTTCACTCGTGTAGGGTACTTGTCCCCACACCTTCAGCTTGTAGTTTGTCTTTGTCCTTGGATCTCAAGTGAGTCTCCTGTAAGGAAGCACGTAGGTTTCCTGAGTTTTCATCCGTTCTTTTAACCCTGTGTCTTTTGTTTGCAGCACTCAGAGCCTGACCTTTTTTTTCTGATGATTCAGTGCTGTGCCCTTATTGCACTTAAAAAATTTTTTTTGTTATCATTAATCTACAATCACGTGAAGAACATTATGTTTACTATGCTCCCCCTTATCCAAGTCCACCAGCAAAAACCTCTTAAAGTCGCTGTCCATCAGCATAGTTGGATGTTTTAAACCCCTTCAGCATGTACCCCTTCAAAGACACCGATACAGTCGCTGTCAATCATGGAGTAGTAAGATGCTATATAACCTCTACTAGTCTTCTCTGTGTTGTACAGCACTCCCCATGTCCCGCGTGACCCCACGCAATATACATGGTAATCCTAATGCCCCCAATCTTTCTCCCCACACTTATCCCTCCCTTCAGAACCACCCTGTGCAGTCCTTTTCCCTTTGGCAACTTTTAGTCAACTCTCGGGTTCTGTGAGTATCCTGCTGGTTTTTTCCTTCAGTTTCTCTTTGTTGTTATACTCCACACATGAGTGATATCATTTGATATTGTCTTTCTCCGCCTGACCTATTTTTCTGAACATACTACTGTCTAGCTCCATCCACGTCATTGCAAATGGTAGGATTTGTTTTCTTCTTATGGCTGCTTACTGCACTTTGTAAACTGGATTTCAGTCTTCCTATTTGTTTGTAGTTTAGCTATGTGATTTCACCATTCATCTCCTGGTTATGAGCAACAGCTTTGTGTCAATCGATATGTATCTGTATCTATCTATCGCTCTGTCTGTCTGCATATCTATCTATCTTTCTATATATCCTTCTTTCTATCTCTCTATCCTCTCTATTTATCTATCCATCTATCTAGCTTCCTGTCTTCTATCATGTGTATAATCTATCGATCATCTGTCATCTATCTATCTGTCTATCTATGAAACAATCTTCTTTCTGTCTGTCCATCTATCCTTATGTACAGAACAGTTAACTACATCAACTATGTCACTTCCCTACATTATGCTTTCAAAAACATTGCAAGGTCACTAGGCCGTAGGGAGAGCACTGGGCTCACTGAGACAATTGCAGATCGAATCAGCCGCGTGTGCTTACAAAACCAGTAAATGGTGGTGCAGGGACTTGAACCCGTATCTCTGTCCTCTGTCCTCTTAAACCTCCTTCTCGCTTGCTAACTGTATTTAGCCACATTCATTGACTAAGTCCTCACTGAAGACCCCAATTATACTTCCTCTGGGCCTGTTGTAGACAGAAAAGTATACTTGGTGCTTTACTCACCACCATGTTTGAGGGACATTGGCATGTTCACCACTGATAGGAGGAGGGACAAATAAAAAGGAACACCTATTTCTAGAAAGGAGCGTTTGGGAGCAAAGTGTGTGTTGTGGAGAGACGTGTTTGGTTGAGTGTCCAAACTTCCCTCTTTATGTGGTTATTACTTCTTTACAATCGTGGATATCATAAAACCCAGTGATTTCAAAAGCCCAGACGCATATTATTACAGCAATTCATTTGTTGATGTGAGAAAAATGAGAAGGACATTGCAGTACCACTAAATCTATACCTGGGCACTGCTGATACCAAACAAAAGGAATTCACGGTGGCTAGGTAGGACTATTTTCTAGTGACTGTCTCTGGGGTCTCAAACAGAATCCATTTGTTTCTTTGTTTCAAAGATTCACTTGTATAGGGTACCTGTCCCCGCCCCTTCAGCTTGTAGTTTGTCTGTGTCCTTGGATCACAAGTGAGTCTCCAGTAAGGGAGCACTTAGGTGATCTTGAGTTTTCATCAGTTCTTCTAACCCTGTGTCTTTTGATTGGAGCAGTGAAAGCCTGTACTTTTATTCTGATATTTGATAGCTAGGTTCTTACTGCTCTTTGAAATTTTTTTTGTTCTCATTAATATACAATCACATGCAGAACAATATGTTAACTAGTCTAACCCCTTCACCAAGTCCTCGCCAAATCCCAGTTTCAGTCGCTGTCCGTCAGCGTGTCGTAAGATGCTCTAGAATCACTACTTGTCTTCTCTGTGTTGTATAGCCCTCCCAATGACCCTTCACCCTACACATTATTCATGCTAATCCTAATGCCCCCATTCTTTTTCCCCGCCCTTATCAATCCCTTCCCACAAACACTACCCAGTCCCTTTCTCTTTGGTAACACTTAGTCCACTCTCGGGTACTGTGTATATGCTGCTTTTGCTTCCTTCAGTTTTTCTTTGTTATCGTACTCCACACATGAGTTAAATCATTTGGTACATGTATTTCTCCGACTGGCCTATTTGACTGAGCATAATACCCTCTAGCTCCATCCAAGTTATTGCCAATGATAGGATTTGTTTTCTTCTTATGGCTGCTTACTGCACTTTGTAAACTGGATTTTATACTTCTTTTTCGTTTGTAGATTGCTATGTGCTTCAACCATTGCTCTCATGGTTATGAGCAATAGCTTTGTGTTAATCGATATGAACCTATATCTATCTATCTGTCTGTCTATCAATCAATCAATCAATCAATCAATCATCTTTCTGTCTGCCCATCTGTCCTTGTGTACAGAACAGGTAACCACATATCCTATGTCACTTTCCTACATTATGCTTCCGAAAATCCTGCAAGGTAACTAGGCTGTAGGGAGAGCACTGGGTTCACCGAGACACTTGCAGGTCGTGTCGGCCGAGTGTACCTACAAAACCAGGAAATGGTTGTGCAGGGACTTGAACCCGTGTCTCTATCCTCTGTCCTCTTTCATCTCCTTCTCACTTCCTGTCTGTATATAGCCACATTCATTCACTAAGTGCTCCCTGAAGACCACAAGTATCCTTCCTCTGGGCCTGTGGACGACAGAAACGTAAAATTGTTGCTTTGCTCACCACCATGTTTGAAGGACATCTATGTGAACACCACTGATAGGATGGAGGGTCAAATAAAAAGGAACACCAATTTCTAGACAGGAGCAGTTGGGAGCTAAGAGTGTATTGTGGAGTGGCATATTTATTTGAGTGTCCAAACTTCCCTCATTAGGTGGTTATTACTTCACATTCGTGAAGATCATAAAACCCACAGATTTCAAAGGCCCAGATTCTTATTATTTCAGCAACCCAGTTGTTGAGGTGAGAGAAAATGAGAAGGACGTTGCTCCACCACTAAATCTATGGCTGGGCCTTGCTGAAAACAAACAAAAAGAATTCACGGTGGCCAGATAGTGCTATTTTCTACTGACTGTCTCTGGGGGCTCAAACAGAATCCATTTGTTTGATTGTTTGTTTTTCAGTTTCACTCGTGTAGGGTACTTGTCCCCACACCTTCAGCTTGTAGTTTGTCTTTGTCCTTGGATCTCAAGTGAGTCTCCTGTAAGGAAGCACGTAGGTTTCCTGAGTTTTCATCCGTTCTTTTAACCCTGTGTCTTTTGTTTGCAGCACTCAGAGCCTGACCTTTTTTTTCTGATGATTCAGTGCTGTGCCCTTATTGCACTTAAAAAATTTTTTTTGTTATCATTAATCTACAATCACGTGAAGAACATTATGTTTACTATGCTCCCCCTTATCCAAGTCCACCAGCAAAAACCTCTTAAAGTCGCTGTCCATCAGCATAGTTGGATGTTTTAAACCCCTTCAGCATGTACCCCTTCAAAGACACCGATACAGTCGCTGTCAATCATGGAGTAGTAAGATGCTATATAACCTCTACTAGTCTTCTCTGTGTTGTACAGCACTCCCCATGTCCCGCGCGACCCCACGCAATATACATGGTAATCCTAATGCCCCCAATCTTTCTCCCCACACTTATCCCTCCCTTCAGAACCACCCTGTGCAGTCCTTTTCCCTTTGGCAACTTTTAGTCAACTCTCGGGTTCTGTGAGTATCCTGCTGTTTTTTTCCTTCAGTTTCTCTTTGTTGTTATACTCCACACATGAGTGATATCATTTGATATTGTCTTTCTCCGCCTGACCTATTTTTCTGAACATACTACTGTCTAGCTCCATCCACGTCATTGCAAATGGTAGGATTTGTTTTCTTCTTATGGCTGCTTACTGCACTTTGTAAACTGGATTTCAGTCTTCCTATTTGTTTGTAGTTTAGCTATGTGATTTCACCATTCATCTCCTGGTTATGAGCAACAGCTTTGTGTCAATCGATATGTATCTGTATCTATCTATCGCTCTGTCTGTCTGCATATCTATCTATCTTTCTATATATCCTTCTTTCTATCTCTCTATCCTCTCTATTTATCTATCCATCTATCTAGCTTCCTGTCTTCTATCATGTGTATAATCTATCGATCATCTGTCATCTATCTATCTGTCTATCTATGAAACAATCTTCTTTCTGTCTGTCCATCTATCCTTATGTACAGAACAGTTAACTACATCAACTATGTCACTTCCCTACATTATGCTTTCAAAAACATTGCAAGGTCACTAGGCCGTAGGGAGAGCACTGGGCTCACTGAGACAATTGCAGATCGAATCAGCCGCGTGTGCTTACAAAACCAGTAAATGGTGGTGCAGGGACTTGAACCCGTATCTCTGTCCTCTGTCCTCTTAAACCTCCTTCTCGCTTGCTAACTGTATTTAGCCACATTCATTGACTAAGTCCTCACTGAAGACCCCAATTATACTTCCTCTGGGCCTGTTGTAGACAGAAAAGTATACTTGGTGCTTTACTCACCACCATGTTTGAGGGACATTGGCATGTTCACCACTGATAGGAGGAGGGACAAATAAAAAGGAACACCTATTTCTAGACAGGAGCATTTGGGAGCAAAGTGTGTGTTGTGGAGAGACGTGTTTGGTTGAGTGTCCAAACTTCCCTCTTTATGTGGTTATTACTTCTTTACAATCGTGGATATCATAAAACCCAGTGATTTCAAAAGCCCAGACGCATATTATTACAGCAATTCATTTGTTGATGTGAGAAAAATGAGAAGGACATTGCAGTACCACTAAATCTATACCTGGGCACTGCTGATACCAAACAAAAGGAATTCACGGTGGCTAGGTAGGACTATTTTCTAGTGACTGTCTCTGGGGTCTCAAACAGAATCCATTTGTTTCTTTGTTTCAAAGATTCACTTGTATAGGGTACCTGTCCCCGCCCCTTCAGCTTGTAGTTTGTCTGTGTCCTTGGATCACAAGTGAGTCTCCAGTAAGGGAGCACTTAGGTGATCTTGAGTTTTCATCAGTTCTTCTAACCCTGTGTCTTTTGATTGGAGCAGTGAAAGCCTGTACTTTTATTCTGATATTTGATAGCTAGGTTCTTACTGCTCTTTGAAATTTTTTTTGTTCTCATTAATATACAATCACATGCAGAACAATATGTTAACTAGTCTAACCCCTTCACCAAGTCCTCGCCAAATCCCAGTTTCAGTCGCTGTCCGTCAGCGTGTCGTAAGATGCTCTAGAATCACTACTTGTCTTCTCTGTGTTGTATAGCCCTCCCAATGACCCTTCACCCTACACATTATTCATGCTAATCCTAATGCCCCCATTCTTTTTCCCCGCCCTTATCAATCCCTTCCCACAAACACTACCCAGTCCCTTTCTCTTTGGTAACACTTAGTCCACTCTCGGGTACTGTGTATATGCTGCTTTTGCTTCCTTCAGTTTTTCTTTGTTATCGTACTCCACACATGAGTTAAATCATTTGGTACATGTATTTCTCCGACTGGCCTATTTGACTGAGCATAATACCCTCTAGCTCCATCCAAGTTATTGCCAATGATAGGATTTGTTTTCTTCTTATGGCTGCTTACTGCACTTTGTAAACTGGATTTTATACTTCTTTTTCGTTTGTAGATTGCTATGTGCTTCAACCATTGCTCTCATGGTTATGAGCAATAGCTTTGTGTTAATCGATATGAACCTATATCTATCTATCTGTCTGTCTATCAATCAATCAATCAATCAATCAATCATCTTTCTGTCTGCCCATCTGTCCTTGTGTACAGAACAGGTAACCACATATCCTATGTCACTTTCCTACATTATGCTTCCGAAAATCCTGCAAGGTAACTAGGCTGTAGGGAGAGCACTGGGTTCACCGAGACACTTGCAGGTCGTGTCGGCCGAGTGTACCTACAAAACCAGGAAATGGTTGTGCAGGGACTTGAACCCGTGTCTCTATCCTCTGTCCTCTTTCATCTCCTTCTCACTTCCTGTCTGTATATAGCCACATTCATTCACTAAGTGCTCCCTGAAGACCACAAGTATCCTTCCTCTGGGCCTGTGGACGACAGAAACGTAAAATTGTTGCTTTGCTCACCACCATGTTTGAAGGACATCTATGTGAACACCACTGATAGGATGGAGGGTCAAATAAAAAGGAACACCAATTTCTAGACAGGAGCAGTTGGGAGCTAAGAGTGTATTGTGGAGTGGCATATTTATTTGAGTGTCCAAACTTCCCTCATTAGGTGGTTATTACTTCACATTCGTGAAGATCATAAAACCCACAGATTTCAAAGGCCCAGATTCTTATTATTTCAGCAACCAGTTGTTGAGGTGAGAGAAAATGAGAAGGACGTTGCTCCACCACTAAATCTATGGCTGGGCCTTGCTGAAAACAAACAAAAAGAATTCACGGTGGCCAGATAGTGCTATTTTCTCCTGACTGTCTCTGGGGGCTCAAACAGAATCCATTTGTTTGATTGTTTGTTTTTCAGTTTCACTCGTGTAGGGTACTTGTCCCCACACCTTCAGCTTGTAGTTTGTCTTTGTCCTTGGATCTCAAGTGAGTCTCCTGTAAGGAAGCACGTAGGTTTCCTGAGTTTTCATCCGTTCTTTTAACCCTGTGTCTTTTGTTTGCAGCACTCAGAGCCTGACCTTTTTTTTCTGATGATTCAGTGCTGTGCCCTTATTGCACTTAAAAAATTTTTTTTGTTATCATTAATCTACAATCACGTGAAGAACATTATGTTTACTATGCTCCCCCTTATCCAAGTCCACCAGCAAAAACCTCTTAAAGTCGCTGTCCATCAGCATAGTTGGATGTTTTAAACCCCTTCAGCATGTACCCCTTCAAATACACCGATACAGTCGCTGTCAATCATGGAGTAGTAAGATGCTACATAACCTCTACTAGTCTTCTCTGTGTTGTACAGCACTCCCCATGTCCCGCGCGACCCCACGCAATATACATGGTAATCCTAATGCCCCCAATCTTTCTCCCCACACTTATCCCTCCCTTCAGAACCACCCTGTGCAGTCCTTTTCCCTTTGGCAACTTTTAGTCAACTCTCGGGTTCTGTGAGTATCCTGCTGTTTTTTTCCTTCAGTTTCTCTTTGTTGTTATACTCCACACATGAGTGATATCATTTGATATTGTCTTTCTCCGCCTGACCTATTTTTCTGAACATACTACTGTCTAGCTCCATCCACGTCATTGCAAATGGTAGGATTTGTTTTCTTCTTATGGCTGCTTACTGCACTTTGTAAACTGGATTTCAGTCTTCCTATTTGTTTGTAGTTTAGCTATGTGATTTCACCATTCATCTCCTGGTTATGAGCAACAGCTTTGTGTCAATCGATATGTATCTGTATCTATCTATCGCTCTGTCTGTCTGCATATCTATCTATCTTTCTATATATCCTTCTTTCTATCTCTCTATCCTCTCTATTTATCTATCCATCTATCTAGCTTCCTGCCTTCTATCATGTGTATAATCTATCGATCATCTGTCATCTATCTATCTGTCTATCTATGAAACAATCTTCTTTCTGTCTGTCCATCTATCCTTATGTACAGAACAGTTAACTACATCAACTATGTCACTTCCCTACATTATGCTTTCAAAAACATTGCAAGGTCACTAGGCCGTAGGGAGAGCACTGGGCTCACTGAGACAATTGCAGATCGAATCAGCCGCGTGTGCTTACAAAACCAGTAAATGGTGGTGCAGGGACTTGAACCCGTATCTCTGTCCTCTGTCCTCTTAAACCTCCTTCTCGCTTGCTAACTGTATTTAGCCACATTCATTGACTAAGTCCTCACTGAAGACCCCAATTATACTTCCTCTGGGCCTGTTGTAGACAGAAAAGTATACTTGGTGCTTTACTCACCACCATGTTTGAGGGACATTGGCATGTTCACCACTGATAGGAGGAGGGACAAATAAAAAGGAACACCTATTTCTAGACAGGAGCATTTGGGAGCAAAGTGTGTGTTGTGGAGAGACGTGTTTGGTTGAGTGTCCAAACTTCCCTCTTTATGTGGTTATTACTTCTTTACAATCGTGGATATCATAAAACCCAGTGATTTCAAAAGCCCAGACGCATATTATTACAGCAATTCATTTGTTGATGTGAGAAAAATGAGAAGGACATTGCAGTACCACTAAATCTATACCTGGGCACTGCTGATACCAAACAAAAGGAATTCACGGTGGCTAGGTAGGACTATTTTCTAGTGACTGTCTCTGGGGTCTCAAACAGAATCCATTTGTTTCTTTGTTTCAAAGATTCACTTGTATAGGGTACCTGTCCCCGCCCCTTCAGCTTGTAGTTTGTCTGTGTCCTTGGATCACAAGTGAGTCTCCAGTAAGGGAGCACTTAGGTGATCTTGAGTTTTCATCAGTTCTTCTAACCCTGTGTCTTTTGATTGGAGCAGTGAAAGCCTGTACTTTTATTCTGATATTTGATAGCTAGGTTCTTACTGCTCTTTGAAATTTTTTTTGTTCTCATTAATATACAATCACATGCAGAACAATATGTTAACTAGTCTAACCCCTTCATCAAGTCCTCGCCAAATCCCAGTTTCAGTCGCTGTCCGTCAGCGTGTCGTAAGATGCTCTAGAATCACTACTTGTCTTCTCTGTGTTGTATAGCCCTCCCAATGACCCTTCACCCTACACATTATTCATGCTAATCCTAATGCCCCCATTCTTTTTCCCCGCCCTTATCAATCCCTTCCCACAAACACTACCCAGTCCCTTTCTCTTTGGTAACACTTAGTCCACTCTCGGGTACTGTGTATATGCTGCTTTTGCTTCCTTCAGTTTTTCTTTGTTATCGTACTCCACACATGAGTTAAATCATTTGGTACATGTATTTCTCCGACTGGCCTATTTGATTGAGCATAATACCCTCTAGCTCCATCCAAGTTATTGCCAATGATAGGATTTGTTTTCTTCTTATGGCTGCTTACTGCACTTTGTAAACTGGATTTTATACTTCTTTTTCGTTTGTAGATTGCTATGTGCTTCAACCATTGCTCTCATGGTTATGAGCAATAGCTTTGTGTTAATCGATATGAACCTATATCTATCTATCTGTCTGTCTATCAATCAATCAATCAATCAATCAATCAATCATCTTTCTGTCTGCCCATCTGTCCTTGTGTACAGAACAGGTAACCACATATCCTATGTCACTTTCCTACATTATGCTTCCGAAAATCCTGCAAGGTAACTAGGCTGTAGGGAGAGCACTGGGTTCACCGAGACACTTGCAGGTCGTGTCGGCCGAGTGTACCTACAAAACCAGGAAATGGTTGTGCAGGGACTTGAACCCGTGTCTCTATCCTCTGTCCTCTTTCATCTCCTTCTCACTTCCTGTCTGTATATAGCCACATTCATTCACTAAGTGCTCCCTGAAGACCACAAGTATCCTTCCTCTGGGCCTGTGGACGACAGAAACGTAAAATTGTTGCTTTGCTCACCACCATGTTTGAAGGACATCTATGTGAACACCACTGATAGGATGGAGGGTCAAATAAAAAGGAACACCAATTTCTAGACAGGAGCAGTTGGGAGCTAAGAGTGTATTGTGGAGTGGCATATTTATTTGAGTGTCCAAACTTCCCTCATTAGGTGGTTATTACTTCACATTCGTGAAGATCATAAAACCCACAGATTTCAAAGGCCCAGATTCTTATTATTTCAGCAACCCAGGTGTTGAGGTGAGAGAAAATGAGAAGGACGTTGCTCCACCACTAAATCTATGGCTGGGCCTTGCTGAAAACAAACAAAAAGAATTCACGGTGGCCAGATAGTGCTATTTTCTACTGACTGTCTCTGGGGGCTCAAACAGAATCCATTTGTTTGATTGTTTGTTTTTCAGTTTCACTCGTGTAGGGTACTTGTCCCCACACCTTCAGCTTGTAGTTTGTCTTTGTCCTTGGATCTCAAGTGAGTCTCCTGTAAGGAAGCACGTAGGTTTCCTGAGTTTTCATCCGTTCTTTTAACCCTGTGTCTTTTGTTTGCAGCACTCAGAGCCTGACCTTTTTTTTCTGATGATTCAGTGCTGTGCCCTTATTGCACTTAAAAAATTTTTTTTGTTATCATTAATCTACAATCACGTGAAGAACATTATGTTTACTATGCTCCCCCTTATCCAAGTCCACCAGCAAAAACCTCTTAAAGTCGCTGTCCATCAGCATAGTTGGATGTTTTAAACCCCTTCAGCATGTACCCCTTCAAAGACACCGATACAGTCGCTGTCAATCATGGAGTAGTAAGATGCTATATAACCTCTACTAGTCTTCTCTGTGTTGTACAGCACTCCCCATGTCCCGCGCGACCCCACGCAATATACATGGTAATCCTAATGCCCCCAATCTTTCTCCCCACACTTATCCCTCCCTTCAGAACCACCCTGTGCAGTCCTTTTCCCTTTGGCAACTTTTAGTCAACTCTCGGGTTCTGTGAGTATCCTGCTGTTTTTTTCCTTCAGTTTCTCTTTGTTGTTATACTCCACACATGAGTGATATCATTTGATATTGTCTTTCTCCGCCTGACCTATTTTTCTGAACATACTACTGTCTAGCTCCATCCACGTCATTGCAAATGGTAGGATTTGTTTTCTTCTTATGGCTGCTTACTGCACTTTGTAAACTGGATTTCAGTCTTCCTATTTGTTTGTAGTTTAGCTATGTGATTTCACCATTCATCTCCTGGTTATGAGCAACAGCTTTGTGTCAATCGATATGTATCTGTATCTATCTATCGCTCTGTCGGTCTGCATATCTATCTATCTTTCTATATATCCTTCTTTCTATCTCTCTATCCTCTCTATTTATCTATCCATCTATCTAGCTTCCTGTCTTCTATCATGTGTATAATCTATCGATCATCTGTCATCTATCTATCTGTCTATCTATGAAACAATCTTCTTTCTGTCTGTCCATCTATCCTTATGTACAGAACAGTTAACTACATCAACTATGTCACTTCCCTACATTATGCTTTCAAAAACATTGCAAGGTCACTAGGCCGTAGGGAGAGCACTGGGCTCACTGAGACAATTGCAGATCGAATCAGCCGCGTGTGCTTACAAAACCAGTAAATGGTGGTGCAGGGACTTGAACCCGTATCTCTGTCCTCTGTCCTCTTAAACCTCCTTCTCGCTTGCTAACTGTATTTAGCCACATTCATTGACTAAGTCCTCACTAAAGACCCCAATTATACTTCCTCTGGGCCTGTTGTAGACAGAAAACTATACTTGGTGCTTTACTCACCACCATGTTTGAGGGACATTGGCATGTTCACCACTGATAGGAGGAGGGACAAATAAAAAGGAACACCTATTTCTAGACAGGAGCATTTGGGAGCAAAGTGTGTGTTGTGGAGAGACGTGTTTGGTTGAGTGTCCAAACTTCCCTCTTTATGTGGTTATTACTTCTATACAATCGTGGATAACATAAAACCCAGTGATTTCAAAAGCCCAGACGCATATTATTACAGCAATTCATTTGTTGATGTGAGAAAAATGAGAAGGACATTGCAGTACCACTAAATCTATACCTGGGCACTGCTGATACCAAACAAAAGGAATTCACGGTGGCTAGGTAGGACTATTTTCTAGTGACTGTCTCTGGGGTCTCAAACAGAATCCATTTGTTTCTTTGTTTCAAAGATTCACTTGTATAGGGTACCTGTCCCCGCCCCTTCAGCTTGTAGTTTGTCTGTGTCCTTGGATCACAAGTGAGTCTCCAGTAAGGGAGCACTTAGGTGATCTTGAGTTTTCATCAGTTCTTCTAACCCTGTGTCTTTTGATTGGAGCAGTGAAAGCCTGTACTTTTATTCTGATATTTGATAGCTAGGTTCTTACTGCTCTTTGAAATTTTTTTTTTGTTCTCATTAATATACAATCACATGCAGAACAATATGTTAACTAGTCTAACCCCTTCACCAAGTCCTCGCCAAATCCCAGTTTCAGTCGCTGTCCGTCAGCGTGTCGTAAGATGCTCTAGAATCACTACTTGTCTTCTCTGTGTTGTATAGCCCTCCCAATGACCCTTCACCCTACACATTATTCATGCTAATCCTAATGCCCCCATTCTTTTTCCCCGCCCTTATCAATCCCTTCCCACAAACACTACCCAGTCCCTTTCTCTTTGGTAACACTTAGTCCACTCTCGGGTACTGTGTATATGCTGCTTTTTCTTCCTTCAGTTTTTCTTTGTTATCGTACTCCACACATGAGTTAAATCATTTGGTACATGTATTTCTCCGACTGGCCTATTTGACTGAGCATAATACCCTCTAGCTCCATCCAAGTTATTGCCAATGATAGGATTTGTTTTCTTCTTATGGCTGCTTACTGCACTTTGTAAACTGGATTTTATACTTCTTTTTCGTTTGTAGATTGCTATGTGCTTCAACCATTGCTCTCATGGTTATGAGCAATAGCTTTGTGTTAATCGATATGAACCTATATCTATCTATCTGTCTGTCTATCAATCAATCAATCAATCAATCAATCAATCATCTTTCTGTCTGCCCATCTGTCCTTGTGTACAGAACAGGTAACCACATATCCTATGTCACTTTCCTACATTATGCTTCCGAAAATCCTGCAAGGTAACTAGGCTGTAGGGAGAGCACTGGGTTCACCGAGACACTTGCAGGTCGTGTCGGCCGAGTGTACCTACAAAACCAGGAAATGGTTGTGCAGGGACTTGAACCCGTGTCTCTATCCTCTGTCCTCTTTCATCTCCTTCTCACTTCCTGTCTGTATATAGCCACATTCATTCACTAAGTGCTCCCTGAAGACCACAAGTATCCTTCCTCTGGGCCTGTGGACGACAGAAACGTAAAATTGTTGCTTTGCTCACCACCATGTTTGAAGGACATCTATGTGAACACCACAGATAGGATGGAGGGTCAAATAAAAAGGAACACCAATTTCTAGACAGGAGCAGTTGGGAGCTAAGAGTGTATTGTGGAGTGGCATATTTATTTGAGTGTCCAAACTTCCCTCATTAGGTGGTTATTACTTCACATTCGTGAAGATCATAAAACCCACAGATTTCAAAGGCCCAGATTCTTATTATTTCAGCAACCCAGTTGTTGAGGTGAGAGAAAATGAGAAGGACGTTGCTCCACCACTAAATCTATGGCTGGGCCTTGCTGAAAACAAACAAAAAGAATTCACGGTGGCCAGATAGTGCTATTTTCTACTGACTGTCTCTGGGGGCTCAAACAGAATCCATTTGTTTGATTGTTTGTTTTTCAGTTTCACTCGTGTAGGGTACTTGTCCCCACACCTTCAGCTTGTAGTTTGTCTTTGTCCTTGGATCTCAAGTGAGTCTCCTGTAAGGAAGCACGTAGGTTTCCTGAGTTTTCATCCGTTCTTTTAACCCTGTGTCTTTTGTTTGCAGCACTCAGAGCCTGACCTTTTTTTTCTGATGATTCAGTGCTGTGCCCTTATTGCACTTAAAAAATTTTTTTTGTTATCATTAATCTACAATCACGTGAAGAACATTATGTTTACTATGCTCCCCCTTATCCAAGTCCACCAGCAAAAACCTCTTAAAGTCGCTGTCCATCAGCATAGTTGGATGTTTTAAACCCCTTCAGCATGTACCCCTTCAAAGACACCGATACAGTCGCTGTCAATCATGGAGTAGTAAGATGCTATATAACCTCTACTAGTCTTCTCTGTGTTGTACAGCACTCCCCATGTCCCGCGCGACCCCACGCAATATACATGGTAATCCTAATGCCCCCAATCTTTCTCCCCACACTTATCCCTCCCTTCAGAACCACCCTGTGCAGTCCTTTTCCCTTTGGCAACTTTTAGTCAACTCTCGGGTTCTGTGAGTATCCTGCTGGTTTTTTCCTTCAGTTTCTCTTTGTTGTTATACTCCACACATGAGTGATATCATTTGATATTGTCTTTCTCCGCCTGACCTATTTTTCTGAACATACTACTGTCTAGCTCCATCCACGTCATTGCAAATGGTAGGATTTGTTTTCTTCTTATGGCTGCTTACTGCACTTTGTAAACTGGATTTCAGTCTTCCTATTTGTTTGTAGTTTAGCTATGTGATTTCACCATTCATCTCCTGGTTATGAGCAACAGCTTTGTGTCAATCGATATGTATCTGTATCTATCTATCGCTCTGTCGGTCTGCATATCTATCTATCTTTCTATATATCCTTCTTTCTATCTCTCTATCCTCTCTATTTATCTATCCATCTATCTAGCTTCCTGTCTTCTATCATGTGTATAATCTATCGATCATCTGTCATCTATCTATCTGTCTATCTATGAAACAATCTTCTTTCTGTCTGTCCATCTATCCTTATGTACAGAACAGTTAACTACATCAACTATGTCACTTCCCTACATTATGCTTTCAAAAACATTGCAAGGTCACTAGGCCGTAGGGAGAGCACTGGGCTCACTGAGACAATTGCAGATCGAATCAGCCGCGTGTGCTTACAAAACCAGTAAATGGTGGTGCAGGGACTTGAACCCGTATCTCTGTCCTCTGTCCTCTTAAACCTCCTTCTCGCTTGCTAACTGTATTTAGCCACATTCATTGACTAAGTCCTCACTAAAGACCCCAATTATACTTCCTCTGGGCCTGTTGTAGACAGAAAACTATACTTGGTGCTTTACTCACCACCATGTTTGAGGGACATTGGCATGTTCACCACTGATAGGAGGAGGGACAAATAAAAAGGAACACCTATTTCTAGACAGGAGCATTTGGGAGCAAAGTGTGTGTTGTGGAGAGACGTGTTTGGTTGAGTGTCCAAACTTCCCTCTTTATGTGGTTATTACTTCTTTACAATCGTGGATAACATAAAACCCAGTGATTTCAAAAGCCCAGACGCATATTATTACAGCAATTCATTTGTTGATGTGAGAAAAATGAGAAGGACATTGCAGTACCACTAAATCTATACCTGGGCACTGCTGATACCAAACAAAAGGAATTCACGGTGGCTAGGTAGGACTATTTTCTAGTGACTGTCTCTGGGGTCTCAAACAGAATCCATTTGTTTCTTTGTTTCAAAGATTCACTTGTATAGGGTACCTGTCCCCGCCCCTTCAGCTTGTAGTTTGTCTGTGTCCTTGGATCACAAGTGAGTCTCCAGTAAGGGAGCACTTAGGTGATCTTGAGTTTTCATCAGTTCTTCTAACCCTGTGTCTTTTGATTGGAGCAGTGAAAGCCTGTACTTTTATTCTGATATTTGATAGCTAGGTTCTTACTGCTCTTTGAAATTTTTTTTGTTCTCATTAATATACAATCACATGCAGAACAATATGTTAACTAGTCTAACCCCTTCACCAAGTCCTCGCCAAATCCCAGTTTCAGTCGCTGTCCGTCAGCGTGTCGTAAGATGCTCTAGAATCACTACTTGTCTTCTCTGTGTTGTATAGCCCTCCCAATGACCCTTCACCCTACACATTATTCATGCTAATCCTAATGCCCCCATTCTTTTTCCCCGCCCTTATCAATCCCTTCCCACAAACACTACCCAGTCCCTTTCTCTTTGGTAACACTTAGTCCACTCTCGGGTACTGTGTATATGCTGCTTTTGCTTCCTTCAGTTTTTCTTTGTTATCGTACTCCACACATGAGTTAAATCATTTGGTACATGTATTTCTCCGACTGGCCTATTTGACTGAGCATAATACCCTCTAGCTCCATCCAAGTTATTGCCAATGATAGGATTTGTTTTCTTCTTATGGCTGCTTACTGCACTTTGTAAACTGGATTTTATACTTCTTTTTCGTTTGTAGATTGCTATGTGCTTCAACCATTGCTCTCATGGTTATGAGCAATAGCTTTGTGTTAATCGATATGAACCTATATCTATCTATCTGTCTGTCTATCAATCAATCAATCAATCAATCATCTTTCTGTCTGCCCATCTGTCCTTGTGTACAGAACAGGTAACCACATATCCTATGTCACTTTCCTACATTATGCTTCCGAAAATCCTGCAAGGTAACTAGGCTGTAGGGAGAGCACTGGGTTCACCGAGACACTTGCAGGTCGTGTCGGCCGAGTGTACCTACAAAACCAGGAAATGGTTGTGCAGGGACTTGAACCCGTGTCTCTATCCTCTGTCCTCTTTCATCTCCTTCTCACTTCCTGTCTGTATATAGCCACATTCATTCACTAAGTGCTCCCTGAAGACCACAAGTATCCTTCCTCTGGGCCTGTGGACGACAGAAACGTAAAATTGTTGCTTTGCTCACCACCATGTTTGAAGGACATCTATGTGAACACCACAGATAGGATGGAGGGTCAAATAAAAAGGAACACCAATTTCTAGACAGGAGCAGTTGGGAGCTAAGAGTGTATTGTGGAGTGGCATATTTATTTGAGTGTCCAAACTTCCCTCATTAGGTGGTTATTACTTCACATTCGTGAAGATCATAAAACCCACAGATTTCAAAGGCCCAGATTCTTATTATTTCAGCAACCCAGTTGTTGAGGTGAGAGAAAATGAGAAGGACGTTGCTCCACCACTAAATCTATGGCTGGGCCTTGCTGAAAACAAACAAAAAGAATTCACGGTGGCCAGATAGTGCTATTTTCTACTGACTGTCTCTGGGGGCTCAAACAGAATCCATTTGTTTGATTGTTTGTTTTTCAGTTTCACTCGTGTAGGGTACTTGTCCCCACACCTTCAGCTTGTAGTTTGTCTTTGTCCTTGGATCTCAAGTGAGTCTCCTGTAAGGAAGCACGTAGGTTTCCTGAGTTTTCATCCGTTCTTTTAACCCTGTGTCTTTTGTTTGCAGCACTCAGAGCCTGACCTTTTTTTTCTGATGATTCAGTGCTGTGCCCTTATTGCACTTAAAAAATTTTTTTTGTTATCATTAATCTACAATCACGTGAAGAACATTATGTTTACTATGCTCCCCCTTATCCAAGTCCACCAGCAAAAACCTCTTAAAGTCGCTGTCCATCAGCATAGTTGGATGTTTTAAACCCCTTCAGCATGTACCCCTTCAAAGACACCGATACAGTCGCTGTCAATCATGGAGTAGTAAGATGCTATATAACCTCTACTAGTCTTCTCTGTGTTGTACAGCACTCCCCATGTCCCGCGCGACCCCACGCAATATACATGGTAATCCTAATGCCCCCAATCTTTCTCCCCACACTTATCCCTCCCTTCAGAACCACCCTGTGCAGTCCTTTTCCCTTTGGCAACTTTTAGTCAACTCTCGGGTTCTGTGAGTATCCTGCTGTTTTTTTCCTTCAGTTTCTCTTTGTTGTTATACTCCACACATGAGTGATATCATTTGATATTGTCTTTCTCCGCCTGACCTATTTTTCTGAACATACTACTGTCTAGCTCCATCCACGTCATTGCAAATGGTAGGATTTGTTTTCTTCTTATGGCTGCTTACTGCACTTTGTAAACTGGATTTCAGTCTTCCTATTTGTTTGTAGTTTAGCTATGTGATTTCACCATTCATCTCCTGGTTATGAGCAACAGCTTTGTGTCAATCGATATGTATCTGTATCTATCTATCGCTCTGTCTGTCTGCATATCTATCTATCTTTCTATATATCCTTCTTTCTATCTCTCTATCCTCTCTATTTATCTATCCATCTATCTAGCTTCCTGTCTTCTATCATGTGTATAATCTATCGATCATCTGTCATCTATCTATCTGTCTATCTATGAAACAATCTTCTTTCTGTCTGTCCATCTATCCTTATGTACAGAACAGTTAACTACATCAACTATGTCACTTCCCTACATTATGCTTTCAAAAACATTGCAAGGTCACTAGGCCGTAGGGAGAGCACTGGGCTCACTGAGACAATTGCAGATCGAATCAGCCGCGTGTGCTTACAAAACCAGTAAATGGTGGTGCAGGGACTTGAACCCGTATCTCTGTCCTCTGTCCTCTTAAACCTCCTTCTCGCTTGCTAACTGTATTTAGCCACATTCATTGACTAAGTCCTCACTAAAGACCCCAATTATACTTCCTCTGGGCCTGTTGTAGACAGAAAACTATACTTGGTGCTTTACTCACCACCATGTTTGAGGGACATTGGCATGTTCACCACTGATAGGAGGAGGGACAAATAAAAAGGAACACCTATTTCTAGACAGGAGCATTTGGGAGCAAAGTGTGTGTTGTGCAGAGACGTATTTGGTTGAGTGTCCAAACTTCCCTCTTTATGTGGTTATTACTTCTTTACAATCGTGGATATCATAAAACCCAGTGATTTCAAAAGCCCAGACGCATATTATTACAGCAATTCATTTGTTGATGTGAGAAAAATGAGAAGGACATTGCAGTACCACTAAATCTATACCTGGGCACTGCTGATACCAAACAAAAGGAATTCACGGTGGCTAGGTAGGACTATTTTCTAGTGACTGTCTCTGGGGTCTCAAACAGAATCCATTTGTTTCTTTGTTTCAAAGATTCACTTGTATAGGGTACCTGTCCCCGCCCCTTCAGCTTGTAGTTTGTCTGTGTCCTTGGATCACAAGTGAGTCTCCAGTAAGGGAGCACTTAGGTGATCTTGAGTTTTCATCAGTTCTTCTAACCCTGTGTCTTTTGATTGGAGCAGTGAAAGCCTGTACTTTTATTCTGATATTTGATAGCTAGGTTCTTACTGCTCTTTGAAATTTTTTTTGTTCTCATTAATATACAATCACATGCAGAACAATATGTTAACTAGTCTAACCCCTTCACCAAGTCCTCGCCAAATCCCAGTTTCAGTCGCTGTCCGTCAGCGTGTCGTAAGATGCTCTAGAATCACTACTTGTCTTCTCTGTGTTGTATAGCCCTCCCAATGACCCTTCACCCTACACATTATTCATGCTAATCCTAATGCCCCCATTCTTTTTCCCCGCCCTTATCAATCCCTTCCCACAAACACTACCCAGTCCCTTTCTCTTTGGTAACACTTAGTCCACTCTCGGGTACTGTGTATATGCTGCTTTTTCTTCCTTCAGTTTTTCTTTGTTATCGTACTCCACACATGAGTTAAATCATTTGGTACATGTATTTCTCCGACTGGCCTATTTGACTGAGCATAATACCCTCTAGCTCCATCCAAGTTATTGCCAATGATAGGATTTGTTTTCTTCTTATGGCTGCTTACTGCACTTTGTAAACTGGATTTTATACTTCTTTTTCGTTTGTAGATTGCTATGTGCTTCAACCATTGCTCTCATGGTTATGAGCAATAGCTTTGTGTTAATCGATATGAACCTATATCTATCTATCTGTCTGTCTATCAATCAATCAATCAATCAATCAATCATCTTTCTGTCTGCCCATCTGTCCTTGTGTACAGAACAGGTAACCACATATCCTATGTCACTTTCCTACATTATGCTTCCGAAAATCCTGCAAGGTAACTAGGCTGTAGGGAGAGCACTGGGTTCACCGAGACACTTGCAGGTCGTGTCGGCCGAGTGTACCTACAAAACCAGGAAATGGTTGTGCAGGGACTTGAACCCGTGTCTCTATCCTCTGTCCTCCTTCATCTCCTTCTCACTTCCTGTCTGTATATAGCCACATTCATTCACTAAGTGCTCCCTGAAGACCACAAGTATCCTTCCTCTGGGCCTGTGGACGACAGAAACGTAAAATTGTTGCTTTGCTCACCACCATGTTTGAAGGACATCTATGTGAACACCACTGATAGGATGGAGGGTCAAATAAAAAGGAACACCAATTTCTAGACAGGAGCAGTTGGGAGCTAAGAGTGTATTGTGGAGTGGCATATTTATTTGAGTGTCCAAACTTCCCTCATTAGGTGGTTATTACTTCACATTCGTGAAGATCATAAAACCCACAGATTTCAAAGGCCCAGATTCTTATTATTTCAGCAACCCAGTTGTTGAGGTGAGAGAAAATGAGAAGGACGTTGCTCCACCACTAAATCTATGGCTGGGCCTTGCTGAAAACAAACAAAAAGAATTCACGGTGGCCAGATAGTGCTATTTTCTACTGACTGTCTCTGGGGGCTCAAACAGAATCCATTTGTTTGATTGTTTGTTTTTCAGTTTCACTCGTGTAGGGTACTTGTCCCCACACCTTCAGCTTGTAGTTTGTCTTTGTCCTTGGATCTCAAGTGAGTCTCCTGTAAGGAAGCACGTAGGTTTCCTGAGTTTTCATCCGTTCTTTTAACCCTGTGTCTTTTGTTTGCAGCACTCAGAGCCTGACCTTTTTTTTCTGATGATTCAGTGCTGTGCCCTTATTGCACTTAAAAAATTTTTTTTGTTATCATTAATCTACAATCACGTGAAGAACATTATGTTTACTATGCTCCCCCTTATCCAAGTCCACCAGCAAAAACCTCTTAAAGTCGCTGTCCATCAGCATAGTTGGATGTTTTAAACCCCTTCAGCATGTACCCCTTCAAAGACACCGATACAGTCGCTGTCAATCATGGAGTAGTAAGATGCTATATAACCTCTACTAGTCTTCTCTGTGTTGTACAGCACTCCCCATGTCCCGCGCGACCCCACGCAATATACATGGTAATCCTAATGCCCCCAATCTTTCTCCCCACACTTATCCCTCCCTTCAGAACCACCCTGTGCAGTCCTTTTCCCTTTGGCAACTTTTAGTCAACTCTCGGGTTCTGTGAGTATCCTGCTGTTTTTTTCCTTCAGTTTCTCTTTGTTGTTATACTCCACACATGAGTGATATCATTTGATATTGTCTTTCTCCGCCTGACCTATTTTTCTGAACATACTACTGTCTAGCTCCATCCACGTCATTGCAAATGGTAGGATTTGTTTTCTTCTTATGGCTGCTTACTGCACTTTGTAAACTGGATTTCAGTCTTCCTATTTGTTTGTAGTTTAGCTATGTGATTTCACCATTCATCTCCTGGTTATGAGCAACAGCTTTGTGTCAATCGATATGTATCTGTATCTATCTATCGCTCTGTCTGTCTGCATATCTATCTATCTTTCTATATATCCTTCTTTCTATCTCTCTATCCTCTCTATTTATCTATCCATCTATCTAGCTTCCTGTCTTCTATCATGTGTATAATCTATCGATCATCTGTCATCTATCTATCTGTCTATCTATGAAACAATCTTCTTTCTGTCTGTCCATCTATCCTTATGTACAGAACAGTTAACTACATCAACTATGTCACTTCCCTACATTATGCTTTCAAAAACATTGCAAGGTCACTAGGCCGTAGGGAGAGCACTGGGCTCACTGAGACAATTGCAGATCGAATCAGCCGCGTGTGCTTACAAAACCAGTAAATGGTGGTGCAGGGACTTGAACCCGTATCTCTGTCCTCTGTCCTCTTAAACCTCCTTCTCGCTTGCTAACTGTATTTAGCCACATTCATTGACTAAGTCCTCACTGAAGACCCCAATTATACTTCCTCTGGGCCTGTTGTAGACAGAAAAGTATACTTGGTGCTTTACTCACCACCATGTTTGAGGGACATTGGCATGTTCACCACTGATAGGAGGAGGGACAAATAAAAAGGAACACCTATTTCTAGACAGGAGCATTTGGGAGCAAAGTGTGTGTTGTGGAGAGACGTGTTTGGTTGAGTGTCCAAACTTCCCTCTTTATGTGGTTATTACTTCTTTACAATCGTGGATATCATAAAACCCAGTGATTTCAAAAGCCCAGACGCATATTATTACAGCAATTCATTTGTTGATGTGAGAAAAATGAGAAGGACATTGCAGTACCACTAAATCTATACCTGGGCACTGCTGATACCAAACAAAAGGAATTCACGGTGGCTAGGTAGGACTATTTTCTAGTGACTGTCCCTGGGGTCTCAAACAGAATCCATTTGTTTCTTTGTTTCAAAGATTCACTTGTATAGGGTACCTGTCCCCGCCCCTTCAGCTTGTAGTTTGTCTGTGTCCTTGGATCACAAGTGAGTCTCCAGTAAGGGAGCACTTAGGTGATCTTGAGTTTTCATCAGTTCTTCTAACCCTGTGTCTTTTGATTGGAGCAGTGAAAGCCTGTACTTTTATTCTGATATTTGATAGCTAGGTTCTTACTGCTCTTTGAAATTTTTTTTGTTCTCATTAATATACAATCACATGCAGAACAATATGTTAACTAGTCTAACCCCTTCACCAAGTCCTCGCCAAATCCCAGTTTCAGTCGCTGTCCGTCAGCGTGTCGTAAGATGCTCTAGAATCACTACTTGTCTTCTCTGTGTTGTATAGCCCTCCCAATGACCCTTCACCCTACACATTATTCATGCTAATCCTAATGCCCCCATTCTTTTTCCCCGCCCTTATCAATCCCTTCCCACAAACACTACCCAGTCCCTTTCTCTTTGGTAACACTTAGTCCACTCTCGGGTACTGTGTATATGCTGCTTTTTCTTCCTTCAGTTTTTCTTTGTTATCGTACTCCACACATGAGTTAAATCATTTGGTACATGTATTTCTCCGACTGGCCTATTTGACTGAGCATAATACCCTCTGGCTCCATCCAAGTTATTGCCAATGATAGGATTTGTTTTCTTCTTATGGCTGCTTACTGCACTTTGTAAACTGGATTTTATACTTCTTTTTCGTTTGTAGATTGCTATGTGCTTCAACCATTGCTCTCATGGTTATGAGCAATAGCTTTGTGTTAATCGATATGAACCTATATCTATCTATCTGTCTGTCTATCAATCAATCAATCAATCAATCATCTTTCTGTCTGCCCATCTGTCCTTGTGTACAGAACAGGTAACCACATATCCTATGTCACTTTCCTACATTATGCTTCCGAAAATCCTGCAAGGTAACTAGGCTGTAGGGAGAGCACTGGGTTCACCGAGACACTTGCAGGTCGTGTCGGCCGAGTGTACCTACAAAACCAGGAAATGGTTGTGCAGGGACTTGAACCCGTGTCTCTATCCTCTGTCCTCTTTCATCTCCTTCTCACTTCCTGTCTGTATATAGCCACATTCATTCACTAAGTGCTCCCTGAAGACCACAAGTATCCTTCCTCTGGGCCTGTGGACGACAGAAACGTAAAATTGTTGCTTTGCTCACCACCATGTTTGAAGGACATCTATGTGAACACCACTGATAGGATGGAGGGTCAAATAAAAAGGAACACCAATTTCTAGACAGGAGCAGTTGGGAGCTAAGAGTGTATTGTGGAGTGGCATATTTATTTGAGTGTCCAAACTTCCCTCATTAGGTGGTTATTACTTCACATTCGTGAAGATCATAAAACCCACAGATTTCAAAGGCCCAGATTCTTATTATTTCAGCAACCCAGTTGTTGAGGTGAGAGAAAATGAGAAGGACGTTGCTCCACCACTAAATCTATGGCTGGGCCTTGCTGAAAACAAACAAAAAGAATTCACGTTGGCCAGATAGTGCTATTTTCTACTGACTGTCTCTGGGGGCTCAAACAGAATCCATTTGTTTGATTGTTTGTTTTTCAGTTTCACTCGTGTAGGGTACTTGTCCCCACACCTTCAGCTTGTAGTTTGTCTTTGTCCTTGGATCTCAAGTGAGTCTCCTGTAAGGAAGCACGTAGGTTTCCTGAGTTTTCATCCGTTCTTTTAACCCTGTGTCTTTTGTTTGCAGCACTCAGAGCCTGACCTTTTTTTTCTGATGATTCAGTGCTGTGCCCTTATTGCACTTAAAAAATTTTTTTTGTTATCATTAATCTACAATCACGTGAAGAACATTATGTTTACTATGCTCCCCCTTATCCAAGTCCACCAGCAAAAACCTCTTAAAGTCGCTGTCCATCAGCATAGTTGGATGTTTTAAACCCCTTCAGCATGTACCCCTTCAAAGACACCGATACAGTCGCTGTCAATCATGGAGTAGTAAGATGCTATATAACCTCTACTAGTCTTCTCTGTGTTGTACAGCACTCCCCATGTCCCGCGCGACCCCACGCAATATACATGGTAATCCTAATGCCCCCAATCTTTCTCCCCACACTTATCCCTCCCTTCAGAACCACCCTGTGCAGTCCTTTTCCCTTTGGCAACTTTTAGTCAACTCTCGGGTTCTGTGAGTATCCTGCTGTTTTTTTCCTTCAGTTTCTCTTTGTTGTTATACTCCACACATGAGTGATATCATTTGATATTGTCTTTCTCCGCCTGACCTATTTTTCTGAACATACTACTGTCTAGCTCCATCCACGTCATTGCAAATGGTAGGATTTGTTTTCTTCTTATGGCTGCTTACTGCACTTTGTAAACTGGATTTCAGTCTTCCTATTTGTTTGTAGTTTAGCTATGTGATTTCACCATTCATCTCCTGGTTATGAGCAACAGCTTTGTGTCAATCGATATGTATCTGTATCTATCTATCGCTCTGTCTGTCTGCATATCTATCTATCTTTCTATATATCCTTCTTTCTATCTCTCTATCCTCTCTATTTATCTATCCATCTATCTAGCTTCCTGTCTTCTATCATGTGTATAATCTATCGATCATCTGTCATCTATCTATCTGTCTATCTATGAAACAATCTTCTTTCTGTCTGTCCATCTATCCTTATGTACAGAACAGTTAACTACATCAACTATGTCACTTCCCTACATTATGCTTTCAAAAACATTGCAAGGTCACTAGGCCGTAGGGAGAGCACTGGGCTCACTGAGACAATTGCAGATCGAATCAGCCGCGTGTGCTTACAAAACCAGTAAATGGTGGTGCAGGGACTTGAACCCGTATCTCTGTCCTCTGTCCTCTTAAACCTCCTTCTCGCTTGCTAACTGTATTTAGCCACATTCATTGACTAAGTCCTCACTGAAGACCCCAATTATACTTCCTCTGGGCCTGTTGTAGACAGAAAAGTATACTTGGTGCTTTACTCACCACCATGTTTGAGGGACATTGGCATGTTCACCACTGATAGGAGGAGGGACAAATAAAAAGGAACACCTATTTCTAGACAGGAGCATTTGGGAGCAAAGTGTGTGTTGTGGAGAGACGTGTTTGGTTGAGTGTCCAAACTTCCCTCTTTATGTGGTTATTACTTCTTTACAATCGTGGATATCATAAAACCCAGTGATTTCAAAAGCCCAGACGCATATTATTACAGCAATTCATTTGTTGATGTGAGAAAAATGAGAAGGACATTGCAGTACCACTAAATCTATACCTGGGCACTGCTGATACCAAACAAAAGGAATTCACGGTGGCTAGGTAGGACTATTTTCTAGTGACTGTCTCTGGGGTCTCAAACAGAATCCATTTGTTTCTTTGTTTCAAAGATTCACTTGTATAGGGTACCTGTCCCCGCCCCTTCAGCTTGTAGTTTGTCTGTGTCCTTGGATCACAAGTGAGTCTCCAGTAAGGGAGCACTTAGGTGATCTTGAGTTTTCATCAGTTCTTCTAACCCTGTGTCTTTTGATTGGAGCAGTGAAAGCCTGTACTTTTATTCTGATATTTGATAGCTAGGTTCTTACTGCTCTTTGAAATTTTTTTTGTTCTCATTAATATACAATCACATGCAGAACAATATGTTAACTAGTCTAACCCCTTCACCAAGTCCTCGCCAAATCCCAGTTTCAGTCGCTGTCCGTCAGCGTGTCGTAAGATGCTCTAGAATCACTACTTGTCTTCTCTGTGTTGTATAGCCCTCCCAATGACCCTTCACCCTACACATTATTCATGCTAATCCTAATGCCCCCATTCTTTTTCCCCGCCCTTATCAATCCCTTCCCACAAACACTACCCAGTCCCTTTCTCTTTGGTAACACTTAGTCCACTCTCGGGTACTGTGTATATGCTGCTTTTGCTTCCTTCAGTTTTTCTTTGTTATCGTACTCCACACATGAGTTAAATCATTTGGTACATGTATTTCTCCGACTGGCCTATTTGACTGAGCATAATACCCTCTAGCTCCATCCAAGTTATTGCCAATGATAGGATTTGTTTTCTTCTTATGGCTGCTTACTGCACTTTGTAAACTGGATTTTATACTTCTTTTTCGTTTGTAGATTGCTATGTGCTTCAACCATTGCTCTCATGGTTATGAGCAATAGCTTTGTGTTAATCGATATGAACCTATATCTATCTATCTGTCTGTCTATCAATCAATCAATCAATCATCTTTCTGTCTGCCCATCTGTCCTTGTGTACAGAACAGGTAACCACATATCCTATGTCACTTTCCTACATTATGCTTCCGAAAATCCTGCAAGGTAACTAGGCTGTAGGGAGAGCACTGGGTTCACCGAGACACTTGCAGGTCGTGTCGGCCGAGTGTACCTACAAAACCAGGAAATGGTTGTGCAGGGACTTGAACCCGTGTCTCTATCCTCTGTCCTCTTTCATCTCCTTCTCACTTCCTGTCTGTATATAGCCACATTCATTCACTAAGTGCTCCCTGAAGACCACAAGTATCCTTCCTCTGGGCCTGTGGACGACAGAAACGTAAAATTGTTGCTTTGCTCACCACCATGTTTGAAGGACATCTATGTGAACACCACTGATAGGATGGAGGGTCAAATAAAAAGGAACACCAATTTCTAGACAGGAGCAGTTGGGAGCTAAGAGTGTATTGTGGAGTGGCATATTTATTTGAGTGTCCAAACTTCCCTCATTAGGTGGTTATTACTTCACATTCGTGAAGATCATAAAACCCACAGATTTCAAAGGCCCAGATTCTTATTATTTCAGCAACCCAGTTGTTGAGGTGAGAGAAAATGAGAAGGACGTTGCTCCACCACTAAATCTATGGCTGGGCCTTGCTGAAAACAAACAAAAAGAATTCACGGTGGCCAGATAGTGCTATTTTCTACTGACTGTCTCTGGGGGCTCAAACAGAATCCATTTGTTTGATTGTTTGTTTTTCAGTTTCACTCGTGTAGGGTACTTGTCCCCACACCTTCAGCTTGTAGTTTGTCTTTGTCCTTGGATCTCAAGTGAGTCTCCTGTAAGGAAGCACGTAGGTTTCCTGAGTTTTCATCCGTTCTTTTAACCCTGTGTCTTTTGTTTGCAGCACCCAGAGCCTGACCTTTTTTTTCTGATGATTCAGTGCTGTGCCCTTATTGCACTTAAAAAATTTTTTTTGTTATCATTAATCTACAACCACGTGAAGAACATTATGTTTACTATGCTCCCCCTTATCCAAGTCCACCAGCAAAAACCTCTTAAAGTCGCTGTCCATCAGCATAGTTGGATGTTTTAAACCCCTTCAGCATGTACCCCTTCAAAGACACCGATACAGTCGCTGTCAATCATGGAGTAGTAAGATGCTATATAACCTCTACTAGTCTTCTCTGTGTTGTACAGCACTCCCCATGTCCCGCGCGACCCCACGCAATATACATGGTAATCCTAATGCCCCCAATCTTTCTCCCCACACTTATCCCTCCCTTCAGAACCACCCTGTGCAGTCCTTTTCCCTTTGGCAACTTTTAGTCAACTCTCGGGTTCTGTGAGTATCCTGCTGGTTTTTTCCTTCAGTTTCTCTTTGTTGTTATACTCCACACATGAGTGATATCATTTGATATTGTCTTTCTCCGCCTGACCTATTTTTCTGAACATACTACTGTCTAGCTCCATCCACGTCATTGCAAATGGTAGGATTTGTTTTCTTCTTATGGCTGCTTACTGCACTTTGTAAACTGGATTTCAGTCTTCCTATTTGTTTGTAGTTTAGCTATGTGATTTCACCATTCATCTCCTGGTTATGAGCAACAGCTTTGTGTCAATCGATATGTATCTGTATCTATCTATCGCTCTGTCTGTCTGCATATCTATCTATCTTTCTATATATCCTTCTTTCTATCTCTCTATCCTCTCTATTTATCTATCCATCTATCTAGCTTCCTGTCTTCTATCATGTGTATAATCTATCGATCATCTGTCATCTATCTATCTGTCTATCTATGAAACAATCTTCTTTCTGTCTGTCCATCTATCCTTATGTACAGAACAGTTAACTACATCAACTATGTCACTTCCCTACATTATGCTTTCAAAAACATTGCAAGGTCACTAGGCCGTAGGGAGAGCACTGGGCTCACTGAGACAATTGCAGATCGAATCAGCCGCGTGTGCTTACAAAACCAGTAAATGGTGGTGCAGGGACTTGAACCCGTATCTCTGTCCTCTGTCCTCTTAAACCTCCTTCTCGCTTGCTAACTGTATTTAGCCACATTCATTGACTAAGTCCTCACTGAAGACCCCAATTATACTTCCTCTGGGCCTGTTGTAGACAGAAAAGTATACTTGGTGCTTTACTCACCACCATGTTTGAGGGACATTGGCATGTTCACCACTGATAGGAGGAGGGACAAATAAAAAGGAACACCTATTTCTAGACAGGAGCATTTGGGAGCAAAGTGTGTGTTGTGGAGAGACGTGTTTGGTTGAGTGTCCAAACTTCCCTCTTTATGTGGTTATTACTTCTTTACAATCGTGGATATCATAAAACCCAGTGATTTCAAAAGCCCAGACGCATATTATTACAGCAATTCATTTGTTGATGTGAGAAAAATGAGAAGGACATTGCAGTACCACTAAATCTATACCTGGGCACTGCTGATACCAAACAAAAGGAATTCACGGTGGCTAGGTAGGACTATTTTCTAGTGACTGTCTCTGGGGTCTCAAACAGAATCCATTTGTTTCTTTGTTTCAAAGATTCACTTGTATAGGGTACCTGTCCCCGCCCCTTCAGCTTGTAGTTTGTCTGTGTCCTTGGATCACAAGTGAGTCTCCAGTAAGGGAGCACTTAGGTGATCTTGAGTTTTCATCAGTTCTTCTAACCCTGTGTCTTTTGATTGGAGCAGTGAAAGCCTGTACTTTTATTCTGATATTTGATAGCTAGGTTCTTACTGCTCTTTGAAATTTTTTTTGTTCTCATTAATATACAATCACATGCAGAACAATATGTTAACTAGTCTAACCCCTTCACCAAGTCCTCGCCAAATCCCAGTTTCAGTCGCTGTCCGTCAGCGTGTCGTAAGATGCTCTAGAATCACTACTTGTCTTCTCTGTGTTGTATAGCCCTCCCAATGACCCTTCACCCTACACATTATTCATGCTAATCCTAATGCCCCCATTCTTTTTCCCCGCCCTTATCAATCCCTTCCCACAAACACTACCCAGTCCCTTTCTCTTTGGTAACACTTAGTCCACTCTCGGGTACTGTGTATATGCTGCTTTTTCTTCCTTCAGTTTTTCTTTGTTATCGTACTCCACACATGAGTTAAATCATTTGGTACATGTATTTCTCCGACTGGCCTATTTGACTGAGCATAATACCCTCTAGCTCCATCCAAGTTATTGCCAATGATAGGATTTGTTTTCTTCTTATGGCTGCTTACTGCACTTTGTAAACTGGATTTTATACTTCTTTTTCGTTTGTAGATTGCTATGTGCTTCAACCATTGCTCTCATGGTTATGAGCAATAGCTTTGTGTTAATCGATATGAACCTATATCTATCTATCTGTCTGTCTATCAATCAATCAATCAATCAATCAATCAATCATCTTTCTGTCTGCCCATCTGTCCTTGTGTACAGAACAGGTAACCACATATCCTATGTCACTTTCCTACATTATGCTTCCGAAAATCCTGCAAGGTAACTATGCTGTAGGGAGAGCACTGGGTTCACCGAGACACTTGCAGGTCGTGTCGGCCGAGTGTACCTACAAAACCAGGAAATGGTTGTGCAGGGACTTGAACCCGTGTCTCTATCCTCTGTCCTCCTTCATCTCCTTCTCACTTCCTGTCTGTATATAGCCACATTCATTCACTAAGTGCTCCCTGAAGACCACAAGTATCCTTCCTCTGGGCCTGTGGACGACAGAAACGTAAAATTGTTGCTTTGCTCACCACCATGTTTGAAGGACATCTATGTGAACACCACTGATAGGATGGAGGGTCAAATAAAAAGGAACACCAATTTCTAGACAGGAGCAGTTGGGAGCTAAGAGTGTATTGTGGAGTGGCATATTTATTTGAGTGTCCAAACTTCCCTCATTAGGTGGTTATTACTTCACATTCGTGAAGATCATAAAACCCACAGATTTCAAAGGCCCAGATTCTTATTATTTCAGCAACCCAGTTGTTGAGGTGAGAGAAAATGAGAAGGACGTTGCTCCACCACTAAATCTATGGCTGGGCCTTGCTGAAAACAAACAAAAAGAATTCACGGTGGCCAGATAGTGCTATTTTCTACTGACTGTCTCTGGGGGCTCAAACAGAATCCATTTGTTTGATTGTTTGTTTTTCAGTTTCACTCGTGTAGGGTACTTGTCCCCACACCTTCAGCTTGTAGTTTGTCTTTGTCCTTGGATCTCAAGTGAGTCTCCTGTAAGGAAGCACGTAGGTTTCCTGAGTTTTCATCCGTTCTTTTAACCCTGTGTCTTTTGTTTGCAGCACTCAGAGCCTGACCTTTTTTTTCTGATGATTCAGTGCTGTGCCCTTATTGCACTTAAAAAATTTTTTTTGTTATCATTAATCTACAACCACGTGAAGAACATTATGTTTACTATGCTCCCCCTTATCCAAGTCCACCAGCAAAAACCTCTTAAAGTCGCTGTCCATCAGCATAGTTGGATGTTTTAAACCCCTTCAGCATGTACCCCTTCAAAGACACCGATACAGTCGCTGTCAATCATGGAGTAGTAAGATGCTATATAACCTCTACTAGTCTTCTCTGTGTTGTACAGCACTCCCCATGTCCCGCGCGACCCCACGCAATATACATGGTAATCCTAATGCCCCCAATCTTTCTCCCCACACTTATCCCTCCCTTCAGAACCACCCTGTGCAGTCCTTTTCCCTTTGGCAACTTTTAGTCAACTCTCGGGTTCTGTGAGTATCCTGCTGGTTTTTTCCTTCAGTTTCTCTTTGTTGTTATACTCCACACATGAGTGATATCATTTGATATTGTCTTTCTCCGCCTGACCTATTTTTCTGAACATACTACTGTCTAGCTCCATCCACGTCATTGCAAATGGTAGGATTTGTTTTCTTCTTATGGCTGCTTACTGCACTTTGTAAACTGGATTTCAGTCTTCCTATTTGTTTGTAGTTTAGCTATGTGATTTCACCATTCATCTCCTGGTTATGAGCAACAGCTTTGTGTCAATCGATATGTATCTGTATCTATCTATCGCTCTGTCTGTCTGCATATCTATCTATCTTTCTATATATCCTTCTTTCTATCTCTCTATCCTCTCTATTTATCTATCCATCTATCTAGCTTCCTGTCTTCTATCATGTGTATAATCTATCGATCATCTGTCATCTATCTATCTGTCTATCTATGAAACAATCTTCTTTCTGTCTGTCCATCTATCCTTATGTACAGAACAGTTAACTACATCAACTATGTCACTTCCCTACATTATGCTTTCAAAAACATTGCAAGGTCACTAGGCCGTAGGGAGAGCACTGGGCTCACTGAGACAATTGCAGATCGAATCAGCCGCGTGTGCTTACAAAACCAGTAAATGGTGGTGCAGGGACTTGAACCCGTATCTCTGTCCTCTGTCCTCTTAAACCTCCTTCTCGCTTGCTAACTGTATTTAGCCACATTCATTGACTAAGTCCTCACTGAAGACCCCAATTATACTTCCTCTGGGCCTGTTGTAGACAGAAAAGTATACTTGGTGCTTTACTCACCACCATGTTTGAGGGACATTGGCATGTTCACCACTGATAGGAGGAGGGACAAATAAAAAGGAACACCTATTTCTAGACAGGAGCATTTGGGAGCAAAGTGTGTGTTGTGGAGAGACGTGTTTGGTTGAGTGTCCAAACTTCCCTCTTTATGTGGTTATTACTTCTTTACAATCGTGGATATCATAAAACCCAGTGATTTCAAAAGCCCAGACGCATATTATTACAGCAATTCATTTGTTGATGTGAGAAAAATGAGAAGGACATTGCAGTACCACTAAATCTATACCTGGGCACTGCTGATACCAAACAAAAGGAATTCACGGTGGCTAGGTAGGACTATTTTCTAGTGACTGTCTCTGGGGTCTCAAACAGAATCCATTTGTTTCTTTGTTTCAAAGATTCACTTGTATAGGGTACCTGTCCCCGCCCCTTCAGCTTGTAGTTTGTCTGTGTCCTTGGATCACAAGTGAGTCTCCAGTAAGGGAGCACTTAGGTGATCTTGAGTTTTCATCAGTTCTTCTAACCCTGTGTCTTTTGATTGGAGCAGTGAAAGCCTGTACTTTTATTCTGATATTTGATAGCTAGGTTCTTACTGCTCTTTGAAATTTTTTTTGTTCTCATTAATATACAATCACATGCAGAACAATATGTTAACTAGTCTAACCCCTTCACCAAGTCCTCGCCAAATCCCAGTTTCAGTCGCTGTCCGTCAGCGTGTCGTAAGATGCTCTAGAATCACTACTTGTCTTCTCTGTGTTGTATAGCCCTCCCAATGACCCTTCACCCTACACATTATTCATGCTAATCCTAATGCCCCCATTCTTTTTCCCCGCCCTTATCAATCCCTTCCCACAAACACTACCCAGTCCCTTTCTCTTTGGTAACACTTAGTCCACTCTCGGGTACTGTGTATATGCTGCTTTTTCTTCCTTCAGTTTTTCTTTGTTATCGTACTCCACACATGAGTTAAATCATTTGGTACATGTATTTCTCCGACTGGCCTATTTGACTGAGCATAATACCCTCTAGCTCCATCCAAGTTATTGCCAATGATAGGATTTGTTTTCTTCTTATGGCTGCTTACTGCACTTTGTAAACTGGATTTTATACTTCTTTTTCGTTTGTAGATTGCTATGTGCTTCAACCATTGCTCTCATGGTTATGAGCAATAGCTTTGTGTTAATCGATATGAACCTATATCTATCTATCTGTCTGTCTATCAATCAATCAATCAATCAATCAATCAATCATCTTTCTGTCTGCCCATCTGTCCTTGTGTACAGAACAGGTAACCACATATCCTATGTCACTTTCCTACATTATGCTTCCGAAAATCCTGCAAGGTAACTAGGCTGTAGGGAGAGCACTGGGTTCACCGAGACACTTGCAGGTCGTGTCGGCCGAGTGTACCTACAAAACCAGGAAATGGTTGTGCAGGGACTTGAACCCGTGTCTCTATCCTCTGTCCTCCTTCATCTCCTTCTCACTTCCTGTCTGTATATAGCCACATTCATTCACTAAGTGCTCCCTGAAGACCACAAGTATCCTTCCTCTGGGCCTGTGGACGACAGAAACGTAAAATTGTTGCTTTGCTCACCACCATGTTTGAAGGACATCTATGTGAACACCACTGATAGGATGGAGGGTCAAATAAAAAGGAACACCAATTTCTAGACAGGAGCAGTTGGGAGCTAAGAGTGTATTGTGGAGTGGCATATTTATTTGAGTGTCCAAACTTCCCTCATTAGGTGGTTATTACTTCACATTCGTGAAGATCATAAAACCCACAGATTTCAAAGGCCCAGATTCTTATTATTTCAGCAACCCAGTTGTTGAGGTGAGAGAAAATGAGAAGGACGTTGCTCCACCACTAAATCTATGGCTGGGCCTTGCTGAAAACAAACAAAAAGAATTCACGGTGGCCAGATAGTGCTATTTTCTACTGACTGTCTCTGGGGGCTCAAACAGAATCCATTTATTTGATTGTTTGTTTTTCAGTTTCACTCGTGTAGGGTACTTGTCCCCACACCTTCAGCTTGTAGTTTGTCTTTGTCCTTGGATCTCAAGTGAGTCTCCTGTAAGGAAGCACGTAGGTTTCCTGAGTTTTCATCCGTTCTTTTAACCCTGTGTCTTTTGTTTGCAGCACTCAGAGCCTGACCTTTTTTTTCTGATGATTCAGTGCTGTGCCCTTATTGCACTTAAAAAATTTTTTTTGTTATCATTAATCTACAATCACGTGAAGAACATTATGTTTACTATGCTCCCCCTTATCCAAGTCCACCAGCAAAAACCTCTTAAAGTCGCTGTCCATCAGCATAGTTGGATGTTTTAAACCCCTTCAGCATGTACCCCTTCAAAGACACCGATACAGTCGCTGTCAATCATGGAGTAGTAAGATGCTATATAACCTCTACTAGTCTTCTCTGTGTTGTACAGCACTCCCCATGTCCCGCGCGACCCCACGCAATATACATGGTAATCCTAATGCCCCCAATCTTTCTCCCCACACTTATCCCTCCCTTCAGAACCACCCTGTGCAGTCCTTTTCCCTTTGGCAACTTTTAGTCAACTCTCGGGTTCTGTGAGTATCCTGCTGTTTTTTTCCTTCAGTTTCTCTTTGTTGTTATACTCCACACATGAGTGATATCATTTGATATTGTCTTTCTCCGCCTGACCTATTTTTCTGAACATACTACTGTCTAGCTCCATCCACGTCATTGCAAATGGTAGGATTTGTTTTCTTCTTATGGCTGCTTACTGCACTTTGTAAACTGGATTTCAGTCTTCCTATTTGTTTGTAGTTTAGCTATGTGATTTCACCATTCATCTCCTGGTTATGAGCAACAGCTTTGTGTCAATCGATATGTATCTGTATCTATCTATCGCTCTGTCTGTCTGCATATCTATCTATCTTTCTATATATCCTTCTTTCTATCTCTCTATCCTCTCTATTTATCTATCCATCTATCTAGCTTCCTGTCTTCTATCATGTGTATAATCTATCGATCATCTGTCATCTATCTATCTGTCTATCTATGAAACAATCTTCTTTCTGTCTGTCCATCTATCCTTATGTACAGAACAGTTAACTACATCAACTATGTCACTTCCCTACATTATGCTTTCAAAAACATTGCAAGGTCACTAGGCCGTAGGGAGAGCACTGGGCTCACTGAGACAATTGCAGATCGAATCAGCCGCGTGTGCTTACAAAACCAGTAAATGGTGGTGCAGGGACTTGAACCCGTATCTCTGTCCTCTGTCCTCTTAAACCTCCTTCTCGCTTGCTAACTGTATTTAGCCACATTCATTGACTAAGTCCTCACTGAAGACCCCAATTATACTTCCTCTGGGCCTGTTGTAGACAGAAAAGTATACTTGGTGCTTTACTCACCACCATGTTTGAGGGACATTGGCATGTTCACCACTGATAGGAGGAGGGACAAATAAAAAGGAACACCTATTTCTAGACAGGAGCATTTGGGAGCAAAGTGTGTGTTGTGGAGAGACGTGTTTGGTTGAGTGTCCAAACTTCCCTCTTTATGTGGTTATTACTTCTTTACAATCGTGGATATCATAAAACCCAGTGATTTCAAAAGCCCAGACGCATATTATTACAGCAATTCATTTGTTGATGTGAGAAAAATGAGAAGGACATTGCAGTACCACTAAATCTATACCTGGGCACTGCTGATACCAAACAAAAGGAATTCACGGTGGCTAGGTAGGACTATTTTCTAGTGACTGTCTCTGGGGTCTCAAACAGAATCCATTTGTTTCTTTGTTTCAAAGATTCACTTGTATAGGGTACCTGTCCCCGCCCCTTCAGCTTGTAGTTTGTCTGTGTCCTTGGATCACAAGTGAGTCTCCAGTAAGGGAGCACTTAGGTGATCTTGAGTTTTCATCAGTTCTTCTAACCCTGTGTCTTTTGATTGGAGCAGTGAAAGCCTGTACTTTTATTCTGATATTTGATAGCTAGGTTCTTACTGCTCTTTGAAATTTTTTTTGTTCTCATTAATATACAATCACATGCAGAACAATATGTTAACTAGTCTAACCCCTTCACCAAGTCCTCGCCAAATCCCAGTTTCAGTCGCTGTCCGTCAGCGTGTCGTAAGATGCTCTAGAATCACTACTTGTCTTCTCTGTGTTGTATAGCCCTCCCAATGACCCTTCACCCTACACATTATTCATGCTAATCCTAATGCCCCCATTCTTTTTCCCCGCCCTTATCAATCCCTTCCCACAAACACTACCCAGTCCCTTTCTCTTTGGTAACACTTAGTCCACTCTCGGGTACTGTGTATATGCTGCTTTTTCTTCCTTCAGTTTTTCTTTGTTATCGTACTCCACACATGAGTTAAATCATTTGGTACATGTATTTCTCCGACTGGCCTATTTGACTGAGCATAATACCCTCTAGCTCCATCCAAGTTATTGCCAATGATAGGATTTGTTTTCTTCTTATGGCTGCTTACTGCACTTTGTAAACTGGATTTTATACTTCTTTTTCGTTTGTAGATTGCTATGTGCTTCAACCATTGCTCTCATGGTTATGAGCAATAGCTTTGTGTTAATCGATATGAACCTATATCTATCTATCTGTCTGTCTATCAATCAATCAATCAATCAATCAATCATCTTTCTGTCTGCCCATCTGTCCTTGTGTACAGAACAGGTAACCACATATCCTATGTCACTTTCCTACATTATGCTTCCGAAAATCCTGCAAGGTAACTAGGCTGTAGGGAGAGCACTGGGTTCACCGAGACACTTGCAGGTCGTGTCGGCCGAGTGTACCTACAAAACCAGGAAATGGTTGTGCAGGGACTTGAACCCGTGTCTCTATCCTCTGTCCTCCTTCATCTCCTTCTCACTTCCTGTCTGTATATAGCCACATTCATTCACTAAGTGCTCCCTGAAGACCACAAGTATCCTTCCTCTGGGCCTGTGGACGACAGAAACGTAAAATTGTTGCTTTGCTCACCACCATGTTTGAAGGACATCTATGTGAACACCACTGATAGGATGGAGGGTCAAATAAAAAGGAACACCAATTTCTAGACAGGAGCAGTTGGGAGCTAAGAGTGTATTGTGGAGTGGCATATTTATTTGAGTGTCCAAACTTCCCTCATTAGGTGGTTATTACTTCACATTCGTGAAGATCATAAAACCCACAGATTTCAAAGGCCCAGATTCTTATTATTTCAGCAACCCAGTTGTTGAGGTGAGAGAAAATGAGAAGGACGTTGCTCCACCACTAAATCTATGGCTGGGCCTTGCTGAAAACAAACAAAAAGAATTCACGGTGGCCAGATAGTGCTATTTTCTACTGACTGTCTCTGGGGGCTCAAACAGAATCCATTTGTTTGATTGTTTGTTTTTCAGTTTCACTCGTGTAGGGTACTTGTCCCCACACCTTCAGCTTGTAGTTTGTCTTTGTCCTTGGATCTCAAGTGAGTCTCCTGTAAGGAAGCACGTAGGTTTCCTGAGTTTTCATCCGTTCTTTTAACCCTGTGTCTTTTGTTTGCAGCACTCAGAGCCTGACCTTTTTTTTCTGATGATTCAGTGCTGTGCCCTTATTGCACTTAAAAAATTTTTTTTGTTATCATTAATCTACAATCACGTGAAGAACATTATGTTTACTATGCTCCCCCTTATCCAAGTCCACCAGCAAAAACCTCTTAAAGTCGCTGTCCATCAGCATAGTTGGATGTTTTAAACCCCTTCAGCATGTACCCCTTCAAAGACACCGATACAGTCGCTGTCAATCATGGAGTAGTAAGATGCTATATAACCTCTACTAGTCTTCTCTGTGTTGTACAGCACTCCCCATGTCCCGCGCGACCCCACGCAATATACATGGTAATCCTAATGCCCCCAATCTTTCTCCCCACACTTATCCCTCCCTTCAGAACCACCCTGTGCAGTCCTTTTCCCTTTGGCAACTTTTAGTCAACTCTCGGGTTCTGTGAGTATCCTGCTGTTTTTTTCCTTCAGTTTCTCTTTGTTGTTATACTCCACACATGAGTGATATCATTTGATATTGTCTTTCTCCGCCTGACCTATTTTTCTGAACATACTACTGTCTAGCTCCATCCACGTCATTGCAAATGGTAGGATTTGTTTTCTTCTTATGGCTGCTTACTGCACTTTGTAAACTGGATTTCAGTCTTCCTATTTGTTTGTAGTTTAGCTATGTGATTTCACCATTCATCTCCTGGTTATGAGCAACAGCTTTGTGTCAATCGATATGTATCTGTATCTATCTATCGCTCTGTCTGTCTGCATATCTATCTATCTTTCTATATATCCTTCTTTCTATCTCTCTATCCTCTCTATTTATCTATCCATCTATCTAGCTTCCTGTCTTCTATCATGTGTATAATCTATCGATCATCTGTCATCTATCTATCTGTCTATCTATGAAACAATCTTCTTTCTGTCTGTCCATCTATCCTTATGTACAGAACAGTTAACTACATCAACTATGTCACTTCCCTACATTATGCTTTCAAAAACATTGCAAGGTCACTAGGCCGTAGGGAGAGCACTGGGCTCACTGAGACAATTGCAGATCGAATCAGCCGCGTGTGCTTACAAAACCAGTAAATGGTGGTGCAGGGACTTGAACCCGTATCTCTGTCCTCTGTCCTCTTAAACCTCCTTCTCGCTTGCTAACTGTATTTAGCCACATTCATTGACTAAGTCCTCACTGAAGACCCCAATTATACTTCCTCTGGGCCTGTTGTAGACAGAAAAGTATACTTGGTGCTTTACTCACCACCATGTTTGAGGGACATTGGCATGTTCACCACTGATAGGAGGAGGGACAAATAAAAAGGAACACCTATTTCTAGACAGGAGCATTTGGGAGCAAAGTGTGTGTTGTGGAGAGACGTGTTTGGTTGAGTGTCCAAACTTCCCTCTTTATGTGGTTATTACTTCTTTACAATCGTGGATATCATAAAACCCAGTGATTTCAAAAGCCCAGACGCATATTATTACAGCAATTCATTTGTTGATGTGAGAAAAATGAGAAGGACATTGCAGTACCACTAAATCTATACCTGGGCACTGCTGATACCAAACAAAAGGAATTCACGGTGGCTAGGTAGGACTATTTTCTAGTGACTGTCTCTGGGGTCTCAAACAGAATCCATTTGTTTCTTTGTTTCAAAGATTCACTTGTATAGGGTACCTGTCCCCGCCCCTTCAGCTTGTAGTTTGTCTGTGTCCTTGGATCACAAGTGAGTCTCCAGTAAGGGAGCACTTAGGTGATCTTGAGTTTTCATCAGTTCTTCTAACCCTGTGTCTTTTGATTGGAGCAGTGAAAGCCTGTACTTTTATTCTGATATTTGATAGCTAGGTTCTTACTGCTCTTTGAAATTTTTTTTGTTCTCATTAATATACAATCACATGCAGAACAATATGTTAACTAGTCTAACCCCTTCACCAAGTCCTCGCCAAATCCCAGTTTCAGTCGCTGTCCGTCAGCGTGTCGTAAGATGCTCTAGAATCACTACTTGTCTTCTCTGTGTTGTATAGCCCTCCCAATGACCCTTCACCCTACACATTATTCATGCTAATCCTAATGCCCCCATTCTTTTTCCCCGCCCTTATCAATCCCTTCCCACAAACACTACCCAGTCCCTTTCTCTTTGGTAACACTTAGTCCACTCTCGGGTACTGTGTATATGCTGCTTTTTCTTCCTTCAGTTTTTCTTTGTTATCGTACTCCACACATGAGTTAAATCATTTGGTACATGTATTTCTCCGACTGGCCTATTTGACTGAGCATAATACCCTCTAGCTCCATCCAAGTTATTGCCAATGATAGGATTTGTTTTCTTCTTATGGCTGCTTACTGCACTTTGTAAACTGGATTTTATACTTCTTTTTCGTTTGTAGATTGCTATGTGCTTCAACCATTGCTCTCATGGTTATGAGCAATAGCTTTGTGTTAATCGATATGAACCTATATCTATCTATCTGTCTGTCTATCAATCAATCAATCAATCAATCAATCATCTTTCTGTCTGCCCATCTGTCCTTGTGTACAGAACAGGTAACCACATATCCTATGTCACTTTCCTACATTATGCTTCCGAAAATCCTGCAAGGTAACTAGGCTGTAGGGAGAGCACTGGGTTCACCGAGACACTTGCAGGTCGTGTCGGCCGAGTGTACCTACAAAACCAGGAAATGGTTGTGCAGGGACTTGAACCCGTGTCTCTATCCTCTGTCCTCCTTCATCTCCTTCTCACTTCCTGTCTGTATATAGCCACATTCATTCACTAAGTGCTCCCTGAAGACCACAAGTATCCTTCCTCTGGGCCTGTGGACGACAGAAACGTAAAATTGTTGCTTTGCTCACCACCATGTTTGAAGGACATCTATGTGAACACCACTGATAGGATGGAGGGTCAAATAAAAAGGAACACCAATTTCTAGACAGGAGCAGTTGGGAGCTAAGAGTGTATTGTGGAGTGGCATATTTATTTGAGTGTCCAAACTTCCCTCATTAGGTGGTTATTACTTCACATTCGTGAAGATCATAAAACCCACAGATTTCAAAGGCCCAGATTCTTATTATTTCAGCAACCCAGTTGTTGAGGTGAGAGAAAATGAGAAGGACGTTGCTCCACCACTAAATCTATGGCTGGGCCTTGCTGAAAACAAACAAAAAGAATTCACGGTGGCCAGATAGTGCTATTTTCTACTGACTGTCTCTGGGGGCTCAAACAGAATCCATTTGTTTGATTGTTTGTTTTTCAGTTTCACTCGTGTAGGGTACTTGTCCCCACACCTTCAGCTTGTAGTTTGTCTTTGTCCTTGGATCTCAAGTGAGTCTCCTGTAAGGAAGCACGTAGGTTTCCTGAGTTTTCATCCGTTCTTTTAACCCTGTGTCTTTTGTTTGCAGCACTCAGAGCCTGACCTTTTTTTTCTGATGATTCAGTGCTGTGCCCTTATTGCACTTAAAAAATTTTTTTTGTTATCATTAATCTACAATCACGTGAAGAACATTATGTTTACTATGCTCCCCCTTATCCAAGTCCACCAGCAAAAACCTCTTAAAGTCGCTGTCCATCAGCATAGTTGGATGTTTTAAACCCCTTCAGCATGTACCCCTTCAAAGACACCGATACAGTCGCTGTCAATCATGGAGTAGTAAGATGCTATATAACCTCTACTAGTCTTCTCTGTGTTGTACAGCACTCCCCATGTCCCGCGCGACCCCACGCAATATACATGGTAATCCTAATGCCCCCAATCTTTCTCCCCACACTTATCCCTCCCTTCAGAACCACCCTGTGCAGTCCTTTTCCCTTTGGCAACTTTTAGTCAACTCTCGGGTTCTGTGAGTATCCTGCTGTTTTTTTCCTTCAGTTTCTCTTTGTTGTTATACTCCACACATGAGTGATATCATTTGATATTGTCTTTCTCCGCCTGACCTATTTTTCTGAACATACTACTGTCTAGCTCCATCCACGTCATTGCAAATGGTAGGATTTGTTTTCTTCTTATGGCTGCTTACTGCACTTTGTAAACTGGATTTCAGTCTTCCTATTTGTTTGTAGTTTAGCTATGTGATTTCACCATTCATCTCCTGGTTATGAGCAACAGCTTTGTGTCAATCGATATGTATCTGTATCTATCTATCGCTCTGTCTGTCTGCATATCTATCTATCTTTCTATATATCCTTCTTTCTATCTCTCTATCCTCTCTATTTATCTATCCATCTATCTAGCTTCCTGTCTTCTATCATGTGTATAATCTATCGATCATCTGTCATCTATCTATCTGTCTATCTATGAAACAATCTTCTTTCTGTCTGTCCATCTATCCTTATGTACAGAACAGTTAACTACATCAACTATGTCACTTCCCTACATTATGCTTTCAAAAACATTGCAAGGTCACTAGGCCGTAGGGAGAGCACTGGGCTCACTGAGACAATTGCAGATCGAATCAGCCGCGTGTGCTTACAAAACCAGTAAATGGTGGTGCAGGGACTTGAACCCGTATCTCTGTCCTCTGTCCTCTTAAACCTCCTTCTCGCTTGCTAACTGTATTTAGCCACATTCATTGACTAAGTCCTCACTGAAGACCCCAATTATACTTCCTCTGGGCCTGTTGTAGACAGAAAAGTATACTTGGTGCTTTACTCACCACCATGTTTGAGGGACATTGGCATGTTCACCACTGATAGGAGGAGGGACAAATAAAAAGGAACACCTATTTCTAGACAGGAGCATTTGGGAGCAAAGTGTGTGTTGTGGAGAGACGTGTTTGGTTGAGTGTCCAAACTTCCCTCTTTATGTGGTTATTACTTCTTTACAATCGTGGATATCATAAAACCCAGTGATTTCAAAAGCCCAGACGCATATTATTACAGCAATTCATTTGTTGATGTGAGAAAAATGAGAAGGACATTGCAGTACCACTAAATCTATACCTGGGCACTGCTGATACCAAACAAAAGGAATTCACGGTGGCTAGGTAGGACTATTTTCTAGTGACTGTCTCTGGGGTCTCAAACAGAATCCATTTGTTTCTTTGTTTCAAAGATTCACTTGTATAGGGTACCTGTCCCCGCCCCTTCAGCTTGTAGTTTGTCTGTGTCCTTGGATCACAAGTGAGTCTCCAGTAAGGGAGCACTTAGGTGATCTTGAGTTTTCATCAGTTCTTCTAACCCTGTGTCTTTTGATTGGAGCAGTGAAAGCCTGTACTTTTATTCTGATATTTGATAGCTAGGTTCTTACTGCTCTTTGAAATTTTTTTTGTTCTCATTAATATACAATCACATGCAGAACAATATGTTAACTAGTCTAACCCCTTCACCAAGTCCTCGCCAAATGCCAGTTTCAGTCGCTGTCCGTCAGCGTGTCGTAAGATGCTCTAGAATCACTACTTGTCTTCTCTGTGTTGTATAGCCCTCCCAATGACCCTTCACCCTACACATTATTCATGCTAATCCTAATGCCCCCATTCTTTTTCCCCGCCCTTATCAATCCCTTCCCACAAACACTACCCAGTCCCTTTCTCTTTGGTAACACTTAGTCCACTCTCGGGTACTGTGTATATGCTGCTTTTTCTTCCTTCAGTTTTTCTTTGTTATCGTACTCCACACATGAGTTAAATCATTTGGTACATGTATTTCTCCGACTGGCCTATTTGACTGAGCATAATACCCTCTAGCTCCATCCAAGTTATTCCCAATGATAGGATTTGTTTTCTTCTTATGGCTGCTTACTGCACTTTGTAAACTGGATTTTATACTTCTTTTTCGTTTGTAGATTGCTATGTGCTTCAACCATTGCTCTCATGGTTATGAGCAATAGCTTTGTGTTAATCGATATGAACCTATATCTATCTATCTGTCTGTCTATCAATCAATCAATCAATCAATCAATCATCTTTCTGTCTGCCCATCTGTCCTTGTGTACAGAACAGGTAACCACATATCCTATGTCACTTTCCTACATTATGCTTCCGAAAATCCTGCAAGGTAACTAGGCTGTAGGGAGAGCACTGGGTTCACCGAGACACTTGCAGGTCGTGTCGGCCGAGTGTACCTACAAAACCAGGAAATGGTTGTGCAGGGACTTGAACCCGTGTCTCTATCCTCTGTCCTCCTTCATCTCCTTCTCACTTCCTGTCTGTATATAGCCACATTCATTCACTAAGTGCTCCCTGAAGACCACAAGTATCCTTCCTCTGGGCCTGTGGACGACAGAAACGTAAAATTGTTGCTTTGCTCACCACCATGTTTGAAGGACATCTATGTGAACACCACTGATAGGATGGAGGGTCAAATAAAAAGGAACACCAATTTCTAGACAGGAGCAGTTGGGAGCTAAGAGTGTATTGTGGAGTGGCATATTTATTTGAGTGTCCAAACTTCCCTCATTAGGTGGTTATTACTTCACATTCGTGAAGATCATAAAACCCACAGATTTCAAAGGCCCAGATTCTTATTATTTCAGCAACCCAGTTGTTGAGGTGAGAGAAAATGAGAAGGACGTTGCTCCACCACTAAATCTATGGCTGGGCCTTGCTGAAAACAAACAAAAAGAATTCACGGTGGCCAGATAGTGCTATTTTCTACTGACTGTCTCTGGGGGCTCAAACAGAATCCATTTGTTTGATTGTTTGTTTTTCAGTTTCACTCGTGTAGGGTACTTGTCCCCACACCTTCAGCTTGTAGTTTGTCTTTGTCCTTGGATCTCAAGTGAGTCTCCTGTAAGGAAGCACGTAGGTTTCCTGAGTTTTCATCCGTTCTTTTAACCCTGTGTCTTTTGTTTGCAGCACTCAGAGCCTGACCTTTTTTTTCTGATGATTCAGTGCTGTGCCCTTATTGCACTTAAAAAATTTTTTTTGTTATCATTAATCTACAATCACGTGAAGAACATTATGTTTACTATGCTCCCCCTTATCCAAGTCCACCAGCAAAAACCTCTTAAAGTCGCTGTCCATCAGCATAGTTGGATGTTTTAAACCCCTTCAGCATGTACCCCTTCAAAGACACCGATACAGTCGCTGTCAATCATGGAGTAGTAAGATGCTATATAACCTCTACTAGTCTTCTCTGTGTTGTACAGCACTCCCCATGTCCCGCGCGACCCCACGCAATATACATGGTAATCCTAATGCCCCCAATCTTTCTCCCCACACTTATCCCTCCCTTCAGAACCACCCTGTGCAGTCCTTTTCCCTTTGACAACTTTTAGTCAACTCTCGGGTTCTGTGAGTATCCTGCTGTTTTTTTCCTTCAGTTTCTCTTTGTTGTTATACTCCACACATGAGTGATATCATTTGATATTGTCTTTCTCCGCCTGACCTATTTTTCTGAACATACTACTGTCTAGCTCCATCCACTTCATTGCAAATGGTAGGATTTGTTTTCTTCTTATGGCTGCTTACTGCACTTTGTAAACTGGATTTCAGTCTTCCTATTTGTTTGTAGTTTAGCTATGTGATTTCACCATTCATCTCCTGGTTATGAGCAACAGCTTTGTGTCAATCGATATGTATCTGTATCTATCTATCGCTCTGTCTGTCTGCATATCTATCTATCTTTCTATATATCCTTCTTTCGATCTCTCTATCCTCTCTATTTATCTATCCATCTATCTAGCTTCCTGTCTTCTATCATGTGTATAATCTATCGATCATCTGTCATCTATCTATCTGTCTATCTATGAAACAATCTTCTTTCTGTCTGTCCATCTATCCTTATGTACAGAACAGTTAACTACATCAACTATGTCACTTCCCTACATTATGCTTTCAAAAACATTGCAAGGTCACTAGGCCGTAGGGAGAGCACTGGGCTCACTGAGACAATTGCAGATCGAATCAGCCGCGTGTGCTTACAAAACCAGTAAATGGTGGTGCAGGGACTTGAACCCGTATCTCTGTCCTCTGTCCTCTTAAACCTCCTTCTCGCTTGCTAACTGTATTTAGCCACATTCATTGACTAAGTCCTCACTGAAGACCCCAATTATACTTCCTCTGGGCCTGTTGTAGACAGAAAAGTATACTTGGTGCTTTACTCACCACCATGTTTGAGGGACATTGGCATGTTCACCACTGATAGGAGGAGGGACAAATAAAAAGGAACACCTATTTCTAGACAGGAGCGTTTGGGAGCAAAGTGTGTGTTGTGGAGAGACGTGTTTGGTTGAGTGTCCAAACTTCCCTCTTTATGTGGTTATTACTTCTTTACAATCGTGGATATCATAAAACCCAGTGATTTCAAAAGCCCAGACGCATATTATTACAGCAATTCATTTGTTGATGTGAGAAAAATGAGAAGGACATTGCAGTACCACTAAATCTATACCTGGGCACTGCTGATACCAAACAAAAGGAATTCACGGTGGCTAGGTAGGACTATTTTCTAGTGACTGTCTCTGGGGTCTCAAACAGAATCCATTTGTTTCTTTGTTTCAAAGATTCACTTGTATAGGGTACCTGTCCCCGCCCCTTCAGCTTGTAGTTTGTCTGTGTCCTTGGATCACAAGTGAGTCTCCAGTAAGGGAGCACTTAGGTGATCTTGAGTTTTCATCAGTTCTTCTAACCCTGTGTCTTTTGATTGGAGCAGTGAAAGCCTGTACTTTTATTCTGATATTTGATAGCTAGGTTCTTACTGCTCTTTGAAATTTTTTTTGTTCTCATTAATATACAATCACATGCAGAACAATATGTTAACTAGTCTAACCCCTTCACCAAGTCCTCGCCAAATGCCAGTTTCAGTCGCTGTCCGTCAGCGTGTCGTAAGATGCTCTAGAATCACTACTTGTCTTCTCTGTGTTGTATAGCCCTCCCAATGACCCTTCACCCTACACATTATTCATGCTAATCCTAATGCCCCCATTCTTTTTCCCCGCCCTTATCAATCCCTTCCCACAAACACTACCCAGTCCCTTTCTCTTTGGTAACACTTAGTCCACTCTCGGGTACTGTGTATATGCTGCTTTTTCTTCCTTCAGTTTTTCTTTGTTATCGTACTCCACACATGAGTTAAATCATTTGGTACATGTATTTCTCCGACTGGCCTATTTGACTGAGCATAATACCCTCTAGCTCCATCCAAGTTATTGCCAATGATAGGATTTGTTTTCTTCTTATGGCTGCTTACTGCACTTTGTAAACTGGATTTTATACTTCTTTTTCGTTTGTAGATTGCTATGTGCTTCAACCATTGCTCTCATGGTTATGAGCAATAGCTCTGTGTTAATCGATATGAACCTATATCTATCTATCTGTCTGTCTATCAATCAATCAATCAATCAATCAATCATCTTTCTGTCTGCCCATCTGTCCTTGTGTACAGAACAGGTAACCACATATCCTATGTCACTTTCCTACATTATGCTTCCGAAAATCCTGCAAGGTAACTAGGCTGTAGGGAGAGCACTGGGTTCACCGAGACACTTGCAGGTCGTGTCGGCCGAGTGTACCTACAAAACCAGGAAATGGTTGTGCAGGGACTTGAACCCGTGTCTCTATCCTCTGTCCTCCTTCATCTCCTTCTCACTTCCTGTCTGTATATAGCCACATTCATTCACTAAGTGCTCCCTGAAGACCACAAGTATCCTTCCTCTGGGCCTGTGGACGACAGAAACGTAAAATTGCTTTGCTCACCACCATGTTTGAAGGACATCTATGTGAACACCACTGATAGGATGGAGGGTCAAATAAAAAGGAACACCAATTTCTAGACAGGAGCAGTTGGGAGCTAAGAGTGTATTGTGGAGTGGCATATTTATTTGAGTGTCCAAACTTCCCTCATTAGGTGGTTATTACTTCACATTCGTGAAGATCATAAAACCCACAGATTTCAAAGGCCCAGATTCTTATTATTTCAGCAACCCAGTTGTTGAGGTGAGAGAAAATGAGAAGGACGTTGCTCCACCACTAAATCTATGGCTGGGCCTTGCTGAAAACAAACAAAAAGAATTCACGGTGGCCAGATAGTGCTATTTTCTACTGACTGTCTCTGGGGGCTCAAACAGAATCCATTTGTTTGATTGTTTGTTTTTCAGTTTCACTCGTGTAGGGTACTTGTCCCCACACCTTCAGCTTGTAGTTTGTCTTTGTCCTTGGATCTCAAGTGAGTCTCCTGTAAGGAAGCACGTAGGTTTCCTGAGTTTTCATCCGTTCTTTTAACCCTGTGTCTTTTGTTTGCAGCACTCAGAGCCTGACCTTTTTTTTCTGATGATTCAGTGCTGTGCCCTTATTGCACTTAAAAAATTTTTTTTGTTATCATTAATCTACAATCACGTGAAGAACATTATGTTTACTATGCTCCCCCTTATCCAAGTCCACCAGCAAAAACCTCTTAAAGTCGCTGTCCATCAGCATAGTTGGATGTTTTAAACCCCTTCAGCATGTACCCCTTCAAAGACACCGATACAGTCGCTGTCAATCATGGAGTAGTAAGATGCTATATAACCTCTACTAGTCTTCTCTGTGTTGTACAGCACTCCCCATGTCCCGCGCGACCCCACGCAATATACATGGTAATCCTAATGCCCCCAATCTTTCTCCCCACACTTATCCCTCCCTTCAGAACCACCCTGTGCAGTCCTTTTCCCTTTGGCAACTTTTAGTCAACTCTCGGGTTCTGTGAGTATCCTGCTGTTTTTTTCCTTCAGTTTCTCTTTGTTGTTATACTCCACACATGAGTGATATCATTTGATATTGTCTTTCTCCGCCTGACCTATTTTTCTGAACATACTACTGTCTAGCTCCATCCACGTCATTGCAAATGGTAGGATTTGTTTTCTTCTTATGGCTGCTTACTGCACTTTGTAAACTGGATTTCAGTCTTCCTATTTGTTTGTAGTTTAGCTATGTGATTTCACCATTCATCTCCTGGTTATGAGCAACAGCTTTGTGTCAATCGATATGTATCTGTATCTATCTATCGCTCTGTCTGTCTGCATATCTATCTATCTTTCTATATATCCTTCTTTCTATCTCTCTATCCTCTCTATTTATCTATCCATCTATCTAGCTTCCTGTCTTCTATCATGTGTATAATCTATCGATCATCTGTCATCTATCTATCTGTCTATCTATGAAACAATCTTCTTTCTGTCTGTCCATCTATCCTTATGTACAGAACAGTTAACTACATCAACTATGTCACTTCCCTACATTATGCTTTCAAAAACATTGCAAGGTCACTAGGCCGTAGGGAGAGCACTGGGCTCACTGAGACAATTGCAGATCGAATCAGCCGCGTGTGCTTACAAAACCAGTAAATGGTGGTGCAGGGACTTGAACCCGTATCTCTGTCCTCTGTCCTCTTAAACCTCCTTCTCGCTTGCTAACTGTATTTAGCCACATTCATTGACTAAGTCCTCACTGAAGACCCCAATTATACTTCCTCTGGGCCTGTTGTAGACAGAAAAGTATACTTGGTGCTTTACTCACCACCATGTTTGAGGGACATTGGCATGTTCACCACTGATAGGAGGAGGGACAAATAAAAAGGAACACCTATTTCTAGACAGGAGCGTTTGGGAGCAAAGTGTGTGTTGTGGAGAGACGTGTTTGGTTGAGTGTTCAAACTTCCCTCTTTATGTGGTTATTACTTCTTTACAATCGTGGATATCATAAAACCCAGTGATTTCAAAAGCCCAGACGCATATTATTACAGCAATTCATTTGTTGATGTGAGAAAAATGAGAAGGACATTGCAGTACCACTAAATCTATACCTGGGCACTGCTGATACCAAACAAAAGGAATTCACGGTGGCTAGGTAGGACTATTTTCTAGTGACTGTCTCTGGGGTCTCAAACAGAATCCATTTGTTTCTTTGTTTCAAAGATTCACTTGTATAGGGTACCTGTCCCCGCCCCTTCAGCTTGTAGTTTGTCTGTGTCCTTGGATCACAAGTGAGTCTCCAGTAAGGGAGCACTTAGGTGATCTTGAGTTTTCATCAGTTCTTCTAACCCTGTGTCTTTTGATTGGAGCAGTGAAAGCCTGTACTTTTATTCTGATATTTGATAGCTAGGTTCTTACTGCTCTTTGAAATTTTTTTTGTTCTCATTAATATACAATCACATGCAGAACAATATGTTAACTAGTCTAACCCCTTCACCAAGTCCTCGCCAAATCCCAGTTTCAGTCGCTGTCCGTCAGCATGTCGTAAGATGCTCTAGAATCACTACTTGTCTTCTCTGTGTTGTATAGCCCTCCCAATGACCCTTCACCCTACACATTATTCATGCTAATCCTAATGCCCCCATTCTTTTTCCCCGCCCTTATCAATCCCTTCCCACAAACACTACCCAGTCCCTTTCTCTTTGGTAACACTTAGTCCACTCTCGGGTACTGTGTATATGCTGCTTTTGCTTCCTTCAGTTTTTCTTTGTTATCGTACTCCACACATGAGTTAAATCATTTGGTACATGTATTTCTCCGACTGGCCTATTTGACTGAGCATAATACCCTCTAGCTCCATCCAAGTTATTGCCAATGATAGGATGTGTTTTCTTCTTATGGCTGCTTACTGCACTTTGTAAACTGGATTTTATACTTCTTTTTCGTTTGTAGATTGCTATGTGCTTCAACCATTGCTCTCATGGTTATGAGCAATAGCTTTGTGTTAATCGATATGAACCTATATCTATCTATCTGTCTGTCTATCAATCAATCAATCAATCAATCAATCATCTTTCTGTCTGCCCATCTGTCCTTGTGTACAGAACAGGTAACCACATATCCTATGTCACTTTCCTACATTATGCTTCCGAAAATCCTGCAAGGTAACTAGGCTGTAGGGAGAGCACTGGGTTCACCGAGACACTTGCAGGTCGTGTCGGCCGAGTGTACCTACAAAACCAGGAAATGGTTGTGCAGGGACTTGAACCCGTGTCTCTATCCTCTGTCCTCTTTCATCTCCTTCTCACTTCCTGTCTGAATATAGCCACATTCATTCACTAAGTGCTCCCTGAAGACCACAAGTATCCTTCCTCTGGGCCTGTGGACGACAGAAACGTAAAATTGTTGCTTTGCTCACCACCATGTTTGAAGGACATCTATGTGAACACCACTGATAGGATGGAGGGTCAAATAAAAAATAACACCAATTTCTAGACAGGAGCAGTTGGGAGCTAAGAGTGTATTGTGGAGTGGCATATTTATTTGAGTGTCCAAACTTCCCTCATTAGGTGGTTATTACTTCACATTCGTGAAGATCATAAAACCCACAGATTTCAAAGGCCCAGATTCTTATTATTTCAGCAACCCAGTTGTTGAGGTGAGAGAAAATGAGAAGGACGTTGCTCCACCACTAAATCTATGGCTGGGCCTTGCTGAAAACAAACAAAAAGAATTCAAGGTGGCCAGATAGTGCTATTTTCTACTGACTGTCTCTGGGGGCTCAAACAGAATCCATTTGTTTGATTGTTTGTTTTTCAGTTTCACTCGTGTAGGGTACTTGTCCCCACACCTTCAGCTTGTAGTTTGTCTTTGTCCTTGGATCTCAAGTGAGTCTCCTGTAAGGAAGCACGTAGGTTTCCTGAGTTTTCATCCGTTCTTTTAACCCTGTGTCTTTTGTTTGCAGCACTCAGAGCCTGACCTTTTTTTTCTGATGATTCAGTGCTGTGCCCTTATTGCACTTAAAAAATTTTTTTTGTTATCATTAATCTACAATCACGTGAAGAACATTATGTTTACTATGCTCCCCCTTATCCAAGTCCACCAGCAAAAACCTCTTAAAGTCGCTGTCCATCAGCATAGTTGGATGTTTTAAACCCCTTCAGCATGTACCCCTTCAAAGACACCGATACAGTCGCTGTCAATCATGGAGTAGTAAGATGCTATATAACCTCTACTAGTCTTCTCTGTGTTGTACAGCACTCCCCATGTCCCGCGCGACCCCACGCAATATACATGGTAATCCTAATGCCCCCAATCTTTCTCCCCACACTTATCCCTCCCTTCAGAACCACCCTGTGCAGTCCTTTTCCCTTTGGCAACTTTTAGTCAACTCTCGGGTTCTGTGAGTATCCTGCTGTTTTTTTCCTTCAGTTTCTCTTTGTTGTTATACTCCACACATGAGTGATATCATTTGATATTGTCTTTCTCTGCCTGACCTATTTTTCTGAACATACTACTGTCTAGCTAAATCCACGTCATTGCAAATGGTAGGATTTGTTTTCTTCTTATGGCTGCTTACTGCACTTTGTAAACTGGATTTCAGTCTTCCTATTTGTTTGTAGTTTAGCTATGTGATTTCACCATTCATCTCCTGGTTATGAGCAACAGCTTTGTGTCAATCGATATGTATCTGTATCTATCTATCGCTCTGTCTGTCTGCATATCTATCTATCTTTCTATATATCCTTCTTTCTATCTCTCTATCCTCTCTATTTATCTATCCATCTATCTAGCTTCCTGTCTTCTATCATGTGTATAATCTATCGATCATCTGTCATCTATCTATCTGTCTATCTATGAAACAATCTTCTTTCTGTCTGTCCATCTATCCTTATGTACAGAACAGTTAACTACATCAACTATGTCACTTCCCTACATTATGCTTTCAAAAACATTGCAAGGTCACTAGGCCGTAGGGAGAGCACTGGGCTCACTGAGACAATTGCAGATCGAATCAGCCACGTGTGCTTACAAAACCAGTAAATGGTGGTGCAGGGACTTGAACCCGTATCTCTGTCCTCTGTCCTCTTAAACCTCCTTCTCGCTTGCTAACTGTATTTAGCCACATTCATTGACTAAGTCCTCACTGAAGACCCCAATTATACTTCCTCTGGGCCTGTTGTAGACAGAAAAGTATACTTGGTGCTTTACTCACCACCATGTTTGAGGGACATTGGCATGTTCACCACTGATAGGAGGAGGGACAAATAAAAAGGAACACCTATTTCTAGACAGGAGCGTTTGGGAGCAAAGTGTGTGTTGTGGAGAGACGTGTTTGGTTGAGTGTCCAAACTTCCCTCTTTATGTGGTTATTACTTCTTTACAATCGTGGATATCATAAAACCCAGTGATTTCAAAAGCCCAGACGCATATTATTACAGCAATTCATTTGTTGATGTGAGAAAAATGAGAAGGACATTGCAGTACCACTAAATCTATACCTGGGCACTGCTGATACCAAACAAAAGGAATTCACGGTGGCTAGGTAGGACTATTTTCTAGTGACTGTCTCTGGGGTCTCAAACAGAATCCATTTGTTTCTTTGTTTCAAAGATTCACTTGTATAGGGTACCTGTCCCCGCCCCTTCAGCTTGTAGTTTGTCTGTGTCCTTGGATCACAAGTGAGTCTCCAGTAAGGGAGCACTTAGGTGATCTTGAGTTTTCATCAGTTCTTCTAACCCTGTGTCTTTTGATTGGAGCAGTGAAAGCCTGTACTTTTATTCTGATATTTGATAGCTAGGTTCTTACTGCTCTTTGAAATTTTTTTTGTTCTCATTAATATACAATCACATGCAGAACAATATGTTAACTAGTCTAACCCCTTCACCAAGTCCTCGCCAAATCCCAGTTTCAGTCGCTGTCCGTCAGCGTGTCGTAAGATGCTCTAGAATCACTACTTGTCTTCTCTGTGTTGTATAGCCCTCCCAATGACCCTTCACCCTACACATTATTCATGCTAATCCTAATGCCCCCATTCTTTTTCCCCGCCCTTATCAATCCCTTCCCACAAACACTACCCAGTCCCTTTCTCTTTGGTAACACTTAGTCCACTCTCGGGTACTGTGTATATGCTGCTTTTGCTTCCTTCAGTTTTTCTTTGTTATCGTACTCCACACATGAGTTAAATCATTTGGTACATGTATTTCTCCGACTGGCCTATTTGACTGAGCATAATACCCTCTAGCTCCATCCAAGTTATTGCCAATGATAGGATGTGTTTTCTTCTTATGGCTGCTTACTGCACTTTGTAAACTGGATTTTATACTTCTTTTTCGTTTGTAGATTGCTATGTGCTTCAACCATTGCTCTCATGGTTATGAGCAATAGCTTTGTGTTAATCGATATGAACCTATATCTATCTATCTGTCTCTCTATCAATCAATCAATCAATCAATCAATCATCTTTCTGTCTGCCCATCTGTCCTTGTGTACAGAACAGGTAACCACATATCCTATGTCACTTTCCTACATTATGCTTCCGAAAATCCTGCAAGGTAACTAGGCTGTAGGGAGAGCACTGGGTTCACCGAGACACTTGCAGGTCGTGTCGGCCGAGTGTACCTACAAAACCAGGAAATGGTTGTGCAGGGACTTGAACCCGTGTCTCTATCCTCTGTCCTCTTTCATCTCCTTCTCACTTCCTCTCTGTATATAGCCACATTCATTCACTAAGTGCTCCCTGAAGACCACAAGTATCCTTCCTCTGGGCCTGTGGACGACAGAAACGTAAAATTGTTGCTTTGCTCACCACCATGTTTGAAGGACATCTATGTGAACACCACTGATAGGATGGAGGGTCAAATAAAAAGGAACACCAATTTCTAGACAGGAGCAGTTGGGAGCTAAGAGTGTATTGTGGAGTGGCATATTTATTTGAGTGTCCAAACTTCCCTCATTAGGTGGTTATTACTTCACATTCGTGAAGATCATAAAACCCACAGATTTCAAAGGCCCAGATTCTTATTATTTCAGCAACCCAGTTGTTGAGGTGAGAGAAAATGAGAAGGACGTTGCTCCACCACTAAATCTATGGCTGGGCCTTGCTGAAAACAAACAAAAAGAATTCACGGTGGCCAGATAGTGCTATTTTCTACTGACTGTCTCTGGGGGCTCAAACAGAATCCATTTGTTTGATTGTTTGTTTTTCAGTTTCACTCGTGTAGGGTACTTGTCCCCACACCTTCAGCTTGTAGTTTGTCTTTGTCCTTGGATCTCAAGTGAGTCTCCTGTAAGGAAGCACGTAGGTTTCCTGAGTTTTCATCCGTTCTTTTAACCCTGTGTCTTTTGTTTGCAGCACTCAGAGCCTGACCTTTTTTTTCTGATGATTCAGTGCTGTGCCCTTATTGCACTTAAAAAATTTTTTTTGTTATCATTAATCTACAATCACGTGAAGAACATTATGTTTACTATGCTCCCCCTTATCCAAGTCCACCAGCAAAAACCTCTTAAAGTCGCTGTCCATCAGCATAGTTGGATGTTTTAAACCCCTTCAGCATGTACCCCTTCAAAGACACCGATACAGTCGCTGTCAATCATGGAGTAGTAAGATGCTATATAACCTCTACTAGTCTTCTCTGTGTTGTACAGCACTCCCCATGTCCCGCGCGACCCCACGCAATATACATGGTAATCCTAATGCCCCCAATCTTTCTCCCCACACTTATCCCTCCCTTCAGAACCACCCTGTGCAGTCCTTTTCCCTTTGGCAACTTTTAGTCAACTCTCGGGTTCTGTGAGTATCCTGCTGTTTTTTTCCTTCAGTTTCTCTTTGTTGTTATACTCCACACATGAGTGATATCATTTGATATTGTCTTTCTCCGCCTGACCTATTTTTCTGAACATACTACTGTCTAGCTCCATCCACGTCATTGCAAATGGTAGGATTTGTTTTCTTCTTATGGCTGCTTACTGCACTTTGTAAACTGGATTTCAGTCTTCCTATTTGTTTGTAGTTTAGCTATGTGATTTCACCATTCATCTCCTGGTTATGAGCAACAGCTTTGTGTCAATCGATATGTATCTGTATCTATCTATCGCTCTGTCTGTCTGCATATCTATCTATCTTTCTATATATCCTTCTTTCTATCTCTCTATCCTCTCTATTTATCTATCCATCTATCTAGCTTCCTGTCTTCTATCATGTGTATAATCTATCGATCATCTGTCATCTATCTATCTGTCTATCTATGAAACAATCTTCTTTCTGTCTGTCCATCTATCCTTATGTACAGAACAGTTAACTACATCAACTATGTCACTTCCCTACATTATGCTTTCAAAAACATTGCAAGGTCACTAGGCCGTAGGGAGAGCACTGGGCTCACTGAGACAATTGCAGATCGAATCAGCCGCGTGTGCTTACAAAACCAGTAAATGGTGGTGCAGGGACTTGAACCCGTATCTCTGTCCTCTGTCCTCTTAAACCTCCTTCTCGCTTGCTAACTGTATTTAGCCACATTCATTGACTAAGTCCTCACTGAAGACCCCAATTATACTTCCTCTGGGCCTGTTGTAGACAGAAAAGTATACTTGGTGCTTTACTCACCACCATGTTTGAGGGACATTGGCATGTTCACCACTGATAGGAGGAGGGACAAATAAAAAGGAACACCTATTTCTAGACAGGAGCATTTGGGAGCAAAGTGTGTGTTGTGGAGAGACGTGTTTGGTTGAGTGTCCAAACTTCCCTCTTTATGTGGTTATTACTTCTTTACAATCGTGGATATCATAAAACCCAGTGATTTCAAAAGCCCAGACGCATATTATTACAGCAATTCATTTGTTGATGTGAGAAAAATGAGAAGGACATTGCAGTACCACTAAATCTATACCTGGGCACTGCTGATACCAAACAAAAGGAATTCACGGTGGCTAGGTAGGACTATTTTCTAGTGACTGTCTCTGGGGTCTCAAACAGAATCCATTTGTTTCTTTGTTTCAAAGATTCACTTGTATAGGGTACCTGTCCCCGCCCCTTCAGCTTGTAGTTTGTCTGTGTCCTTGGATCACAAGTGAGTCTCCAGTAAGGGAGCACTTAGGTGATCTTGAGTTTTCATCAGTTCTTCTAACCCTGTGTCTTTTGATTGGAGCAGTGAAAGCCTGTACTTTTATTCTGATATTTGATAGCTAGGTTCTTACTGCTCTTTGAAATTTTTTTTGTTCTCATTAATATACAATCACATGCAGAACAATATGTTAACTAGTCTAACCCCTTCACCAAGTCCTCGCCAAATGCCAGTTTCAGTCGCTGTCCGTCAGCGTGTCGTAAGATGCTCTAGAATCACTACTTGTCTTCTCTGTGTTGTATAGCCCTCCCAATGACCCTTCACCCTACACATTATTCATGCTAATCCTAATGCCCCCATTCTTTTTCCCCGCCCTTATCAATCCCTTCCCACAAACACTACCCAGTCCCTTTCTCTTTGGTAACACTTAGTCCACTCTCGGGTACTGTGTATATGCTGCTTTTTCTTCCTTCAGTTTTTCTTTGTTATCGTACTCCACACATGAGTTAAATCATTTGGTACATGTATTTCTCCGACTGGCCTATTTGACTGAGCATAATACCCTCTAGCTCCATCCAAGTTATTGCCAATGATAGGATTTGTTTTCTTCTTATGGCTGCTTACTGCACTTTGTAAACTGGATTTTATACTTCTTTTTCGTTTGTAGATTGCTATGTGCTTCAACCATTGCTCTCATGGTTATGAGCAATAGCTTTGTGTTAATCGATATGAACCTATATCTATCTATCTGTCTGTCTATCAATCAATCAATCAATCAATCAATCATCTTTCTGTCTGCCCATCTGTCCTTGTGTACAGAACAGGTAACCACATATCCTATGTCACTTTCCTACATTATGCTTCCGAAAATCCTGCAAGGTAACTAGGCTGTAGGGAGAGCACTGGGTTCACCGAGACACTTGCAGGTCGTGTCGGCCGAGTGTACCTACAAAACCAGGAAATGGTTGTGCAGGGACTTGAACCCGTGTCTCTATCCTCTGTCCTCCTTCATCTCCTTCTCACTTCCTGTCTGTATATAGCCACATTCATTCACTAAGTGCTCCCTGAAGACCACAAGTATCCTTCCTCTGGGCCTGTGGATGACAGAAACGTAAAATTGTTGCTTTGCTCACCACCATGTTTGAAGGACATCTATGTGAACACCACTGATAGGATGGAGGGTCAAATAAAAAGGAACACCAATTTCTAGACAGGAGCAGTTGGGAGCTAAGAGTGTATTGTGGAGTGGCATATTTATTTGAGTGTCCAAACTTCCCTCATTAGGTGGTTATTACTTCACATTCGTGAAGATCATAAAACCCACAGATTTCAAAGGCCCAGATTCTTATTATTTCAGCAACCCAGTTGTTGAGGTGAGAGAAAATGAGAAGGACGTTGCTCCACCACTAAATCTATGGCTGGGCCTTGCTGAAAACAAACAAAAAGAATTCACGGTGGCCAGATAGTGCTATTTTCTACTGACTGTCTCTGGGGGCTCAAACAGAATCCATTTGTTTGATTGTTTGTTTTTCAGTTTCACTCGTGTAGGGTACTTGTCCCCACACCTTCAGCTTGTAGTTTGTCTTTGTCCTTGGATCTCAAGTGAGTCTCCTGTAAGGAAGCACGTAGGTTTCCTGAGTTTTCATCCGTTCTTTTAACCCTGTGTCTTTTGTTTGCAGCACTCAGAGCCTGACCTTTTTTTTCTGATGATTCAGTGCTGTGCCCTTATTGCACTTAAAAAATTTTTTTTGTTATCATTAATCTACAATCACGTGAAGAACATTATGTTTACTATGCTCCCCCTTATCCAAGTCCACCAGCAAAAACCTCTTAAAGTCGCTGTCCATCAGCATAGTTGGATGTTTTAAACCCCTTCAGCATGTACCCCTTCAAAGACACCGATACAGTCGCTGTCAATCATGGAGTAGTAAGATGCTATATAACCTCTACTAGTCTTCTCTGTGTTGTACAGCACTCCCCATGTCCCGCGCGACCCCACGCAATATACATGGTAATCCTAATGCCCCCAATCTTTCTCCCCACACTTATCCCTCCCTTCAGAACCACCCTGTGCAGTCCTTTTCCCTTTGGCAACTTTTAGTCAACTCTCGGGTTCTGTGAGTATCCTGCTGTTTTTTTCCTTCAGTTTCTCTTTGTTGTTATACTCCACACATGAGTGATATCATTTGATATTGTCTTTCTCCGCCTGACCTATTTTTCTGAACATACTACTGTCTAGCTCCATCCACGTCATTGCAAATGGTAGGATTTGTTTTCTTCTTATGGCTGCTTACTGCACTTTGTAAACTGGATTTCAGTCTTCCTATTTGTTTGTAGTTTAGCTATGTGATTTCACCATTCATCTCCTGGTTATGAGCAACAGCTTTGTGTCAATCGATATGTATCTGTATCTATCTATCGCTCTGTCTGTCTGCATATCTATCTATCTTTCTATATATCCTTCTTTCTATCTCTCTATCCTCTCTATTTATCTATCCATCTATCTAGCTTCCTGTCTTCTATCATGTGTATAATCTATCGATCATCTGTCATCTATCTATCTGTCTATCTATGAAACAATCTTCTTTCTGTCTGTCCATCTATCCTTATGTACAGAACAGTTAACTACATCAACTATGTCACTTCCCTACATTATGCTTTCAAAAACATTGCAAGGTCACTAGGCCGTAGGGAGAGCACTGGGCTCACTGAGACAATTGCAGATCGAATCAGCCGCGTGTGCTTACAAAACCAGTAAATGGTGGTGCAGGGACTTGAACCCGTATCTCTGTCCTCTGTCCTCTTAAACCTCCTTCTCGCTTGCTAACTGTATTTAGCCACATTCATTGACTAAGTCCTCACTGAAGACCCCAATTATACTTCCTCTGGGCCTGTTGTAGACAGAAAAGTATACTTGGTGCTTTACTCACCACCATGTTTGAGGGACATTGGCATGTTCACCACTGATAGGAGGAGGGACAAATAAAAAGGAACACCTATTTCTAGACAGGAGCGTTTGGGAGCAAAGTGTGTGTTGTGGAGAGACGTGTTTGGTTGAGTGTCCAAACTTCCCTCTTTATGTGGTTATTACTTCTTTACAATCGTGGATATCATAAAACCCAGTGATTTCAAAAGCCCAGACGCATATTATTACAGCAATTCATTTGTTGATGTGAGAAAAATGAGAAGGACATTGCAGTACCACTAAATCTATACCTGGGCACTGCTGATACCAAACAAAAGGAATTCACGGTGGCTAGGTAGGACTATTTTCTAGTGACTGTCTCTGGGGTCTCAAACAGAATCCATTTGTTTCTTTGTTTCAAAGATTCACTTGTATAGGGTACCTGTCCCCGCCCCTTCAGCTTGTAGTTTGTCTGTGTCCTTGGATCACAAGTGAGTCTCCAGTAAGGGAGCACTTAGGTGATCTTGAGTTTTCATCAGTTCTTCTAACCCTGTGTCTTTTGATTGGAGCAGTGAAAGCCTGTACTTTTATTCTGATATTTGATAGCTAGGTTCTTACTGCTCTTTGAAATTTTTTTTGTTCTCATTAATATACAATCACATGCAGAACAATATGTTAACTAGTCTAACCCCTTCACCAAGTCCTCGCCAAATCCCAGTTTCAGTCGCTGTCCGTCAGCGTGTCGTAAGATGCTCTAGAATCACTACTTGTCTTCTCTGTGTTGTATAGCCCTCCCAATGACCCTTCACCCTACACATTATTCATGCTAATCCTAATGCCCCCATTCTTTTTCCCCGCCCTTATCAATCCCTTCCCACAAACACTACCCAGTCCCTTTCTCTTTGGTAACACTTAGTCCACTCTCGGGTACTGTGTATATGCTGCTTTTGCTTCCTTCAGTTTTTCTTTGTTATCGTACTCCACACATGAGTTAAATCATTTGGTACATGTATTTCTCCGACTGGCCTATTTGACTGAGCATAATACCCTCTAGCTCCATCCAAGTTATTGCCAATGATAGGATGTGTTTTCTTCTTATGGCTGCTTACTGCACTTTGTAAACTGGATTTTATACTTCTTTTTCGTTTGTAGATTGCTATGTGCTTCAACCATTGCTCTCATGGTTATGAGCAATAGCTTTGTGTTAATCGATATGAACCTATATCTATCTATCTGTCTGTCTATCAATCAATCAATCAATCAATCAATCATCTTTCTGTCTGCCCATCTGTCCTTGTGTACAGAACAGGTAACCACATATCCTATGTCACTTTCCTACATTATGCTTCCGAAAATCCTGCAAGGTAACTAGGCTGTAGGGAGAGCACTGGGTTCACCGAGACACTTGCAGGTCGTGTCGGCCGAGTGTACCTACAAAACCAGGAAATGGTTGTGCAGGGACTTGAACCCGTGTCTCTATCCTCTGTCCTCTTTCATCTCCTTCTCACTTCCTGTCTGTATATAGCCACATTCATTCACTAAGTGCTCCCTGAAGACCACAAGTATCCTTCCTCTGGGCCTGTGGACGACAGAAACGTAAAATTGTTGCTTTGCTCACCACCATGTTTGAAGGACATCTATGTGAACACCACTGATAGGATGGAGGGTCAAATAAAAAGGAACACCAATTTCTAGACAGGAGCAGTTGGGAGCTAAGAGTGTATTGTGGAGTGGCATATTTATTTGAGTGTCCAAACTTCCCTCATTAGGTGGTTATTACTTCACATTCGTGAAGATCATAAAACCCACAGATTTCAAAGGCCCAGATTCTTATTATTTCAGCAACCCAGTTGTTGAGGTGAGAGAAAATGAGAAGGACGTTGCTCCACCACTAAATCTATGGCTGGGCCTTGCTGAAAACAAACAAAAAGAATTCACGGTGGCCAGATAGTGCTATTTTCTACTGACTGTCTCTGGGGGCTCAAACAGAATCCATTTGTTTGATTGTTTGTTTTTCAGTTTCACTCGTGTAGGGTACTTGTCCCCACACCTTCAGCTTGTAGTTTGTCTTTGTCCTTGGATCTCAAGTGAGTCTCCTGTAAGGAAGCACGTAGGTTTCCTGAGTTTTCATCCGTTCTTTTAACCCTGTGTCTTTTGTTTGCAGCACTCAGAGCCTGACCTTTTTTTTCTGATGATTCAGTGCTGTGCCCTTATTGCACTTAAAAAATTTTTTTTGTTATCATTAATCTACAATCACGTGAAGAACATTATGTTTACTATGCTCCCCCTTATCCAAGTCCACCAGCAAAAACCTCTTAAAGTCGCTGTCCATCAGCATAGTTGGATGTTTTAAACCCCTTCAGCATGTACCCCTTCAAAGACACCGATACAGTCGCTGTCAATCATGGAGTAGTAAGATGCTATATAACCTCTACTAGTCTTCTCTGTGTTGTACAGCACTCCCCATGTCCCGCGCGACCCCACGCAATATACATGGTAATCCTAATGCCCCCAATCTTTCTCCCCACACTTATCCCTCCCTTCAGAACCACCCTGTGCAGTCCTTTTCCCTTTGGCAACTTTTAGTCAACTCTCGGGTTCTGTGAGTATCCTGCTGTTTTTTTCCTTCAGTTTCTCTTTGTTGTTATACTCCACACATGAGTGATATCATTTGATATTGTCTTTCTCCGCCTGACCTATTTTTCTGAACATACTACTGTCTAGCTCCATCCACTTCATTGCAAATGGTAGGATTTGTTTTCTTCTTATGGCTGCTTACTGCACTTTGTAAACTGGATTTCAGTCTTCCTATTTGTTTGTAGTTTAGCTATGTGATTTCACCATTCATCTCCTGGTTATGAGCAACAGCTTTGTGTCAATCGATATGTATCTGTATCTATCTATCGCTCTGTCTGTCTGCATATCTATCTATCTTTCTATATATCCTTCTTTCTATCTCTCTATCCTCTCTATTTATCTATCCATCTATCTAGCTTCCTGTCTTCTATCATGTGTATAATCTATCGATCATCTGTCATCTATCTATCTGTCTATCTATGAAACAATCTTCTTTCTGTCTGTCCATCTATCCTTATGTACAGAACAGTTAACTACATCAACTATGTCACTTCCCTACATTATGCTTTCAAAAACATTGCAAGGTCACTAGGCCGTAGGGAGAGCACTGGGCTCACTGAGACAATTGCAGATCGAATCAGCCGCGTGTGCTTACAAAACCAGTAAATGGTGGTGCAGGGACTTGAACCCGTATCTCTGTCCTCTGTCCTCTTAAACCTCCTTCTCGCTTGCTAACTGTATTTAGCCACATTCATTGACTAAGTCCTCACTGAAGACCCCAATTATACTTCCTCTGGGCCTGTTGTAGACAGAAAAGTATACTTGGTGCTTTACTCACCACCATGTTTGAGGGACATTGGCATGTTCACCACTGATAGGAGGAGGGACAAATAAAAAGGAACACCTATTTCTAGACAGGAGCGTTTGGGAGCAAAGTGTGTGTTGTGGAGAGACGTGTTTGGTTGAGTGTCCAAACTTCCCTCTTTATGTGGTTATTACTTCTTTACAATCGTGGATATCATAAAACCCAGTGATTTCAAAAGCCCAGACGCATATTATTACAGCAATTCATTTGTTGATGTGAGAAAAATGAGAAGGACATTGCAGTACCACTAAATCTATACCTGGGCACTGCTGATACCAAACAAAAGGAATTCACGGTGGCTAGGTAGGACTATTTTCTAGTGACTGTCTCTGGGGTCTCAAACAGAATCCATTTGTTTCTTTGTTTCAAAGATTCACTTGTATAGGGTACCTGTCCCCGCCCCTTCAGCTTGTAGTTTGTCTGTGTCCTTGGATCACAAGTGAGTCTCCAGTAAGGGAGCACTTAGGTGATCTTGAGTTTTCATCAGTTCTTCTAACCCTGTGTCTTTTGATTGGAGCAGTGAAAGCCTGTACTTTTATTCTGATATTTGATAGCTAGGTTCTTACTGCTCTTTGAAATTTTTTTTGTTCTCATTAATATACAATCACATGCAGAACAATATGTTAACTAGTCTAACCCCTTCACCAAGTCCTCGCCAAATGCCAGTTTCAGTCGCTGTCCGTCAGCGTGTCGTAAGATGCTCTAGAATCACTACTTGTCTTCTCTGTGTTGTATAGCCCTCCCAATGACCCTTCACCCTACACATTATTCATGCTAATCCTAATGCCCCCATTCTTTTTCCCCGCCCTTATCAATCCCTTCCCACAAACACTACCCAGTCCCTTTCTCTTTGGTAACACTTAGTCCACTCTCGGGTACTGTGTATATGCTGCTTTTGCTTCCTTCAGTTTTTCTTTGTTATCGTACTCCACACATGAGTTAAATCATTTGGTACATGTATTTCTCCGACTGGCCTATTTGACTGAGCATAATACCCTCTAGCTCCATCCAAGTTATTGCCAATGATAGGATTTGTTTTCTTCTTATGGCTGCTTACTGCACTTTGTAAACTGGATTTTATACTTCTTTTTCGTTTGTAGATTGCTATGTGCTTCAACCATTGCTCTCATGGTTATGAGCAATAGCTTTGTGTTAATCGATATGAACCTATATCTATCTATCTGTCTGTCTATCAATCAATCAATCAATCAATCAATCATCTTTCTGTCTGCCCATCTGTCCTTGTGTACAGAACAGGTAACCACATATCCTATGTCACTTTCCTACATTATGCTTCCGAAAATCCTGCAAGGTAACTAGGCTGTAGGGAGAGCACTGGGTTCACCGAGACACTTGCAGGTCGTGTCGGCCGAGTGTACCTACAAAACCAGGAAATGGTTGTGCAGGGACTTGAACCCGTGTCTCTATCCTCTGTCCTCTTTCATCTCCTTCTCACTTCCTGTCTGTATATAGCCACATTCATTCACTAAGTGCTCCCTGAAGACCACAAGTATCCTTCCTCTGGGCCTGTGGACGACAGAAACGTAAAATTGTTGCTTTGCTCACCACCATGTTTGAAGGACATCTATGTGAACACCACTGATAGGATGGAGGGTCAAATAAAAAGGAACACCAATTTCTAGACAGGAGCAGTTGGGAGCTAAGAGTGTATTGTGGAGTGGCATATTTATTTGAGTGTCCAAACTTCCCTCATTAGGTGGTTATTACTTCACATTCGTGAAGATCATAAAACCCACAGATTTCAAAGGCCCAGATTCTTATTATTTCAGCAACCCAGTTGTTGAGGTGAGAGAAAATGAGAAGGACGTTGCTCCACCACTAAATCTATGGCTGGGCCTTGCTGAAAACAAACAAAAAGAATTCACGGTGGCCAGATAGTGCTATTTTCTACTGACTGTCTCTGGGGGCTCAAACAGAATCCATTTGTTTGATTGTTTGTTTTTCAGTTTCACTCGTGTAGGGTACTTGTCCCCACACCTTCAGCTTGTAGTTTGTCTTTGTCCTTGGATCTCAAGTGAGTCTCCTGTAAGGAAGCACGTAGGTTTCCTGAGTTTTCATCCGTTCTTTTAACCCTGTGTCTTTTGTTTGCAGCACTCAGAGCCTGACCTTTTTTTTCTGATGATTCAGTGCTGTGCCCTTATTGCACTTAAAAAATTTTTTTTGTTATCATTAATCTACAATCACGTGAAGAACATTATGTTTACTATGCTCCCCCTTATCCAAGTCCACCAGCAAAAACCTCTTAAAGTCGCTGTCCATCAGCATAGTTGGATGTTTTAAACCCCTTCAGCATGTACCCCTTCAAAGACACCGATACAGTCGCTGTCAATCATGGAGTAGTAAGATGTTATATAACCTCTACTAGTCTTCTCTGTGTTGTACAGCACTCCCCATGTCCCGCGCGACCCCACGCAATATACATGGTAATCCTAATGCCCCCAATCTTTCTCCCCACACTTATCCCTCCCTTCAGAACCACCCTGTGCAGTCCTTTTCCCTTTGGCAACTTTTAGTCAACTCTCGGGTTCTGTGAGTATCCTGCTGGTTTTTTCCTTCAGTTTCTCTTTGTTGTTATACTCCACACATGAGTGAT